>NC_082665.1:148107265-148415901 GCF_025265405.1 Mesoplodon densirostris
AAATATTGCTCTGATTCATGTCAGAGTGTTTTGCCTATGTTTTCCACTAGGATTTTTATAGTACCATTTTGAGTTTATTTTTGTATGTGGTGTTAGAGAATGTTCTGATTTCATTCTTTTACATGTAGCTGTCTGGTTTTCCCAGTGCAGCTTATTGAAGAGACTGTCTTCTCCATCGTGTATTCTTGCCTTCTTTGTTGTAGATTAATTGACCATAAGTGTGCGGATTTATCCCTGAGCTTTCTGTTCGGTTCCATTGATCTATGTGTCTGTTTTTGTGCCAGTACCATACTGTTTTGATTACTGTAGCTTTATAGCATAGTCTGAAGTCAGGGAGCGTGATTGCTCCAGTTCCATTCTTCTTTCTCAAGATTGTTTTGGCTGTTCCACAGGCTGTTTTCTGCTTTACCATTAGAGTTCTCAAAAATTTCAGTAGCCTTTCAGTGCAAGTTATCTGCTACTACAAATACTTTAAGAGTACAGTTGACCCTTGAACAACACAGGTTTGAACTGTGTGGTTCCTCTTAAACACAGATTTTTTTTCATTAAATAGGTACTACAGTACCACATGATCTGCAGTTTGATTGAATTCATGGATGCAGAACCTTGGGTACAGAGTATCAACTGTAAAATTATACATAGATTTTCGACTGTGCAGGCGGTCTGCATCCCTAATCCCCATGTTGTTCAAGGGTCAAGTGTAGCTCTCTTTAATGAAGTAAGGTTTTTTTTTTTTTTTTTTTTTTTTTTTTTGCGGTACGCGGGCCTCTCACTGTTGTGGCCTCTCCCGTTGCGGAGCACAGGCTCCAGACGCGCAGGCTCAGCGGCCATGGCTCACGGGCCCAGCCGCTCCACGGCATGTGGGATCTTCCCAGACCAGGGCACGAACCCGCGTCCCCTGCATCGGCAGGCGGACTCTCAACCACTGCGCCACCAGGGAAGCCCTGAAGTAAGTTTATTATAAGTATACACTTACCAGCTTGTCTGGCAATTACTGAAACATATAATTACAGTTTAAGAAATGGGGCTTCCCTGGTGGCGCAGTGGTTGAGAGTCCGCCTGCCGATGCAGGGGACGCGGGTTCGTGCCCTGGTCTGGGAAGATCCCACATGCCGTGGAGCGGCTGGGCCCGTGAGCCATGGCCGCTGAGCCTGCGCGTCTGGAGCCTGTGCTCCGCAACGGGAGAGGCCACAACAGTGAGAGGCCCGCGTACCGCAAAAAAAAAAAAAAAAAAGAAAGAAAGAAATAACACTTATATGGGCCTATCTTCATTCTTATGCCTATTTTTAGTTACCTTTTATTAGTCTTAATATTGCTCCTTGAACATCAGAAGCGTAAATTAATTTTTATTATTTCTGCTGTGATCTACTGCTACCTTACCTAAATCAGAGAGTTCCCTCCTTACTGCCGATGCAATATTCTTGCCTGGATTTTTTTTTTTTTTAAATAATCCCATGTGCAAGATGATCTTTGTGGTATGCAGGATCTTTTTTATCTGCGGCATGCGGGATCTTTAGTTGCGACATGCGGGATCTTGTAGTTGCTGCATGTGGGATCTTTAGTTGTGGCACGCAAACTCTTAGTTGCAGCATGTGGGATCTAGTTCCCTGAGCAGGGATCAAACCCAGTCCCCCTGCATTGGGAGTGTGGAGTCTTAGCCCCTGGACCACCTGGGCAGTCCCTCTTGCCCAGGTTTGATGTACTTTTTTTTTTTTTTTTGGTGGGTATGTTAATAAATTGTGTGAAACCAAAAATGAAAGTTTTTAAAATAACTGCCACTTACCTTTCTCGCCCAGAGATAACTATATAAGCAGTTTAGCTTTGTGTGTAAATATCTATATATTTTAAAAATATATGAGATCTTTCGTCCTTTTTCATGTAACGCATTTTATGGATCTTGTCATGTCTGTATGAAGAGCTCCACTGCTCTCTTTATAAAGCCTTGTTTATATTTCATGGCATTAGTTATTGGTAGCCATTAGTTATTAAATATTCATACCTCTACTGATGGATGTTTTGCTTATTTCTAATTATTTTCCACTGAAGCTGTGTTGCAATGAATACTTTGTACATCTTTATATACATGTCTGTATTTTGTACAATGGATTCCTAGAAATGAAATTATAGATTGAAAAGTATGTCCCTTTTTAATAAGAATTCTGCCAAATTGCATACCCTAAAACAGGTAAAATTTACAACACACCCACACTGTGAACATAAAAATGGTGTCACATTATTTTAACTTGCATTCTTTTATTATTAGTCAGGTTAGAGTTTGTTTCTTTTTTCTTTTCAAAATTTTATTAATCTTTTAAAAGATTTCTGTTAATTTCCTTTTTCATGGCTATAATGTCACCTTAGTTCTCTCTGAGGAATTAAATAATCTTGTTTTTGAAGTGGTCTTGCTTCTGCTTTTGACATCTATCTGTCTTCATATGGGTTTTTCTCAATATTTGGTGATTCTTAGTTTAGCTCTTTTGTACTTGTGACTCCCTGGTTGTTTGCTTATTCACTGTAATCTGTGTTCAATATCTGTAAGACTTAGGGTAGACTGTGCTGACAGTGGATCTCCTGTATGAAGATTTCCATACCTTCTGAGATCAGGTGGCTCCTTATGACTCAGTACCCATGTTCCTCACCTTAGTCTAGGGCTGATCCCATTGCTGTTTCAGCTCAGCTTAAACAGAGCAAGGGGCATGCCTGACCAAAGCAGCTGTTCCATATGCAGATCCTGTGATAACTCCCCTGACGATTCCCCATGGCCTCCTCTCATCCCTGTATCCTCTGATTCTGAGCTGGAATGCCTCCTGGAACTGTGTGTTTCACTACCACTCGAATCTCAGCAGATCTGATCCCTGATCCTATCTACTTTCTCTCATTAAAGGATTCCTATGTTATGCATTTTCCCTTGTATCCTAGAACTGTTACTGATTTATATTTTTATATTTATATTTTTATTTATTTATTTGGCTGCATTAGGTCTTAGTTGCAGCCTGCGGATCTTCATTGCAGCATGCGAGATCTTTTGTTGTGGTGCAGGCTTCTCTTTAGTTGTGGTGTGCGGGCTCAGTAGTTGCAGCATGCAGGCTTAGTTGCCCCGCGGCATGTGGGATCTTAGTTCCCCAACCAGAGATCGAGCCCGCCTCCCCTGCATTGGAAGATGGATTCTTAACCACTGGACCACCAGGGAAGTCCCACTGATTAGTATTTTTAAATACTTAAGGCACTTCATGGTCTTTTGAATGAAAGGAATGAAGAGAACTAAGTTCTCATTCCACTGTGTAATCCACTTTCATGTATATGCCAAGAGCATTACATTCCTTAATAAGATCATGGTAAGTTGACTTGTTGAATTGTGTGTGTGTACATTTATAGGTATATATATATGTGTGTATATATATATATATATATATATTAAACATGTATACATATAATATGTACACACATAAAATTTATTTTTGATTTACCAACACCTTACTAAGGAACTTAAACCTGCTTTTGGAATTAAAAAAATGTTTTAATTGTGGTAAAGTACACATAAAATTTACCGTCTTAATCATTTTCAAATGTACAGCTCACAAGTGTTAAGTATATTCACAATATACTTAAAACATTGTTATGCAGTTGATATCCAGAACTTTTTAATCTTGCAAAATTGAAACTCTTTTTCCATTAAACAACTCCCCATTTTCCCTTCCCCTCAGACCGTGACATTCACTGTTCTACTTTCTGTCTCTATGAATTTGACCATTCTAGAAACCTCATATAAATGGAATCATACAGTATTTTATCTTCCTGTGACTGGCTTATTTCACTTAGTGTAATGTCTTTAAGGTTCATCCATGTTACAGCATGTCAAAATTTCCTTCCTTTTTAAGGCTGAATAATATTCCATTGTATGTATGAACCAGATTTTGTTTATCCATTCATTCATCAATGGACCCTTGGTTCGCGTTCACATTTTAGCTGATGTGAATAATGCTGCTGTGAACATGAGTGTACAATATATTTTTGAGATGTTGCTTTCAATTGTTTTGGGTATATACCCAGAAGTAGAATTGCTGGATCATATGGTAATTCTATTTTTCATTTTTTGAGGAGCTGCCAGT
The DNA here is from genome assembly GCF_025265405.1 of Mesoplodon densirostris. Classification (NCBI taxonomy): domain Eukaryota; kingdom Metazoa; phylum Chordata; class Mammalia; order Artiodactyla; family Ziphiidae; genus Mesoplodon; species Mesoplodon densirostris. The sequence continues at coordinate 148,111,375 of NC_082665.1, forward strand.
GTTTTCCACAGTGGCTGTACCATTTTACATTCCCACCAACTGCAAAAGGATTCCAGTTTTTCCATATCCTTCCCAACACTTCTGTTCTTTTGATGGTGTTAAGCCTAATAGGTGTTGGCAATTTTTTTTTTTCTTTTTTTTTTTGGCTGCATCAGGTCTTAGTTGCGGCACACGGGATCTTTGTTGCTGTGCATGGGCTTCTCTCTAGTTGTGGCACGGAGGCTGCAGGGCACGTGGGCTCTGTAATTGTGGCGTGAGGGTTCCAGAGCACATGGGCTCTGTAGTTTGCGGCATGCAGGCTCTCTAGTTGAGGCTCATGGGCTTTAGTTGCCCCATGGCATGTTGGATCTTAGTTCCCTGACCAGGGATCGAACCTGCATCCCCTGCATTGTAAGGTGGATTCTTTACCACTGGACCAGCAGGGAAGTCCCAGTGTTGGCATTTTTTAAAACAGGTGGTTGCCAAGGATGGTGGGTCTGTAGAATAGAAAAAAATGTGATCTTTGTGAATTATGATTATTGAATTGGCAGCTTTTGATCTTCCTATCCAGTGGTTCTCAACCTGAGGCTATTTTGCCTTCAGTGGGGCATTTGGCATTGTCTCAAAATTTTCTTAGTTATCTCAAGTCATGGGAGGTTGTTTCTGACACGTAGTGAGTAGAGTTCAGGGGCTGCTAAACTGTCTACCATGTACAGGACCATCCTCCTACAACAAGAGAGCATGGGGGTTGAGAAACCCTGCTCTAATTTAAAATGTATGTTATCAAGTTTGTCTTATTTTCTAATTGCAGAAACCCAGACACAAAATCTTAATGGCTGGCTTTTGTTAATGAAGATGATGACTCAGCCTTTAGTTCAGAGGTTCTGGGGATCTACCTAGAATGTTTTCTTAGTAGAATGATTTGGGGTCTTTACAGCCTTCAATTTTAGGGAAGGGAAGAGCAAACATTGTTTTAAAAATTTCAAACTCACTGAAAACTTGGGAGAAGAGTACAAAGAATTCCCATACAACTTTCATCCAGCTTCCTCAACGGTTAACATTTTACCACATTTGTTTTATCGTTTTGAGTGTGTGTATTCAGTTCTTTCTGAATCATTTGAGATGAGGTGGCATACATCATGACATTTTATCCTTTAATTCTTCAGTGTATATTTCCTAAAAACAAGGACATTCTCATAACTAACCAGAATCAATTCATAAAAATCAGGAAAATAATATTGATACAGTTCTGTTGTCTAATTCACACATTCCATTCATATTTAGCCAATTGTTTCAGTAATGTCCTTTATAGGTCCAGGATCCAACCCAGGATTACTTGTTGCATTTCTTTAACATGTGTCTTTAGTTTTCTTCATTCTAGAATAGTTCCTCAGTCTTTCCTTATCTTTAACGACTCTGATGTTTTTTAAAAATACAAGCCGGTTACTTTGTAGAATGTCACTCAGTTTGGATTTGCCTGATGTTTTGTCATGATCAGATTCCAGCTACGCATTTTTAGCATAAATAGATTGAAGTGGTAGTTTGTTCTTACTGCATTTTACTCAAAGGCAAACAGTGTCAACTTGTCCCATTACTATTGATGTTAATTATTATCACTTGGTTAGGATAGTGTCTACTAGGTTTTTCTACAGTAAAGTTAATAAGTAAGTAGTTTGTGGGCATATTTTGAGACTAAGTAAACATACTGTTTCACATCTAACTTTCACCCACTTGTTTTAATATTAATATATCTTGCCTGAACCAGTACTATTACAGTGGTTTGCCATATGGTGATTTTCAAATTTATTTTCCTTTTGGATTTGTTAGTTGACATACCATAGGGTCGAGGTTTTTCTTCTCCCCCATTTATTCACTTTAAAAAATTATTGGATTTCTGATTTCTGTTTTATTTAATGACTTATAATTAGTAACTGTCATTAATTTTGATGTTCAGATTTTTCCTAGATTTGGCCAGTGGCAACCCATTCATGTTCCGTCTTGAGTCTTTTTGACATGTCTTTATCATTCTTTGAGCGTTTCCTTCTTTCTGGTACAACAAAGTGTTCCAAGGCTCATCTGGTATTTTCTCTACCCTAGCTTCGGATTCAGTCATTTTTCCCAGGAGACCTGATTCCTTTTACTTGTTAAAAGTATTTAGAATCCAAGTTCTGGGCACTGGGTATGCTCATTACCCTTGGCATGCAATTGCATCTAGGCCTTTTCCTGAAACAGAACTAGGTAGTATGTGTTTGACTGCATACTATTTGAGCATATATAGGCACAGAGATATATTTCTTTATCTGTCTGTTAAAAACTATGAGTTCTTATCAATGTCTCCAATTTGGATTCACCACCACAGGATTTTATTCTAGCCTTTGCCTTAACATATTTTAAATTACCTTTTCTGACAGTGAGAAATCTGGATTCCTATGAACCTTAACATATTTACTTATTTGCTCAATCCTCTGTAATCAATCTCCCAATCGTATAAACATCTTCTCAGTCTCTTTCCCACCAGCCCTGACTACATGGGCTGTCTCATCCCCAGTTGTGTGTTGGTCAGTCTGGCCAACACATAGTTAATTCCATCCTTGACAAGCACACAGCTAACACGCTGTTTTGAGTTTCTAGCCCCTCTGAATATGACAGATGAGTTTTCCAGGCCCACCACCCCAGTAAGGAATGGGAAAGAGCCATAGTCTTTTTTTTCATTTGCAAGATATATATGTTGTGTTTTATTTTGGTCAGTAATCACTATTATATCATAATGTGTATATAATTATGAAAAATCTAAACAAAAACAAAGCAGAGAATATAGGTGTTAACTTTCATTGCTTTCTACCATTATTATTATTTTTTTTTTTGCGGTACGCGGGCCCCTCACTGTTGTGGCCTCTCCCATTGTGGAGCACAGGCTCCGGACGCACAGGCTCAGCGGCCATGGCTCACGGGCCCAGCCACTCCGCGGCATGTGGGATCCTCCCGGACCGGGGCACGAACCTGCATCCCCGGCATCAGCAGGCGGACTCGCAACCACTGCGCCACCAGGGAAGCCCTCTACCATTATTTTAATGCAAGCATTTTAATATGTGTGTAAGTTCATCAGTTGCTGATTGTTTTGAGTTTTGTAAAAGGATGTAAGATTCTGTGGGTTTTTTTGGCTTACTGCCACATTTCTGGTAGTTGTTTGTTTTTACCTTGGCTTTATCCAGTGCTGTGCTTTTCATAGCTCATTAAACAATCACACTACAGTTATACAGCTAACCCCCTGCTCTTCCCTCTTCATTTATTCCTAAGTCTTCAGGATATTTACTTACAGTAGGTCTGTAGCGTCTAATTTTGATCCATGAAATTACAGTAGTCTGCTAGGTTTTGCGCTATTTAACTTAACAGCAGTCTGCCTTTCTCAGGCATGAACAATTTATACTTTTTGTTGTTTGCAGTAACAGGTTTCACTTTTATATGTAAGTGTAGGAGTTACATTTTCAAATTCTGATAACTTCTCATGATCATTTTGCAAAGAAAAAAGAAATTCAGTCAAGTTTGTAAAATAAAGCATACCCTTTTTAGATTGAGGCTCTGAATATAAAACTGTAATCATACATAGAGAGAGAGTGTGTGTGTGTAAGACTTTATTTTTGCTAAGAGCATTTTAGACTCACAACAAAATTGGGAGGACCGTACAAAGGTTTGCCATATATCCGTGCCCCTGCACATGTATAGCCTCCCTCATGATCAACATCACTCACCAGAATGGTACATTTATTACTAAGGATGAATCTACATTAATACATCATAACACTCAAATGTCCATAGTTTACCTTAGATTTCATTCTTGCTGTTGTGCATTCTGTGGGTTTGGGCACATGTATAATGACATATATCCATCATTATAATATCATACCAAGTAATTTCTCTGCCTTGCAAATCTGTGCTCTGCCTGTTCATTCCCTCACCCTACCTTCTATCCCTGGCAACCACTGATCTTTTTATTGTCTCCATAGTTTTGCCTTTTTCCAGAATGTTGTAGTCAGCATCATTTTACCTGTAGCCTTTTCAGATTGGCTTCTTTCACTTAGTCATATGCATTTAAGGTTCCTACATGTCTTTTTGTGGGATGATAGCTCATTTCTTTTAGTGCTAAATAATATTCCATTGTCTGTATGTATTACAGTTTATCCATTCACCTACTGAAAGACATCTTGGTTGCTTCCAAGTTTTGGCAATTTTGAATAAAGCCAAATAAACATCCGTTTACAGGTTTTTGTGTGGGCATAAGTTTTCAACTTCTTTTGGTAAATAGCCAAAGGGCATGATTACTGGATTGTACGGTAAGAGTATGTTTAGTTTTGTAAGAAATCGCCAAATTGTCTTCTTAAGGGATTGTAGTATTTTGCATTTCTGACAGCAATGAATAAGAGTTGCTCCACATCCTTAGTAGCATTTGATGTTGTCAGTGTTCTGGATTTGGGCTATTCTAATAGGTATGCAGTCATACTTCATTTTTGTTTTAATTTGCATTTCCCTGCTGACATATGATATTAAGCATCATTTTATATATATATTTTTGCCAACTGTATATCTTATTTGATGAGGTGTCTGTTCAGGTCTTTGATCCATATTTTTTTGTCTGGTTGTTTTCTTGTTGTTGAGTTGTAAGAGTTCGTTGTATATTTTGGATAACAGTCCTTTATCAGATATGTCTTTTTGCAAGTATTTTCTCCCAGTCTGTGCCTTATCTTTTCATTCTCTTGACAGCGTCTTTTGCAGAGCAGATAATTTTAAATTTAATGAAGTCCAAGGTATCAATTCTTTCAATGACGGATCATGCATTTGGTGTTATAGGTTAAAAGTTATTGCCAAACCCAAGGTCATCTAGATTTTCTCCTGTGTTCTTCTAGGAGTTTTATAGTTTTGCTTTTCACGTTTATTTTCATCTAAGTCAGATGGTGTCGGTCCTTCAACCTTGTTTTTTTTAAAAAATAAATTTTATTTATTTATTCTTGTCTGCGTTGGGTCTTCGTTGCTGCGTGCAGGCTTTCTCCAGTTGCCGCGAGTGGGGGCTACTCATCCTTGTAGTGCACAGGTTTCTCATTGCAGTGGCTTCTCTTGTTGCAGAGCACGGGCTCTAGGCGTGTGGGCATCAGTAGTTGTGGCTCATGGACTCCAGGGTGCAGACTCAGTAGTTGTGGCGCACAGGCTTAGTTGCTCCGCGGCATGTGAAATCTTCCTGGACCAGGGCTCGAACCCATGTCCCCTGCATTGGCAGGCGGATTCTTAACCACTGCACCACCAGGGAAGTCCCTGTAGTAAGTTTTAAAATAAGGAAATGTGAAACCGCCACCAGGGAAGTCCCTCAACCTTGGTCTTTCTTCTTCCATACTGTGTTAACTATTCTGGGTCTTTTGCCTTTCCATATAATTTTAGAATCAGTTTGTTGATACCCACATAATAACTTACTAGGATTTAAATTGGGTTTGAATTGAATCTGTTGATATTAAGTTGGGAAGAACTGACAATATTGTGATTGTCAGTTCATGGATAAGAATATTGACAATATTCTTATCCGTGAACATGGAATATATCTCCATTTGTTTAATTCCTTGATTACTTTCATAAGAGTTCTGTAGTTTTCTCATATAGATCCTGTACGTATGTTGTTAATTTCATACCTGTTTCCTTATTTTGGGGTGCTAATGTAAATGTTATTGCATTTTTAATTTCAAATTCCACTTATTTATTGCTAATACATAAGAAAAGGATTTACTTTTTTTTTTTTTTTCTTTTTGCGGTATGCGGGCCTCTCACTGTTGTGGCCTCTCCCGTTGCGGAGCACAGGCTCCGGATGCGCAGGCCCAGCGGCCATGGCTCACGGGCCCAGCCGCTCCGCGGCATATGGGATCCTCCCAGACCGGGGCACGAACCCGTATCCCCTGCATCGGCAGGCGGACTCTTAACCACTGCGCCACCAGGGAGGCCCAAGGATTTACTTTTATATATTGACCTTGTATCCCACAATTGCTGTAATTGCTTATTAGTTCCAATGGTGTTTTTGTTGATTCTTTCAGATTTTCTACATAGACAATCATGTCATCCTAATTATTTTTACATATGCATATACTATTTTGAATCTCACTACTTTAGAAAATTAGTGATGTGACTTTTATTTATTTTAATGTTTATATGAAATCCCAGTTAAAATAATTTCAAGTACAAAATAATATGCTAATGGAATATAAATCCTTACAGAATCTTGTCAGATAATTCTGGAGATTTTTTTGGGGGGGTGGAGGATAAGGAAGGGATATGCTTTCGCCTAAATGGTTTAGTTTTTCTTTAAGTATGGGGAAATGTACCTTTTTCTTTCCTTTATTTAATAAATTTATTTTGTTTATTTATTTTTGGCTGCGTTGAGTCTTCATTGCTGCGCACGGGCTTTCTCTAGTTGCAGCAAGCAGGGGCTTCTCTTCATTGCAGTGCGCAGGCTTCCATTGCAGTGGCTTCTCTTGTTGTGGAGCACAGGCTCTAGGCACGCAGGCTTCAGTAGTTGTGGCACACAGGCTCAGTAGTTGTGGCTCGCGGGCTCTAGAGTGCAGGCTCAGTAGTTGTGGCGCACGGGCTTTGTTGCTCCATGACATGTGGGATCTTCCCAGACCAGGGTTCGAACCAGTGTGCCCTGCATTGGTAGGCAGATTCTTAACCACTGGACCACCAGGGAAGCCCCCCTTTTTCTTTTAATGTTAGTGTAATTCAGAGTCTGGATCCAAAACATAGTATGGTCCATTTTCTTTATTTTAATATGTTCTTATAAGGATTGGGAAAGAAAATGGGATAACTGTATTTTTTTGGTTTACTTTTAGCCAAGTTTCAGTCCTTACTCAAAATGTTTTAATGCCTCAGAGCCAAGAAGGCACCTGTTAACTTTTTTTAAAAACTTTATAAATTTGGTTCATCTTTGATTTTTTCTTTATAGAAAAATTAAAAAAGGAAGATGAGAAACTCAGTTCAAATAATGACTTCTTTTTAATCCAAATTACAATTCTGCCATCTAGTGTTTGCATACAGATTTTTTAACAGTATTCTTTTTTCTTCCTTTTAAAAAACTGAGAATAATTTTTTCCTTCATCCTTAGCTTACTAATTTAATATTCAGCTTAATAAAAACTTTAAAAGGGGTATCCAACTTTTTACAGAATTAGATTGTTAATATCTCAAATTTTAAAGCTCATAAATTGTTGAAAAATTCATTGTGTAGTTAACCCTTGAACAACACGGGTTTGAACTGTGCAGATCCACTTACAAGTGGATTTTTTTTAATAAACACATACTGCAGTACTACGTGAACCGTGGTTGGTTGAATCTGTGAATTTAGGGATTTTCTACTGCTTGAGGGTTGGTGCCTCTAACCCCTGTGTTCAAGGTTTGCCCGTGATGTTTACACAGTTTAGTTCTGTAATGAATAATTTTACTTTCTTAGAGTCGAGGTGGAAAGAAGTTTCTTGCTGTACTGAAAGAAATCTTGGACAGGGATCCGTTGTCTCAACTGTGTGAGAATGAAATGGATCTTATTTGGACTTTGCGACAAGACTGCAGAGAGAATTTCCCACAGTCATTGCCAAAATTACTGCTGTCAATCAAGTGGAATAAACTTGAGGATGTTGCTCAGGTAACAAAAGATCATTTCTGTAACTCCATTCAGCAGTATATGTTACTTTGTTGATTTCATGTAACTTGTCCTTTCCTACATAGGTATGTTTCCAAAGGTTGGGTAATTTTCTGCAAGAGAATTTTTCTTTTTTTTTATTTTTTTTTTGCGGTATGCGGGCCTCTCACTGTTGGGGCCTCTCCCGCTGTGGAGCACAGGCTCCGGACGCACAGGCCCAGCAGCCATGGCTCACGGGCCCAGCCGCTCCGCGGCATGTGGGATCTTCCCGGACCCGGGCACGAGCCCACGTCCCCTGCACTGGCAGGCGGACCCTCAAGCACTGCGCCACCAGGGAGGCCTGAATATAAGCATTTTTTAACTGGCACATTTGCCTACTTCTCAATGAATAGCATTCAGTTCTAAGTGCCTATCCAAGAAATGCATCATATGATTATTTTGCATATAATTAGAATAGAAAAAAATGTCTTGCTGTACTCTTTTTTTTTTTTTTTATTCTTCACAGGTAATTTTATGAAGATTAGCATATGATCAGTTTACAAATGGCCTAAAAAATAGCAAGTACATGTAGATTCATGCAGATTCAATTAATACTGAATTATATGGTGAAAGACAAAATGCTCACATGACTTGTTACTTTTCAGAGAATGAATTCACTAATCTTCACGTTAGAAAACCAAGTACACAAGCAAAGCAAGCTGATGAAGCTCTTTTTTTTTTTTTTTTTTTTATTTTACAAATTTAATCAGTTATACATATACATATGTTCCCATATCCCCTCCCTTTTGCGTCTCCCTCCCACCCTCCCTATCCCACCCCTCCAGGCGGTCACAAAGAACCGAGCTGATCTCCCTGTGCTATGCGGCTGCTTCCCACTAGCTATCTACCTTACGTTTGGTAGTGTATATATGTCCATGCCGCTCTTTCACTTTGTCACACTTGCTGTACTCTTAAGATATCTGAGAGGGAGGTTTTGTATGTCAACTGTCAGAAAATGGAATGAGACAATTCAGGCTTAATATTTCTTTATTCGAACCCCAGGGGCAGAAATTTTTACACTGAGGAGTTTAGTTTAGTATACTTGTCTCATTTCCATGAGTAAATCTAAAGCATTGTTTTCAGATATAACTTAACTTCCTCCATTGTGGTAGAAGAAAGTCTGTAGTGTAACTTAATATTCTTATAGAAAAACCTAAATGTGTGTAAGGAAGTATGGGAAGGCATGAATTTCACGATCCTAATTCCCCCTTTTAGTAGTCTAGAAAAGAAAATCAGCAGAATAAAAAGTAGTGTGTTTTGGCTTCTCCCCCAACCCTATCCCATTGCCAGTTACACGGAACTGGTACAAGAGAATATAAACTGTATTTTCAATGAATTGACTACCTAAGAGAAGTGGAGAGTCAGAGCCTGGTGCACATATTCTGCAGGCATATGCCACGGGTGAAAATTCTATAGAAGGTTAGCCTCCCATTAATCCACAGGAACACATTCTGTTGGCATACTGCAGAAGGGGTTTCAGTAGTCTCTGCAGCAGACAGGTAATTAATTAGTCAGCACTGCTTTCACTATTTATATGGCTGAGTCAGATTTCCCTTCCCTATTTGCTTCCATAGCTTTCCCCAAACTGAAGTGATGAATTTTGGTAATTTATTTAATTTTATGTTTATATTATTGATTTAATAATTATAAATAATCTTAGCAAAAGTTATAACTTTTCAATAGTAGGGCTGTTTTTAACCTATACCATAGTTGAATCTCTGGTATTACATAACATTATCTATCCTTTACGGTATTGTTTTTGTGGAGCAGTGTATATTCCACGTGTTAACTGGGGATGCTAGGAGGGTTTTTTTAGCTCTCATTTCAGACCCTCAAGAAACAGTCCCCTTTATCCATAAGGAGGACTGCTAGTCCATTAGGGCCTTGGGGACAGTGGGCAGGGAGCCCCATCAGTGATAAAACGTGGGGTGACGTAGGTGTTTCATATCTTTAAAGCAGTATTGCTCAAACTTTTGTTCATTATTACACTCCTTAGGACCCTTTTTACATATTTTCCCCTAATAGCCCCATCCCCATGGGATTTTGATACCACAGATAAGTGTATATCTGCCTATGTAGTGTATGCATATATGTACTTTATATGTTAAAAGAACAAGTATAAGACAATCTTTTTATTCAGTACAAGTTTAAGAATAATTGAACCAAAATTTAAGGTAAAAGTTAAAATGTAAAAACTAACATTTTGTTGTATTTGTTGAATAACTGATGTAATTCATTATGTAAATTGTAATGTATCACATTTCATATCCATGTTAGTAATTTATGTAAATGTATATTAAAAAGGCAATGCAGTCAACTTTTAAAAATTATTCAAAAGGGTTATTTTTTCTGCTAATGTAAAATAATTGAATATTAATTTTAAAAAATTATATCATTAGGGAACTGAACTTTTAAATATGCTTCATATGAGAAGATACCTTTTAACTTAGCTGCTAGATACTCATTTAGATATTGACTTTTTTTGAGCACTTGACAAGTTAATGAGAGGTTGAGTAATTTGGAGAATTAAAATGATAAAATGTAAATTATTTTTATGTAATTTTCAAAGCCCAAGTCTCTCACAGATGCTCAAATGACAAACGACAAGGCAGGCAGCAGGTACTGCAGGCCATCTCTTGCAACATGACTTTGAGATTGAGCAGGCAATTGAGAGAAAAGCCTCCAACCATTGCCATCTATTTGCCATATTCTTGTAGCTCTCATCTTGCATACATTTTGTGTTTCTTCCTTGGACTTGATGTCAGTGCTACATAAGTGATACCCAAGAAAACCCAACAATATAAATCAGATATTAAGGAATAAGATTTTGTCCGATAAGATTGAGCTTTGGAGGGCCACAAATCATAATTATCAAAAAATGTTTCGCTTTCCTCCATAACCACTTTTCTTCCCAACTTACCATCCCTGATAAGAATGTAAGCTATAAACATATCAAAACCATGAGGAAGAAGGGACTCTTTCCAAAATCGACCTTTTAAAAAAAAAAATCAACCCTGATGAGTCTCACTGTGTTCTGATGGGAGGCAGGTAAGAATCCTTTCTAGAGATTTGGGTTTTCTGGAACTAGGGTTTCCAAAGATGTGGCCATGTCCACCTGAACCCCCCCTTCACCAGTACTCCCAGCTCATTCCCCCATGGGATTCTTTTTTATCCTATATCTAGATCATTTCCAAGCGGCATCTGTAAATGGGAAACTGGCTGTATTTATCTTGTGTATATAAAATAACTAGGTACTGTGATTTAACGGATTTAAACATGTTATAGTCAATAAAGTTTTGTAAAGTAATACTCTTAAAAATATTAAGAACTAAAAGTAAACTTCCTCAAGATAATTTTATGTTGTTATTAATATACTTTTTTATATGTAAATTGCCTTTCATTAGTTTGAGCCTTGCAGCTTATATTTGTACTTTGAATTTGACCTTTAAGTATTTCTTGATTATTTCCCTCTGCTGTTTCCCCTCTCCCCTTCTTCTCACCTTCCCCCCAACCTTCTGCCCCCATCTTTTTTTCCTTTAAAAAATTATTTAATGGCTAGTGATTATAGAATTCATATATTCAGTGTATCATTCTACTTCCAGGTAAGTACATAATAGCTTTTTCACTTGCTTACCAATAGAATCTTTCAACAGAGACAATCTTTATTAATCTGTATTAACAACAGTGGATTTTTGAGGCCTTAGTAACTGCAAGTATGCTTCTCCTTTCTTTTGACCCATCTCTGCTCCTGTGTACCAAGGAAAATAGATTACTTTTCTCTCCTGTAATTTCTGAACCAGTTTCAATTTTTAAACAGCTTCAGGCACTACTTCAGATTTGGCCTAAACTGCCCCCCCGGGAGGCCCTGGAGCTTCTAGATTTCAACTATCCAGATCAGTACGTGCGAGAATATGCTGTGGGCTGTCTGCAACAGATGAGGTATCTCCTGCAGGAGGCTTTTTTGGGTCAAGGAATAACTTGTGGGTGGGAAGAGAAGTTGATGTCTGCTTGAATGTCTTGTAAGAGAGGAAAAGGATAGGGATGATTGAGTTCAAAGCATTTGTCCCCTCCTTCCTCCCACTCTCTCCCACTCTCAGTCTCTCCTATTTTCTCCCCCCCCACCCCGCCCCATCTCCTCCGATCCTCCCCCACTCTTGCTCTCTATTTTTTTTTTTTTTTTTTTTTTTTTTGGCGTGGCTGCCTGGCATGCAGGATCTTAGTTCCTGACCAGGGATCGAACCTGCACCCTCTGCAGTGGAAGCATGGAGTCTTAACCACTGGGCCACCAGGGAAGTCCCCACTCTATATGATAAAACAAAAAAGCAAGCAAAAACTGCATCGGGTGGTCCCCAAGAACACCCTCAGGTTCCATGACTTACTAGGAGGACTCATAGGACTCAGCATATAGTCACTCTTGGCTAAGATTTATTACAGAAAAAGTATACAGAGCAGAACTGGCAAAGGAAAAAAATTCATGGGGCAAAGTCTGGAGGAAACCAGGGAGATGCTTCTAAGAGTTCTTTCCCAGTGGCGTCACACTGAATACACTTAGTTCCCCCAGCAACAAGTTGTGACAGCACACCTGAGTACTGTCTACCAGGGAATCTTGTTAGAGACTTGGTGGCCAGGGTTTGTGTTTTTTTTGCGGGGAGGGCAGTGCTAGTCACATAAGCACCCTCTGCCTAGCATATTCCCAAATTCTAGACTCCTGGAACAAAAATGGGTGTTGAGCATAAAACATACTCTTTGCAAAAACAGTTTAGGCACAGTAAACCACTCTTATCTGTTAGGGTGGTGGGAAGCCTTCCGAAATCTACATTCTCAGATGCCAGTCAAGGGCTAACCTTGTAAGCATGCTTTATCAAAGGATAGCAGTCAGGCTTGCTCCTCTGTTAACTCTTTTCTGTCCACTACCCACAATTAAGAAATGTTAATATTTTTTCTTTTTTTAAATGTTAATATTTTTGACTTTTTAAAGTTTGTATTTTATTTATTTTTTTAAACTTTAAAAAAAAGTGTTTTTTTTTTTTAATTCTTTGGCTGCGTTGGGTCTTCATTGCTTCGCACAGGCTTTCTCTAGTTGCGGCGCTACTCTTCACTGCAGTGTGGGCTTCTCATTACACTGGCTTCTCTTGTTGGCAGAGCATGAGCTCTAGGCACGCAGGCTTCAGTAGCTGTGGCATGCAGGCTCAGTAGCTGTGGCTCGCAGGCTCTAGAGCACAGGCTCAGTAGTTGTTGCCCACGGGCTTAGTTGCTCCGCGGCATGTGCGATCTTCCCGGACCAGGGCTCGAACCTGTGTCCCGCACTGGCAGACGGATTCTTAACCACTGCGCCACCAGGGAAGCCCTAAGTTTGTATTTTTAAAGCAATTAACGTTACAGCTAAAGTCCTCATAGTTTCCTTACTCAATCCTGATGATTTTCACTTCCCAGAGGCAACTGTTATCACGAATTTGGTGTATATCCTTCTATACCATAATTTTCTGTTTTTACCACATTTATATATCTATAAAATACAGATGGGTTAATATTGTACATTTAAAAACCACACAACTGTGTCTTGCCATATATATTGTTTAACATAGTTTTTTTCCTTTATTCAACATTAAGTTTTTGAGGTCAGTCTCTCCTGTTACATATAAATGTAGTTTATTCCTTTCACTACTGTGTAATATTCTTTCATAGAGATGTATCATATTTACTCCATGTCTCTATTGAGGAACATTTTAAATTTTCTCAAAATTTCCCCCTTAACAAACAATGCTACAGTGAACATGCTGGTACAGTCTCTTTAGGGTAGTACATGTATGAGAATCTATGGGATTTATTGGATGAAATGTCATTATTGAGACAGTCTTAGACAATGGGCATTTTCAGGTTTATCCAGTTTCTTACTAGCCTCAGAATGAGGGGTTATACTGTATGGTTATTTGAAAAACAAAAGTTCTCAGAAAATTATGGATACTGTGATACTTTTTTTTCCTTTTCTTCTTTTTAAAATAAATCATTTATGTTTTAAATTGTGTGATCTCCAAAACAAATTATACAAACTCTTCAACAGTGGTTATTTTGGGGGAGTGAAATAAGAAGTATAAGGAAAGAGGAGGCCTCTTCTTTTCTATACTTCTATCTTTCACACTATTTATAGATTTTATAGTGGGCATGGATTTTACAATAAACTTAAGATGGTTTTATAGATAGTTTTAAAAAATGAGCCTCCCAGTTGTTCCTCAGTCTCTCTGTTTGCATTGGAGATCTGAAGGGGAGGGGCTACCTGGCCCCCCTTGGACTGAGTTAAGTGTTTTTCTTAAGTATATTGATCCCTAGGAGGAGATTGCTGTGATCCCCATGTTCCATATAGGTAATTCTAATGTGTCTTCCTATGTTAAATTTTCTGGTATGAGGTTTTTTTCTGGTGTATAGTATCCTAAGTTTCAGTCCCAGGTCAGTATCCTAGGTTTCATTCCCGGGTCTGCTTTAGACTACTGCTTAACCATTTATTGACCAAGACTATAGTCACCAAGTAGAGGACTTGGGATACATATCTTACCTGACTACTGGAATTGCCTTTGATGGGAGTGCGTTTACATGTGAGTGGTTTGGAGATGGATACAAAATAGAGAGCCCGAACATTAAATAATTCAGCTCATTTAATTATAATATTGCATCAATTCAATGAATCCGTTCCCACTTACAAATACACTCTTTATCCTTCAAACTATTTGAAGATTTTAATTGTTCATTCATATTCTGGGAGTAAAAATTACTTAATCCCAATGATATGAAAGGAAAATAAGTTGAAGTACTGATGGAATTTGTATTTTAAAAAGCTGGTTGGTTGACTGAGTACGTAACTTTTTCAGCATGATCAGAAAACTATTACCTAATTTTATTATAACTCTCGGCTGATTGTAAATACAATCATCAGTTATATAAACGTAGTTAACGTAACAAAAATGCCCCATATATCTGTTCTTTGCTCCTTTTCACTCTTCTGCCCATCAGAAGTTCTCAGCTTTTCTTATGTTATTGTAACAGTGAAACAGTGAATGTAAGTGTGCCCCAAGCTTGACCCAAAAGAACCATTGTGTTTCAGTAAGTTAGTATTTGTTAAGTTTGATAGGAAGGGGTGTTTTTCCAGCACCGATTGTTGAGTGACTTACTCTGTCTTTTGTTTCTTTCAGTGATGAAGAACTCTCTCAATATCTTTTACAGTTGGTGCAAGTTTTAAAATATGAGCCTTTTCTTGATTGTGCCCTCTCTAGATTCCTACTAGAAAGAGCACTTGCTAATCGGAGGATAGGGCAGTTTTTATTTTGGCACCTTAGGTAAGTCTTTTATATTTCAAATCAAGTCCACCACGTGCTTTTGTAAATATTAACCAGCATAATACAGGGCATGTAGTAAAACAGTCTAGCTGCTTTAGTTGTTTCTGAGCCATCCATAACATTTATGCTTTCTTGGTATCTACTCCTATTTCTTGATACCCAGACTCTCAATTTTCATGATTTGGCAAAGTAACTGAGATAAGTGTCCCTTTAGGCCTCCTTGATTTATAACTGAAATTAATAATTTTTATTATAATTATTATAATTAATAATAATAATTATTATAATGTATTGCTATTTTCCAGTAAAGTATACTTATTGTGTTAATATTTTTGGACTAAAAACGTACTTATTGGGTAGTGGTATCATCACTGCTACCATTGCATAAATAAAGATTTTAAAGTTTTCCTATAACAACAGCAACTTTATTTTTAGCTTCTTTATTAACTAGGTCATTTTCAGAAATACATGAATCTTATTAAACCAAGTTTATATAGGAGTAAAATAGGGAGAGAGAACTAAAGTTCTTTTGTTTCCTAGGAAGGTTGTTAATTCCTCATTTCTGACTATACTTGGACATTTGTGATTTTTTTCCATCTGGACTTCAGAGTACTGAAGCTAATCATTAACAGAAAAAAATAACTTTTCTCCTTTTTGGCTAAGCTTCTTAAGGAAAATAAGCTGTATAGTATTTTGATGTTAATTTTAGGAGTTATATTTCTGAATCTTGATTTCTTTATTATCCATAGTTTTTCCTTTCTTGTTTTTAACTTGTCTTCTTTTCTTATCCATTTCAATCTTCTTATTTTTAAATCCCTCAAAGAATAACAAAATAAGGTATTCCTTCCTTTTTCAAATGTGAACACCATTCTTTAAGTGAAAAAAAATATCCCATAGAAGCTAATTGAGGGATTAGTCAATTGTGATCTGAGTCAGATCTGTGTTTCATCTGAGTTGTCTGTAAATTGGTAATATTACCATTTCACTCCAAAAAACAAATAAGACGTGATAACTTTGGATTTCTTGGAGTAAACAATTAACTAATGATAAAATCACATATCTTTTTGAACTATAGTGTTTAAAGAATTAAAAGTTGAGCATCCCATCTGTGATTGTGTACAAGATGATGTGTTCTCCCTTTCTTTGATTAGCATAATAAGTTAATTTCATAATAGAATAAAGAAGTCAGTATTTTTATTTGGTGACCTGAAGTGTTTGATAAATCTCCATAATATTAACTTTCTGCAGGTCAGAAGTGCACATTCCTGCTGTTTCAGTACAATTTGGTGTCATCCTTGAAGCGTACTGCCGGGGAAGTGTAGGTCACATGAAAGCGCTTTCCAAGCAGGTATCAGCTTATTTTAATCTTCATGTTCACTTTGTCACATGGTATTTGATAAATTGTGTCATGTGCTAGTTCTCCTATCACAGTATTTCATAGAAGTTTCAATAACGGAACCCAGTTAATACATTTTTTAATCAAACTGTAAGCCAAGAAATGAAGTTTCAACAAATTCAGCAGAATATTATTAATTGAATGCTATCTGAAAAATTAGGATTCCTCATAGTATTAACACCATGCCTTAAATTTTAGTAGGAAATACCTATTTAGACATGCTTAACAATGGATTTGATGGTAACGAAGATTATGAAATCTTTAGATGCTGTTTTTCCATACCCCTGAGTTACTCTTTCCAGTTAGTATAGTATTTATGATTCATACACTCTGCCATTTGTTTTAAACTGAGATATTTTGACACCTAAGTTTGTAGGTGTTACAGCTTCTAGAATTCAGAATCCTCAAGCTGCTTTTTCAAACTATATATACATGCCTGAAATTGTGATGCTCTCCCACATTCCCTCATTTTCTTCGTAGGCCTTCATTTTCTAATCATTTCAGGTGATGAGTTATTAGTGATACTAATAGGTCAGATATTAAATGCTTACTGTATGCCAGGAAGTATACTAAGTGTTTAAAGTATGGTATTTTACTCTCCTAATAATGTGCCACAGTATTTACTGTTACTGTCTGGATTTGACAAGGTGAAAAAACACTCTCTCCAAGAGATTAAGTAACTTGCCTAAAAACCCACAACTATTAAGTAAAAGAGTAAGTTTCAGACTTAGCTCTGTCCAACTATAAAACTAAATCTCTTTTTATTATACCGGGAGTTTTCAAACCTTTTTAGCAAAACCTCCCTTTTTTAAATCAAAACTTAAAGATAGATCCATTTTACAAAATAGACAACAATGTCATTTTATCAATATAAATGTATCTTTGAAGCTAAAATAAAACATAAGCCATTAAACAGAATCATGATGCTGTTTTATTGAACACAGAATTTCATTGGGCGTTATTGTTGACAGTTGTCTCAGTATCCAGTTATTTGTCTATTTTATTTTGGAGATAATCCTGACTTATACCGCTAAGTAATTACAAATAGTAATGGTTTTTAAAGAGCTTTCTTGCAAATGAGAAACGTAACCCTGGCCCAAGCTTGATTTGTTGGTGGCTTCTTGGTCCCCTGAAGGATGAGATGAGAGCATTTCTGCCTCAGGTAAAGCAGCCCTGTATTAGCTTCTTCATGCTGGAATCCTTCATTGACAGATAGCAACGATATGCTCTTGTTCTCTAGCAATAGTTTTTCCTAAATTGAGTATTATCTAACATAACACAAGAAGATTTTTTTTTTTTTTTTTTGCGGTATGCGGGCCTCTCACTGTTGTGGCCTCTCCCGTTGCGGAGCACAGGCTCCGGACGCGCAGGCTCCGGACGCGCAGGCTCAGCGGCCATGGCTCACGGGCCCAGCCGCTCCGCGGCATATGGGATCCTCCCAGACCGGGGCACGAACCCGCATCCCCTGCATCGGCAGGCGGACTCTCAACCACTTGCGCCACCAGGGAGGCCCACAAGAAGATTTTTTTAAATGGTTTAATATCTGTTTACTCAGAACCTGCTATGTGCTAGGGTTTGTGTTGCTGTTGGTGATGTGAAGTCATATTAGCTATGTTGCTGTCATCAAGGATTTTATATTCCACAGAGTAGGTATACAAATTAGTGATATTGTGATGGCAGTGTTATGAATGGGAGTATTATGTATGGTAGCACAAAAAAGAGGCACATATTCTAGCTTAGGGCATTAGGCAAGAGGTCATAGTGCAGGTGACACTTGTGGGTTTTGATGATCTCGTTAGCTAGTTGGAGAGTGTGGTAGTCAGTGCTCTACAGAGAGACAGTTGTGTTTGTGTCTATATAGAGAAAGAGTGAAGGGGGCAGGTGGGTGAGATTGAGATTTATTATGAAGAATTGGCTCATGTGATTATGGAGGCCAAGAAGTCCCGAGATCTGCAGTCAGTCAAGCTGGAAATCCAGGAGAGCTGGTGGTGTCGTTCCAGCCTGAGTCTGAAGGCCTGAGAACCTAGAGAGCCTATAGTATATGAGTACCCGTCTGAAAGCAGACAGACTTGACACCCAAGAAGAGCCATTGTTTCAGTTCAAGTCTGAAGGCAGGAAAAGACAATGTCCCAGCTCAAGGCGGTCAGGCAGGTGGAATTCCTTCGTTGTCTTGCAGGAGGGTCTGCCTTTTGTTCTATTCAAATGTTTGGATGAGGCCCACCCACATAAGGGAGGACAATCAGCTATATTCAGTCTACCTAGTCAAATGTTAATCTCATCCAGAAACACCTAGAATAATGTTGGCCCAAATATCTGAACGCTCCCTGGCCCAGTCAAGTTGATATGTAAAATTAGCCACCACAGGTCAACTTGGCATCCATATGTAGCTCCTTAAACCCTTACTTAATCTCTAAATAAAGCCAATAACAAGGTCAAAATTCCACCTGACATGATACAACGACGCTGAGTACCACCAATTACTCATTAACTTCTTTCTCAGAGGAGGAGATAATATCCTTGAGTGGTGTTTGTTCTTCTCCTTAATGCCCTGTAAATTAAATAGTGTGTTGTAAAATTAATAATACTTAAATATTAAGATTTAAGTAATGATATAAAGTTAATGTATCTTATGTTACATGTTAAGGGAATAAGAGGGAGAAGGAAACAAAGATATTTGTTATATATGTGTGTATATATGTGTGCATACACCCATATTCATAACAAAATAAGATATTCATGACAGTCCTCATTTCTGTAACTGATCACGTGGTTACATCTGGTATTTATCACTACCATCTTCTAACCCATCCTGTATTCCCTTTGTCTTCGGCAAGCACCTCGGTTGTGTTATTTACATGCTGGGATGACCTAAACCTTCATTCTTGAAGAGTCTAGGCCATTAGTAGTCCTGCCTGGATTGACTTGTAATTTCCCATTGATCTTAATCACAGGACATGGTAATACTAAGAGATCACCTATATTCTAGACATACTCTTCCCTAATTTCTGCTGTGCAGTCAGGATCAATCATTCTAGCCAGCACCATAATGTACGTCTTTGCCTGTTGATCCAGAAGCATGAGGAGCCCAAAATGGCTGGGCAGGAGTCTTACCATCCAGTTCAATGGAATTGTTGTGTCTCCCAGTAGAATCATTCTTCTCTTTGTAACTAAGACCTCTGTGCCAACAGAGCATAAGATTTCAGGAACAGGAAGCAAAAATTTTGTTAGTGGGTCATTAGGAGTAGTAATGAGTGGGTACTACTTCCATTTTCACACCTTCATGGACCTGTGAATCCTGGCTATTGGAGAAACAGCATCATATATTGGATGGTGATTCAGAGCATATACAGCCCTCTACAGAACCTTGCCCCAGCCCTGCAAGGTATTCACATCTAGCCAGCACTGTAATTGTCTTCAGAAGGCCATTCCATTGTCTTATCAAGGCAGCTACTTCAAAATGGTAGGGAACGTGGCAAGACTAGTGAATTCTATGAGCACGAGCCCATTGCTGTACTTTATTTGCTGTGAAATGAGTTCCTTGATCAGAAGCAATGCTATGTGGAATGCCATGATGGTGGCTAAGGTGTTTTATAAGTCCATGGATGGTAGTTTTGGCAGAAACATTGTTTGTAGGCAAGTTCATATCCAGAGTGTTTGTTCCAGTAAGAATAAGACACTGCCCTTTCCAAAAGGGAAGCAGTCCCATGTAATCAACCTGTCATTCCATAGCTGGCTGATCACCCCCAGGAAATGGTGCTATATCGGGCACTCAGTGTCGGTCTCTGGTGCTGGCACATCAGGCACTCAGCAGTGGCCGTAGCAGGTGGGCTTTGGTGAGTGGAGGTTTATGTTGCTGAGCACATACATAACCTCCATCCCTGCCACTGTCCTCCATTGGATGATGACCGGGTTGGCTGAGGAAAGGCTGGCTGGTATACATGGAATGGGTCATCCTCTCCACTTAATTATAAAAATCTTCCAAGGTTAAACTTTGGTGAGCATACAGTGGGACAAAAATATCTTTTATTTTTTTGCCTATTCAGAGAGGTCTATCACATACCTCTTCCTTAAATTTCCTTGTCACTAATTTTCCAGTCATGTTCCTTCTAAGTCTCTGACCATCAGCTAAGTGTTGGTCACAGCTCGTGAATTGGTATATAATTGCACATATGGCCATTTCTCCTTCCAAGCAAAGTGAACAACCAGGTGCACTTTCTGAAGTTCTTCACACTGGGAGTATTTCCTTTCACCACTGTCCTTCAGGAATGTTCCAGAAGGGGGCTCTAGTACCACAGTTGTCCACTTTTGTATGGTACCTACATATTGTAATCCAAGGTTAAGTTTTCTCTTCCTTTGTCAACTGATCATAAGGAACTCCCCATGAGGCCATGCTGCAGGATAGGATAGAGAAAGTAGTATAACAGGAGTGAGAAACCATGGAATTTGGGCCACTTCTTTATGTCACTTGTGCCTTCAGGACCCGATTGGGCCCAGTCTCGTATATAACCACTTTCACTTGATGATGGAGTGCCGCTGTGCTTGCCCATCTTTATGTGTGGTGGGTCAGATAACACCTGGTTCATGACAGGCAGCTTGGGTTGCATGGTTACTTCGTGGCCAGTGGTTAAGCGTTCAGTCTCTACTAAAACCCAGAAGCAAGCTAAGAGCTATTTCTCAAAAGGAGAATAGTTATCAGTAGGGCATGGTAGATTTTGTTTGTTTTTCCCCAAAATCCTAAGGACCTGTGCTGTGATTCACCTATAGAAGCCTGCCAAAGGCTCCAAATAGCATCCCTATATGTCACTGACAGATCAAGCACCATTAGGTCTGCTGGATCATGTGGCCACAACTTGCATGGCAGTTTGGACCTGCTACAGAGCATTCTCTTGTACTGGGCCTCCCTCAAAACCGGCACCTCGGGCTTCCCTGGTGGTGCAGTGGTTGAGAGTCCGCATGCTGATGCAGGGGACACGGGTTCGTGCCCTGGTCCAGGAAGATCCCACATGCCACGGAGCGGCTGGGCCCGTGAGCCATGGCCACTGAGTCTGCACGTCCGGAGCCTGTGCTCCGCGACGGGAGAGACCACAACAGTGAGAGGCCCGTGTACCGCAAAAACAAAACAAAACAAAACAAAACAAAAAACCCGGCACCTTTTGAGGTGCTGGATCACTCAGTAAATAGTCTAAAGTGCATGAGGAATATGTTGCCTCCAAAATCCAAAGAGGCCCACTAGGTGTTGTGCCTTATTTTTGGTTGTAAGCAAATAAATTATTCTTCACCTTAGAAGGGATATCTTGACATGCTCCATACCACTTGAACCCTAGAAGTTGCACTGAGATTGAAGGCGTCAAATTTTTGTCGGATTTATTTCCCACCTTCTAACATACAAATTTCTTTAAGTCTAGAGTAGTTGCTACGTGTTACTCACTAGGTTCAATCAGCATAATGTTATCACTGTAATGGATCAGCATGATATCTTACTGAAGGGAAAGTCAATCAAGATTCTGGCAAACTAAACTATTACATAGAGCTGGAGAATTGATGTATCCCTGAGTTAGGACAATGAAAGTGTACTGTTGGCCTTGCTAACTTAAGCAAATTGCTTACGGGGGTCCATATTGACACATACGGAGAAAAAAAGCACTTGTCAGATCAGTAGTTGCATACCACATATCAGGGGGTGTGTTTATGCAAGGAAACTATATCTGGTATACCACCTGGTTAATGCTGTAACAATCCACTGTAATTCTCTAAGAGTCATCTATCTTTTGCACAGGCCAAATAGGCAAGATGAATGAGGATGTGATGGGAATCACCACCTTGCATCTTTCAAGTCCTCGATGATCATACTGATCTGTACAGTTACTCCAGGAATGTTTTCACTGTTTTCTTGGGAAGAGACAGTTGTAATAACTTCCACCTGGCCTTTCCCATCATAATAGCCCTCACTCCACGGGTCAGGGAAACAACATAGGGATTCTGCCGGCTCCTGAGTATATCTGTTTCAGTTACGCATTCCAGAACTAGAGAAATAACCACAAGATGGGTTTGGGATCCACTGGGCCCACCATGAGACAGATTTGTGCTAAAACTCCATTGTTAACTTGGCCTCCATAAGCCCCTACTTTGGTGGACCTCAGTGATGTTTTGGGTCTCTTCGAATTAGTGTCAATTTAGAACCAGTGTCCAGAAGTCCCTGAAAGTTCTGGTTATTTCCTTTCCCCCATTGTGCAGTTGCTATGGTAAAAGGCCATGGGTCCCTTTGGGGAAGCCAGGGGAAAGTCAGTTTCAGTCTGATTGATATAGGAGAGTTCATAGGCATCATTCAGCGTTGATGAAAGTATTGGGGGATTTATTAACTTTTTAGTGTGTCTAAGCCTATGAGTACATGTTAGAGAAATGAGGTGTTTATTATTGTCATGGCGTAAACATAGACCATAAGCTGTATGTGACTGTAAGTATTACAGTATGTAAGCTGTAAGTATTAGCAGGGTAGTTTCATCTAGCTGATACAAACTGAAATCAGTATATTCAGTCCACCTAACTGAAACTTTCTGTAGTATTAAATATTCTCTCCCAGACTTTACTATTTGGTACTACTTTGATTTTTCCTTGTGGCAAAGACTCCCCTACCTTTTTACCTTTTCTAACTTCTCTATCTCATTTGAAGGCCATTTGTTTACCCACTCCTAACCTTCTGTTCATTCCTATACCTCTGTGGTATCACACCCTATTTTTATATCAGCTCTCTGTAGTATTATAATTTCCAGTTCCACTACACTTTTTTTTTTTTTTTTTTTTTGCGGTACGCGGGCCTCTCACTGTTGTGGCCTCTCCCGTTGCGGAGCACAGGCTCCGGATGCGCAGGCTCAGCGGCCATGGCTCACGGGCCCAGCCGCTCCGCGGCATGTGGGATCCTCCCGGACCGGGGCACGAACCCGTGTCCCCTGCATCGGCAGGCGGACTCTCAACCACTGCGCAACCAGGGAAAGCCCCCACTCCACTTTTTTAACTCATTTGCATTGCCAGAGGAACTACCGTAGGTTTTCATAGCTGATTTTAATATTTATGGGTTTTTATTCATGTTAAAATAACTGTATCTGATCCCTCCTTTTTGGAAAGCCCTTTAATGATGGTAATAATAGCTAACATTTATTCACCACTTATTGTGGGCCATTTATTCTTCACAAGAATATGAGATAGATACTATTAGTCCCCTTAATTTTATAGTCCTTTTAAAGATATCTCATACCTATCAATTTCTCTTGTGTTCATGGCTACCATCCTTGTCCAACCCACTATCCTTTCTCACCTGGATGTCTTCATTAACCTCATAAATTGTGCCCCTTGTTTCCATTCTTCTGCACGCATGCATGTGCGCACACACACACAGACACACACACAACACGTACCTTCATTCTCTACCCAGCAGATAAAATGATCTTTTTAAAATGTAGATGTATTCCCTTTTTAAAATCCCTGCAGTAATTTTCATTGCATAGAGAATAAAATCCAAATTTTAACAAAGTCTGTTAAGACCCCACTTGATGAGGTCCCTACTTCTTTGGCCTCATTCATATGAGCAGACAACACCGGACGTTTTTTTGGTTCTCTGGGAACCTCACTTTGACTTTTATACCAGCAAACATATGACATATGTCTGATCACATTATTCTTACTCTTTTCTTGACTGATGAACAGCCAGGGGCAGATTGTACCCTTTACATGGCAGTTCTTCTTATCACTGTAAACCTGTAGTGTGACAAGGTGTTAAAACACTTCAAGTATTTGACTTTCGGCCATGTGGGTATTCAGAACGCTGTTCCAGGAAATGGATATCAACATAATTAGGGTTAGGCCCTGAAAATTCACAACTGTACAAACATGGAAGAAATTCAAATTTGAAATACTTCAGAAAGTTCCTGTTTGCATAGCCCATTTTTCAGCGAGTTCCCTTTTCACCAGTGTTTTTACAGCTCCTGAAATTGTTGAGAAATGGGGTGTCTGTGGTTTTGACAGATGGCTAACTTGGCAAGCTTCAGCAATCTCAATTTTATCATCAAGCTACATAGAACCTTCCCAGTTTCCTGTGAGCAAGCCCTCAGCCTGTCTGTAGAAACTGCATGCCGAATTCACCTCCCTACAGAGTCTTAGTGGTTTCCTTGCATAGAAGCAAAGTTCAAAAATGAAAACATGGTGTAAAATAAATCTCCTGTTCATCAAAATGCAAGCCATGGTGTTCATAATGTTTGTTGCCTAGATATTTTATATGCTTGTTATACACAATTCACATGTTGATATATGTATTCTGTTTTTATCATTTGTTTCCAGTTTTAATGACATAATGATAAAATAAAATATTCCTTTTTATGTTTTAT
This sequence comes from Mesoplodon densirostris, assembly GCF_025265405.1. Classification (NCBI taxonomy): domain Eukaryota; kingdom Metazoa; phylum Chordata; class Mammalia; order Artiodactyla; family Ziphiidae; genus Mesoplodon; species Mesoplodon densirostris. The sequence goes on from NC_082665.1 coordinate 148,136,157, forward strand.
AGGTGGCTGAGGCTGGGTCTTACATAATATTACATGGAAAGACCTTGAGTTACTAAACAATAAAGTTGACTTTTCTTTCCTTCTTTTCTTTATAAATTTATTTATTTTATTTATTGTTTTTGGCTGTGTCGGGTCTTCGTTGCTGTGTGCGGGCTTTCTCTAGTTGCAGCGAGCGGGGGCTTCTCATTGCAGTGGCTTCTCGTTTCAGAGCACAGACTCTAGGTGTGCGGGCTTCAGTAGTTATGGCACACAGGCTCAGTAGTTGTGACTCGCAGGCTCTAGAGCGCAGGCTTAGTAGTTGTGGCGCACGAGCTTAGTTGCTCCGCGGCATGTGGGATCTTCCCGGACCAGGGCTCAAACCCGTGTCCCCTGCATTGGCAGGCGGATTCTTGACCACTGCGCCACCAGGGAAGTCCCAAACACATGGTTTTGATTCAGTTGGCCATTGTTGATTCCCCTTGTACTACTTGCATGATTTTTTTTTTGTTTTGCATAAGTTTTGATAGCCAGAGTTACCTCATTATAAAAACCACTTAATTTAGACTTGAACAATAGCTACTGTTGTCTATATGCATATCTATTTTACTGCACAAAAATTTACTTTATACTCTTAGTGGAAAGAGACATACTGAGAAGATGTTATACAAGAGTGATGACAAAGATAGTAAGGTTGAATGTCAACCCCAGGCTTTCGTACTATGGAGTTGCCCAATTAGAGTGGTTCAGATTAATTGTTTCACATTCTGTTACTCCGTTGCAGAGTTCTGAGTAAAGTTTCATACTTATCTTCTTACCTATAATCTATGTCTCTTTACTTTTCTCTAATTTATAAGATTTTATTTAAGAAAAGCGTTCAAGAACATTTGAAAAATGGTGCTTTAAGTAACAAGTGGTAACAATTTATTTCGTTGTATCTAATATTCTTGTCATAAAGCAAGCACTGTTTTTACGTTAGCTGGTTGTCCTGCGTGTGTATTGTGGGGAGGAGGGTGGTGAGGGAATGGTATTGATTAATATTATCACATGATATTATTTTTAACATAAATGAATTTTGGTGGTGGGGAAACTTATTTTTCAGGTTGAAGCACTCAATAAATTAAAAACTTTAAATAGTTTAATCAAACTGAATGCAATGAAGCTAAATAGAGCCAAAGGGAAAGAAGCAATGCACACTTGTTTAAAACAGAATGCTTATCGGGAAGCCCTCTCTGACCTGCAATCACCTCTGAACCCATGTGTTATCCTCTCAGAACTCTAGTAAGTGACCTTCTGTACTGTGCTTAGTGAATCTCCCATTAAATAGCAATGCAGAAGGGATTTCTGAGTGACTGCCTTAGGGGAGCAGTAGGGACAGCTGTTAGCCTCAGTAAGTGGAATATAATTAAAAAAGGAAAATGTTAAAGTTCTCAAAAGTTATTCTTGTGTTAATAGGACATATGCCTTCTAGCTAAATTTAACCTGTGGGATTAGTGAAAGTTAATGCAAGTTCATTTCCTTTCAATTGTATGTAATTAAATTTGCTTTCTATATTACTGGTTTCTAAGAGTTGAAAATCCTATGTAAGCAAAATGTTGGCAGCCATCATAGATTATTTACTAATTAAACTTTTGTATTTCAAAATGAGATTTTTGAATGAATTTAGAAAATTATTTCTCATTTTTACTTTCCCTACAAAAGTAATAATGGGAAAGTGATAATTATGTTCAGTACATCAGTATGCAAAATTGATCCCTCTTTAAGAAATCAAGAATGGACTTACAATCCAATTCTGATTTTTATTGTTTATGTATAGTAACATAAAGTTAAGGAAGAATAAGGGAAGAAAAGGAGGAATTTTAAATGTAGCCATGAGAAGGGCAAATCTGGGTTTTCAGTCCAGCTCACCTGGCGTCACTACATGCCAGCCAAGGCTAGCATTGCGGTTGCTTTTCTGCCAAGAGGAAATGTTCTCGTTCTGACTTCTGTATACCTGGAACAGGTGAGGGGTTTTCCCAAGCCTAGTATATCATGGCAACGTTACAGTCTTGCCGTATCTTTAAACTGAAGTGGGCTAATTTTCCCCTTTCTTCCTTTCAGTATTGAAAAGTGTAAATACATGGATTCCAAAATGAAGCCTTTGTGGCTGGTGTACAACAACAAGGTGTTTGGTGAGGATTCAGTTGGAGTGATTTTTAAAAATGGTGATGGTATGTACGGAGGTTTTTACAGTGCCAAATTCCTTAGTATTTTTCATTTGCTGTCCATTTGCTTTATCTGAAAGGTGATGTGTAAGTGTATAACAAACAGATGGCAGCCAAGAGGTAGCTATCAGTGGTCCTAAATTTGAATTTGGCATGTCATAAACCCCCCCTTTTTTTTTCGCTTTGGAGAATGATTTCTACAGCTTACTTACATACACTGTTCTAATAAACCTTCCTTTTTTCCTACAAAATACAAAGCTGTCTACTCCTTTGGTAAAAAGCTTCTGAAATGCAAGAGAATATTTTCAATAATATATTCATACATCCTGTTTCAGTGATAGCAATTTTGATATTGCCGCCATAGTTTTGTGTTTTAATTAACATATCTTACCCACACTGCATGAAGGCAATGCCTGTGAAGTCAGCACACCAACCAGGAGGCAGTCATGACTGCCACCACCTGTTAGTTTTGTGACTCTGCAGGCAAATCACATAAAATTCATCGAGCTTCAGGATCTTCTTGTCCATGAGGATTATAGCATCTCTGTGTTGGGTTTATTAAATGGAATTAAGTGAGATAACATAAGTATATGTGCTGAGCATAGAATGTGCTTTCAACTTTTTTTTTTTTGAATATAGTTGCTTTATAGTGCTGTGTTAGTTTCTGGTATACAGCACAGTGAATCCGTTATACGTATACATATATCCATTCTTTTTTAGATTCTTTCCCAGTTAGGTCACCACACATCACTGAGTAGAGTTCCCTGTGGTATACAGTAGGTTCTCATTAGTTATCTGTTTTATACATAGTAGTGTATATATGTCAACCCCAGTCTCCCAATTTATCCCACCCCACCTTCCCCCCTTGGTAACTATAAGTTTGTGCTCTACATCTGTGACTCTATTTCTGCTTTGCAAATAAGTTCATGTGTACCATTTTTCTAGATTCCACATATAAGCGATATTATACGATGTTTGTTTTTCTCTTTCGGACTTCATTCTGTACAACAATCTCTAGGTCCATCCACGTCTCTGCAAATGGCACTATTTCGTCCCTTTTTATGGCTGAGTAATATTCCATGGTATATATTACCACATCTTTATCCATTCCTCTTGCTCACAACTATTTTTAAAAGAAGTTTTAGTATTTCCTAGACATTTAACCCCACTTGATAGTATAAATATCATTATGTGGAAGTCTGTACTTTCACCACCTCTTACCTAAAAATTACTCTTGGACATGATAATAAATAAAATCAACTATTACAGTTTTGTGAACCCATCATACAGTTACTTATGTGATTCTTTTTTTTTTTTTTTTTTTGCGGTACGCGGGCCTCTCACTGTTGTGGCCTCTCCCGTTGCGGAGCACAGGCTCCAGACACGCAGGCTCAGCGGCCAAGGCTCACGGGCCCAGCCGCTCCACATCATGTGGGATCTTCCCGGACCGGGGCACGAACCAGTGTCCCCTGCATTGGCAGGCGGACTCTCAACCACTGTGCCACCAGGGAAGCCCACTTATGTGATTCTTAAGAATTTCTTCTGCATCACAAAAGACAACCAAGCAGAAAAAAATTAGCAATGTGAATTGTATGGATGCTGTAACACAGCATTACTGTATTATAGCAGTATTACAGCACCCATACAATTAGTATAATAGCTTGCACATGGTAAACAACTAAAAATATTTTTAAACTTAATTTCTGAAATAGTTACAGGAGCATGCTAACCAACAAACCTAGTATTTAACATGATGAATATGGTCAGCATTAAAATTCTGGAAAAAAATTAACAGAGCAGTTATTTGTCAATGTTTTTTCCCAGCCAGTTAATTCTGGTTGAATTAGCTAATCTTGAATAAATGTTATTAAGCATAAAGTGGAAAGCACTTATAACATAGCAGGGTTCTTTCCCCTTAGATTTACGGCAGGATATGTTGACACTCCAAATGCTGCGCTTGATGGATTTACTCTGGAAAGAAGCTGGTCTGGATCTTAGGTGAGATTTCTAGTGAATTTATTTTTATCTCATGTTGTAGTCCTTCTACAGTAGAATTTAAAAATTATAAAAACTTGATTTTTTGATTTCTTCCTGCTATTATTATTGGTCATTCATAATTATATTTATATAACGCTTTATAGTTTACACTGTGCTCTCAAATACATTATATTATTGAAACCTCATCAAGTATAAAACTATACATGTGACAGGAAGAGTCATAGCCCAATCTGTGGTTTTGAAGGTGGTCTCAGGAAGGATGACTGGTGGTCATGGGAGTGATAAGCCAGAGAAGGGCCTGCCTCTCTTCTTACTTAGCTTAGTAACACTGATTCTTCTAACCTTCCCGAAAGGGAAGTGTTTAGGTGGGCTTGCAGGGTTTTTTTGCGGGCCACCATTGTTAGGGGTAGACAATGAGTAGAACAGGTTTATGGAGACAAAGAAAGAGGAAGCATAATGGATTTTAAAGTTTAATTATTATAAAATCTTTTAAGATAAAGAGCAGATGAAGATAATTGCAAATAAGACCACATAAAAATATAAGGTTTGAATGCCAACAAACAAAAGTCAAGCCTCTAGGCATTATATTCATAATCAACAGGACAGGGGGATAATAATTCTAAATATTTAAAGGGTTCATAGAAATAAATATATGGGGAGAAGATATGAAAAGGCCATTCAAGTTATGAAATAAATAAACTAATAATTATGCGAAGACTGTCAGTTCTAATGTAGAAGTATGAATTAAAAGAACAATTAGATAACATTGATTTCCTTGCAAAAATCTGTTAAGTGAAATGTAGTCTGGAACATGGTTGAAGTAACAAAAACACAAATATTGTTATATACCATTTTAAATGAATATAAACCTCTCTGAATCAAGTTTATTTATTCCCTATATCCAATATTTCCAGAATTTAAAATTAGAAATGTGAACAGTGACTTATGCACAGAGATATTCATCCTTGACTTATTTACAGTAAAAAAACCATTGGGCCACTCTTTTGAACATTTGCTCAATAGAATAACAGTTTAAAAGATGATTAGCTTTCACACGTGACCAAACATCTCAGGTATTTAAAAGTATTGTTTATGGAGAATTGCTAACAATTTGGAGAAAGTACTGTCTTCAAATGTCAAATGAGATAAGTGAGATGCAAAAAAATATTTTTATAGAATGATTTCAACCAGTTAAAAATTCCTGAAAAATGACACACTAAATTGTTGACAGAAACTAAAATGTATAGTAGACATTACTTCTGGGTGGTAGGATTAAAGGTGATAGATACAATCTCTCCTCCCTCTTCCCCCTTTTGGTATACCTGTTTAGCTAGTTTTCTATGGTGTACTCCTTTTTTAATCAAGGGGGAAAAAACATTAAACATATTTCATGATACAATACAGGGCCATACAATTAAAAAATTTTTTTCTATGCTAGTTATTAATGAATAACTTCATCTTTTACCTAGTTCTTTTTTTAATTGTGGAATATTTCAAACATGAAATATAGATGATAATTGACAACATTTTTTGTGTTCTTAAACCCAGACTTGAGTATACATTTAGCTACTAAATGACAGATGTTAACATGTTTCCATATTTACTTCTTTAAAAAAGGAATTAAATATGCAGATAAAATTAATGCATTCTAATCCTCTTCTACTTTCTCACAACTCAGCATTTACCATTATTCTAAACTGTAATATATATGTTTTTGTGCTTTAACTATATATTATGTATACATTGAATGCTTTGAACTTCCAGTAAATACTGTCGTATCACATGTAACTTTTTGAAGTTTACTTTTTTTATTACATTTTTTGAGATATATCAAGATTAATATGTGAAGTTCTAATTTGTTGTTTTCACTTCTCTATTAATGTTTTGAGTAAATACAAAAATTTATCCATTCCCCTATTAGAAGCTATTTGTGTTCATTTGTTTTTGTTTTTTATTTATTTTTTAAACCTAAAGTTTACACACTTCTCTTACGTTTGGAAGAGTTCTTCAGTTTATATAGCCAGAAGTGGAATTGCCAGGTCATAAGGCATGCATATTTTCAACCTTACCACCAGTGCCCAAGTGGCTTCCAGAATGGTTGTACCAGTGTTATGTTTCTACTTAGAAATATCTCTTTGCCAATCAGACTTGTTAATTTTTTGCACATCTAATGGATACAACACAGTATCTCATAGAATTTTAATTTGCATTTGTTTGGTTGAGTAATTTTTCAATGTTTATAAGTATTGTGTTTTCTCTCTGTTACCTAGGTTACTTAGGTTTAGTTACCTAGGTTACTTCAAGGTTTATGCTTTTTGTTTTATTATTTTTAAAAAATCCTTCCCTGTACAGTTATCTTAAAGATGCTGTCTTATATTTTATCTTCCAAATTTTAAACTTGATATGCTTTCTTCTCTTCTGTTTCTGCAAAAGTTTGGTCCTAGTGTTGATTTTTTGGAATTTAGGTTTTTTTGGACTACTGATTTTCCTTAATGGTTATTGGACTCTTTGGGTTGTTTTCCCTCTTGAGTCACTTTGAGGCTAAGAATTGTCCAGTTCATCATTGTTTTTGAATTTATTACCATACTTTTTTTTATAATATCCTCTTGTAATTTAAAAACCTCTGCTATGTTTAACGTTTTTCTCCTTTTGCATTTGTAAAATTATTTTGTATGCTATATTTTTTCCTTTTTAGCCTTATTAGAGGTTTCCATCTTAGTATTTTAAAAGAGTGGCCTTCTAGTTTTATGTTTTCATTTTCTGTTTTATCATTGATTACATCTTTATAGTTTCCTTCCTTTTACTTGTGTTACTTCTGTACTGGTGTTTTGAGATGAACACATAGAACATTAATTTCCATTTTTTTCATATATACAAATTAAAACCATGTTTCCTCTAACTACTGCCTTAGCTGCATCCCATAAGTTTTAAAAGGTACTTATTTATGCATTTTCATATCATACCACACTCTATGGAGTTCAGTTCTAAATGTTTTATTTCCATTTGTATTTCTTCAGCTCCTGAACTAGGTTCAATTACTTTGACTCCCGAATTGCACTGGACTTTTTGTGTTGTTGTTGTCCCTGTGACGTCTACTTTTATTGTAACCGACTGTTGTCAGATCATGTGGTCTGTAGAAGATCAGGGTCGTATTTCTTAAGATGATTTATGCCTTACCACATGTCGAGTTTGTCTGTCCCATTTGTGATTGAAAAGGTTCCAGATGCTGTAATTATTAACCATAAGATTGTAAATTGGTCCATTAGATCAAATTTGTTAATTATGCCCAAGTCTTTATTCTCATCAAACGTTTACCTGTTTGTCGCTTCAGAGATATGTTAAAACCAACCATTATAAGTGGCATTTGTCAATTTCTGCTTGCAATTGTGTTAATTTTCTAATTGTGGTTTTAATTTTCATTTTCCTAATGACTAATAATGTTGGCCAGCTTTTCATGTGCTTGTCATTTGTATATCTTCTTTGGAGAAATATCTATTCAAGTTCTTGGCTCATTTTTGAATTGGATTATTTGTCTTTTGAGTTGTGAGTTCTTTATATGTTTTGAATTCTAGACTTCTAGTAAATAAATTACTGGCAAATATTTTCTCCCATTCTGTGGGTTGTCTGTTCACTTTCTTAATAGTGTCCTTTTTTTAAAAAATTATTTATTTATTCATTTATTTAATTTTTGGCTGCATTGGGTCTTTGCTGCTGCACGCAGGCTTTCTCTAGTTGCGGCGAGCAGGGGCTACTCTTTGTTGCGGGGCATAGGCTTCTCACTGTGGTGGCTTCTCTTGTTGCAGAGCACAGGCTCTAGGCACGCAGGCTTCAGTAGTTGTGGCACATGGGCTTCAGTAGTTGTGGCTCACGGGCTCTAGAGCACAGGCTCAGTGGTTGTGGCACACGGGCTTGGTTGCTCCGCGGCATGTTGGATCTTCCCGGACCAGGGCTCGAACCCGTGTCCCCTGCATTGGCAGGCAGATTCTTAACCACTGCACCACCAGGGAAGCCCAGTAGTGTCCTTTGATACACAAAATTTTTTACTTTGATGAAGTCCAATTTATCTATTTTTTTCTTTAGCTGCATGTGTTTTTGGTGTCAGGTCTAAGAAACCATTGTCTAATCCAGTGTCATGAAGATTTATGCCTATGCTTTCTTCGGAAAATTTTAGTTTAGCCCTTATCTAGGAGGTCATTAATCCATTTTTAGTTAATTTTTACATGGTATGTGGTAGGAGTCCAATTTCATTTTTTTTGTATTGGTATCCAGTTGTCTCAGCATCATTGTTTAAAAGACTGTTTTTTCTTCATTGAATTATCTTGGCACTTGTGTCAAACATGGATTGACTGTAAATGTGAGGGTTTTTTCCTGGAGTCTAAATTCTGTTTCATTGACCTACATGTCTGTCTCTGTGCACAGTCTTGATTACTTTGTAGTAAGTTTTGAAATTGAGAATTGTCTGCCTACATTCTCTTATAGGAGTTCTATGGTTTCAGGTCTTACATTTAGGTCTTTAATCCATTTTAAGTTTGTTTTCATACATGGTGTGAGAAAATGTTCTGTTTTCATTCTTTTTTTTTTTTTTTTTTTTTTTGCGGTACGCGGGCCTCTCACTGTTGTGGCCTCTCCCGTTGCGGAGCACAGGCTCCGGACGCACAGGCTCAGCGGCCATGGTTCACGGGCCCAGCCGCTCCGCAGCATGTGGGATCTTCCTGGACTGGGGTACGAACCCGCGTCCCCTGCATCAGCAGGTGCACTCTCAACCACTGCGCCACCAGGGAAGCCCTGTTTTCATTCTTTTATATGTAGCCGTCCAGTTTTCCCAGCACCACTTACTGAAGAGACCATCTTTTCTCCATTATATATTCTTGCTTCCTTTGTCGTAGGCTCATTGACTATACATGCATGGGTTTACTTCTGGGCTTTCTGTTCTGCACCACTGATCTATGTGTCTGTTTTTGTGCCAGTACCATGTTGTTTTGATTACTGTAGCATTGTAGTATAGTCTGAAGTCTAGAAGTGTGATACCTCCAGCTTTGTTCTTTTTTTCCTTAAGATTGCTTTTGCTATTTGGGGTCTTTCGTGGTTCCATATAAATTTTAGGATTATTTGTTCTAGTTCTGTGAAAAATGTCATGGTATTTGGTTCATTTAAATGATATCTATTTATAGTCTCTGGTAATTCATCATTCTTGTACTTCTCTTTTTTTCTTTAGACATGGTTCCTTTTACTTGTTTGAACTTACTTAAAATAGGGGTTTTAAATTTCACAACCCTGAAAATCAAATTCTCTCCCTTGTTTAGGATTTTTTGTTGTTGCCGTTTGTTGTTTGTTTTGTGACTTCTCATTTAATTATGTAAGGTTTTTGTTCTTTGTCGTGTATGGTCACTGATTTCTCTGCCTGGTTAGTTTATTGGTCAGCTAATGATTGACCACAGATTTCCTTAAATGCTTGGAATTCTTAAGTCTTTCAGTCTTTACTGAGGGGTTCTGTGTGCATGTTGGGGCATTCCGTCAGGAGTCAGCCAGGTAGTTCAGAGCTGTGCCTTAGCCTTAACTTGTGTAAGCCTCAGAGTTAGTAAGAGGTGAGAGCTAGGGCCTTCTAGCTTCTTTCCTGTCCATTTGCACAGCCCCAGGAATGCATACAACCATCGCCATGCACATGGCTTCTAGATTCCTATGGGAATGTTGTAGTCTTTCACTGTTCCTGTGAACATCTCATTCCACAGTTTATTCTTTAAGTTTTTTAGTTAGCTTATTGTTTGCCCCAACTGTTATTTACCCCTAAGACAGCTGCAGTGTTAAACAATTGATTCAGATTAATTTTGGGAAACACCGCCAGCTAAAAGGCAGTTCACAGTAGGCAAGGTCTGAGTCAGGTCAAAGAAACAGTGTGAGTGGGATCTTCCTGGAAACTACTAGAGAGTTCAAAGAATGGCAGTTACGTAGAAATGAGGCTTTGAAGAGCTCCAACCCCATTTTTGCCCCCTCTAGTGGCTACCAGATTGCTGTAGTCACAGTGATTATGTGCCATTTGTTGCCAAGTCTACTGCAGAACTGGGAAGTAGGTAAAATTGGAATAAGTAACAGTAAAACTCAACTGAGATTCAGCCATTTTCTTCAAGAAACACTCCCCAGATTGTTGCAACCCATTTTTGTATTTCCATATTACTGAAATAGTTGATTCTTGACAATTTTTTGCCAATCTTCTTGTTTTTATGGAAGAGTGGATTTTCAAATGTCCTTAACTCCCTGTTTTTGCTGACATTACCTGGTTATACAGCTGCTTTCCTAAGAAACCTTGAAGATGTTATTCCATGGTTTTTTGTTTTTTGTTTTTTGTTTTTGCGGTATGCGGGCCTCTCACTGTTGTGGCCTCTCCTGTTGCGGAGCACAGGCTCCGGATACGCAGGCTCAGCAGCCATGGCTCACGAGCCTAGCCGCTCCGCGGTGTGTGGGATCTTTCCGGACCGGGGCACGAACCTGTGTCCCCTGCATTGGCAGGTGGACTCTCAACCACTGTGCCACCAGGGAAGCCCTCTGTTGTTATTTTTTTAAGTCTGCTGTCAGTCCAAACTGACATTGCAGAAAAAAATTTCTCTTTGCCTTTCATTTCTGCAGTTTTATTGTAATTTGTCTGTGTATGGATTTTTTTAATTTATTTTTACCTCCCCATTCTTATTGTATCTTTTCAATCGAAGAAAATCACCTCTTTTAGTTTCTACAGAATGTATCCATGTTCTTCAACATTGCAGTTCTCTCACTCTCACAGTCTTCTCCTGCAACTTTAATAGATGTATATTGGTCTTCCTTGTTCTGCCTTGCATTTCTCTTAACCTCTTTCCTATTTCTCTCCTTCTTTATGCAACATTTTTTTGTAGTTTCTTTTATTCTGTCTTCCATTTTACTAATTATCTCTTCAGTATTGTCTAATCTCTTGTGTATCAGTATAGTATGTTTATTTCAATGACTTTTTATTTAGGAGTTGTATTTGATTTTGTTTTGTATGCCTGTTCTTTTTTTAATACTGTACTCTTCTTATGCTTTCTATTCCTCTTCATGTCTTTCATCATTTTAGCATCTCTTTCATATTGTTCTGTTTTATCTCTTAGGGTGTCACCTTTTCATTTATCTGCTTAATCTTATTCATTTCCTTGTGTAGTTAACAATATTTGGTTTTGAATTCGTTATTGGTGAGTTTTGTGTTTTCTGTAAAGGTCCTTTCCTCCCTAGGGTGTGGAAGTTTGCCCCCCAACATGAATTTTGGTCTAGTTTGTGCTTTTGCCCAAGCTCTTTATGCATGATCAATCAGTTTTTATGTTAATTCTTTGCCTTCAGGCTCTCATACTTCACAAGTATTTATATTATATTTGAATCTCATAAGAATATGGGAAGGCTTGAGTTTTTTTGCACTTTCATGAACACCCCCCACCCATTTTTATTGCCCACCCAGGGCCCAGGTTAGATGGCAGACTTTCATGGTATATTGTCTCATCAATGAGCAGACCTTTTCTAGTTCCCTTTATACATTTGACAGCCCTTTTAGAGCCCTAGCTCCTGCCGAGTCCAGATCCTGCCTCTCATGGACTCAAGACCATGTCTCTTTTCTCATGGGCATTAAAATGTTAACCAAGTCAGTAACTTCCTGAGCCACTACTATGAATACTTCTGAGATATAGAAGTCTCCTTTTTTTCTTTATTAATCATAACTTTTAAAAAACTTTTTTACTTTATCTGTTATTTTTTAATGTGTTTTAGTATCTACAGCAACTTTGTCCACAAGGTTGCTAGAAACAGTTACACTTGTGATTGACTTTATCCCTGCAAGATTATGAGTATTTCTTGATTTCATTTTAAGTTTAATTTATTAAAAACTTAAAACAGTTGATATTTATTGACTGAACCAGGTTTTGTATTAGGTTCTTCACATGTGTAATGACATGTAGTTTACAACTTTATGAAGTTGTGTTATTCCTTTTTAGCAGATGAGAAATTTAAACTTAAGGGACTTTAAACAGTTTGTCAGAGGTTACAAAAATAATAAGTGGTGGAGCTAGATTCAAATTGGGGTCTGTCAGACACTAAACTTGGTTTCAGTTCTGTTATTTTGGTAGTGTAAGTGAGAAAAATTGTGGTAAGACCTATCTAGTAACTATCTGTTTATCAAAGTATTCTGGTGCCCCAAATATGTAATTGTCCATTGATTTTTTTAAGAGGTTTTTAGTCTTTAGATTTTTTTCCAGCATAAACTTTTCTAGTGCTATTGAGGTAGAAAGAACAATTTGCTGTGGGTTTTGTTCCTTGAATGGGACTTGTAGGAATACCAAATACAGAAGTATTGGAATACAGAAGTGAGATTATAGTTCATATATAAAGGACCTTTGAGTACCATAAATGACAAAGAGTTTTGCTTTTAAATTAGCAGTAATTTCTAATACAGCTCTGTAAAAATAGAATAGGTGGTTTTGAATAGGTAGCAAAATTTTTGGTCAGTCACTTACTCATAAGAAACACTATGTAGATAAGAGGAGAATGGGTGATTGTAAGAAACTCTCCCTGGGGAACACAAACCCAGAGGGGTCTGGCCTACCTTTTTTCTTTTTTCTTTTGGTTTTAGTGGCACACAGCCACAACCCATTTGTTTACATATTGTCTATGGCTGCTTTTATGCTATAACTGCAAAATTGAGTTAGTTACCTTATAGTCTACAGCACCTAAAATTAAAATATTTACTATCTGGTTCAGTCCAGTAAAAGTTTATTGACCCTTCTTATAAAGTAAACCCCAATGAAAATGGTTTTACTTTATTTGTCCATAAAAAATGGGGAAAACTTTTCAAGCATAGGCTCGTAACTTGTTGGTTCTTTCCAAGGTCAGCACATGAGCTACATAGTGGTCTCCTTTGCTAAGAGCAGATTCTGGCCATATGATGAGTCTTGTTAATTACGAAAGGCTGAGCTAAAGGCTTTGTCCTCAGTTCAGTCAGACTAATTGAAAGCCTCAACTAAGTTCCTTTCTCTTAGTTTTTTGTTTTACCCATTCTATTTAACTGTAAAGCACATTTAGCATCAAATAAAGTTCATTGTGACCTCAGGCAAAGGGAGGCAGCCACATGTGGGAGTGCTAGAAATAAACCTGGTATCTGTCTGAGGGGAAGCAATGTGTGTCTAACAAGAAAAAGGAACTTGTCTGTTCAGTGAGATCTTTGCTGACTTTTTGTACTCTGACCCCATGTTTAAAAAAATATGCAGGACTTCAATTCTTTTGAGTTCATTTTCAAACCAATAGCTTTTTTTTCCCACCAAACATTTTTTACTGTTTCTATAAATATACATGCCCCAGTGTTCCTGTTGTACATGTTTTTCTTTTGGCCAGCTGTTCAGGTTAAACCTGTTCCTGTAGCACACACTCTTTTAAGTTCAATGTCAAATCTTCAGATACCTTCTACACATTACTATTTTGATCAGAATATCTTAGCACCTGCAAAAGTGCCATGTTAGCATGAATGAAAATACATATTTCTCATTTTCATTTTCCTCTGATGTCTCAAAATATTCTTTTGGTGTCTTCCATGCCAAATTAGAACATTTGTAAGCCATCAGTATGTTAGAACACCCTGACCTTTGGTCAACAAATAGGTAATTAGACTTTTCTGTCAAGTCTGATAGGCTGCATGTAAATCTACCTGGCTTTTTGGTAGATTTGACAGTCCCATCTCATGCCCTCCCCCACCGCCCCCATACAGATGACATTGAATTTTGGAGAGTTGTCTTCACTGTGACTTTATATTTGAGTTGCACTAATGGGGTTTACTTCCCTTTTAAGAGAGCTACACAGCAGTTCTAATGACACTGGTTTCAGTAGTTAGAAGGATGAAGGAAGAAGATGGAAGCAATGCAAGCCTTAGGTAAAAGAATTATACTTGCCTCCTTTTGAAGCAATGGGCTAAGGTACCACTGAGACTTGGAGTCAAGGCCAGAGAAAACTTTCTACATACTCATTCAGAGTAGGGTGATGGGGCTGCCATCCCCAGTGCTGTAGAATTTATCTCATTTTACAATTCTTGCTTTAATGGAAAGAGAACAAATTGCTCCTTGGGTCAGAGAGTCTGAGAAAGGAAGATAAACATTACTAAGGGTTGTCATGGCCTTTATAAGAAGTTGAGTGCAAAGGATACCCCCGTAAGGTGGTCAGGGCTCCAAAAGTTTGTCCCCAGCTTGACTTCTGTCAAACTGTCTCTATGACAAGGATGTTTTTTCCTTCCCATTGTGAGCATTCCCTCCTCAAGACACTAAATGCTTTCATCATTGTCTGCTTTTGAAGAGGAAATTGTTGGACTTTTGCCCAGTTTGACTGCAAGTGGGGTAGCAGGAGATGTAGGAAAGTGAGCCAAAGTGCATTTTAACCAGACAGTGTTTACTTCACATGTGTTGTGTCACAATAAGGATAGGGGTATTGGTAAAAACTTTCATTCTCCATAGCTACCTTTTCCAGTGAAGCATAAACTTTAAAAAAGAGAAATAAATTAATAATGCATATGTAAAGCAGGCTATTGGTATATCAGGCTGTCAGCATGAAGTTTCACAATTTTGCTTCCAAACCGTATTTTGCTAGAACTAGGGAAGTGCTTAAAGAGGCATAAAATTGAATTGTTGTTTGGAAGGAAATTTAGGGACTATTAAGTGAAACTCTCCTCTTTTATCTGATTATTACACACACTACCACACACATTCATTCCCCCAACACACACACACACACACACACACACTCACACATTTTTTCTCTTTGGTGAAGTCCTTATGTGGCAGGTAGAGGTCCGCATGGTCTTTCCAACACTGACTCTTTCTTCTCCTCACCTGGCTTTTGTGCTCCCCCTGTACTTTCCTCTGTCCCTCATGTCCTTCCTCCTCACAGAGATCTTTCTTGACTATTGACACGTTCTACTGGCACTTCTCATTTATCCATTGATCATATGCACATTGTGCATTTGTGGTTTGTCTGATCAGTGAGAGCAGGGACTGCATTTTTGGCTCATTTCTGTGTCACCAGCAGCTAACACAATGCTTGGCACATAGCTGCACTCATATATGTATAGAACCCGTGAATTCCATCCATTGCATTTTCTGTAGTCACCTGACTTTTATTTGAACTTTGCGAGGTATCTTATTCCATTTTGTATTTGCTCTAGTGATAATACCATTTTTAGAAAACTGAAGAAAATGTTGACAACCAAAATGAGAAAAGGATAATATTAATATATGAAGAACTCATATAAATCTCTAAGGAAAATGTTTAAAACTCTAATAAATAGACCAAGTATGTGATTAGCTAATTCACAAAAGAAATTCTACGTAAAATGGCTAAAAGAGACCTGAGAAAATGCTTATTTTCACTAGGGATCATATAAATGCAAAGCAAAGCAAAATCCTACCTATAGATTTAGCAAAAATTATTTGGCACAAGAAGCAGCCTGAGAGACCTCTTACACAGTGACTCTGTAGACTGTGTTAGGTTAAAAAGATAGTTTTAGAGCCACTCAGACCTAGTTTTAAGTCTTGGATCTTCCACTTGGTTAAATGTATGACTTTTTTGCAAATTAATTTTATGTCTCATTTGTAAAATTGGGAATTTACCTATTTATAGGGATTTTGTTATTGTTTGTTTAATTCATTCAGAAATACTTACTGAGTGCCTGCTTTGTGCCCAGACATATTCTCAGGTACTGAGGATACACAGTGAACAAATTATCCCTGGCTGATGGAATTTACATCCTAATGGTAGAGATAGACAGTAAACAAACACATAAATAAAATGTACAGGATGTTGGCTGGTGTTGAGGGCTATAGAGGAAAATAAAGGAAGGAAGAGATGGCAGGTAGTATGTCACTGTGTTGCTATTTTAAATAGGATGATTCAGGAATCCCTTACTGAGACGGTGACATTTCAGCAAAGATTTCAAAGTGGTAAGGGAGTAAACCATGTAGATGTCTTGGGGAAGAATGTTCCAAGTAGAGAAAATAACACAGATAAAGGAATGAGGGAATATTGTACCTGATATGTCTGGGGAATAGCAATGGAGCCAGTATAGTAAGAACAAGTGAGCAAGGGGCAGATACTAAGAGAGGTGAAGAGGGACGAGACTGAAGGCCTTGTGAGCTGCAACAGGCGGGTTGGCTTTCATTAGGTGGGAAGTCATGGCTGAAACTTCAATCAGGGGAATGCCATAATATGTGTATATTTTAAATGGATTATGTTGCTGTTGCCTTTAGAACAGCTATGCTGTGGAAGCAGGCAGACTAATTAGGAAACTTGAATTTTGAATAGGGGTTGATGGTGACCTGGACTAGGGTGGTAGCTTAAGGAAGGGTGGAGACAGAGAACTACTTAGACTCTGTGCATTTTCAAGGTACGTAAATATTAGGCATGAGAGATAAAGTGAAAGACTACAATGTCTTGGGCTTGGACAACTGGAAGGATGGAGTCGTTGTTAACCAAGGTAATGTGTAGAGTGCTTAGCCTGCTGTGTGGCATCTACTAGATGCTACAGAAAGGGCGGTTCCCTTCCCCGAAATTTAGGGTAAAAATGAAAGACTTTTCCTTTATCTGATGTGCTTGTGTCCACCTACACAAACAAATAGAATATTTCACCAGGATAATTAGATAACAAATTATACATTTAGCTGGCACGTTGGAGTTTAGTAAATTACTCCATCTGTTCACCAGGATATTTACACTCTAATAGTGGAACTAATATTTTTCTATATGACTGATACAGTAATGGCAAGGTTATCAATAGTAATAAAACTTTTTTAAAAATCAAAGAAAAAACATACTCTGTCAGTGTTTCATTTTATGGATAGCATACACATGTGACTCTTTATGCCCCTTTTTTTTCTTTTCAGGATGCTGCCTTATGGCTGTTTAGCAACAGGAGACCACTCTGGCCTCATTGAAGTTGTGAGCACCTCTGAAACAATTGCTGACATTCAGCTGAACAGTAGCAATGTGGCTGCAGCAGCAGCCTTCAACAAAGATGCCCTTCTGAACTGGCTTAAAGAATACAATTCTGGGTTAGTGTATTTTGTTTGATTATCATTCTTCTGAACAAACCGCCAAACAAATAACTGTTCTCGCAGTTAGAATCATCAGTGTCCTAGAGGAAATATTAGTGTTATTTATTGCTTCGTTTCAGGTTAGATCAAAATGACAAATAGGCCTTCCTAAAATCTTACAGAAGATTAGCATTGAATTCTGCTTCATCTAGATCAAATTTCAGAGCTGGGCAGTAGTTTAAAAATCTAAGAATTTAAGTGTTTAACAAATAACATATAACTTTATAAGTGCCTGAACTTCCATAATTATGTGAATGTGTGAACCTAAGTAAATTTTCAATAGATTTTTAAAATAGAAGTAAATGAGTTTGTAGACCGATCTCTCCAAACTAAAAAATACAGTGCTAGGAATTGTGTTATTTACAATTATTGTGTTGGAAAAGCCCTAATACATAGGAAATTAAGGAATTTCACAGTGAGGGGAAAACACTGCAAGTATTTTTGGCTGAAGATTTTGAAGTCAGACTTAAATGTTATCACTGGCAAAATCCAAGAACTTGGACTTCCCTGGTGGCGCAGTGGTTGAGAATCCACCTGCCAATGCAGGGGACTTGGGTTCGAGCCCTCTTCTGGGAAGATCCCACATGCTGTGGAGCAACTAAGCCCATGTGCCACAACTACTGAGCTCACGTGCTGCAACTACTGAAGCCCGCGTGCTGCAACTACTGAAGCCCACGCTCCTAGAGCCCGTGCTCCACAATTAGAGAAGCCACCGCAATGAGAAGCCCGTGCAGTGCAACGAAGAGTAGCCCCTGCTCGCTGCAACTAGAGAGAGCCTGCATGCAGCAGTGAAGACCGAATGCAGCCAAAAATAAATAAATAAATGAATAAAAAAAAAATCCAAGAACTTGTATGTGAGAATTAGTTTTCACATTTTGATTTTAGGGCCTTGTCCCTAAAGGGTCTATATTAGTTACTTCTGATTTAAGTCAGTGACTTTAATGGTTGGAACTGCAATACTTAACTCTTAAATATGGAATTCTAGTCTTCAGTCAAAACTACAAAAATGTTCCAAAGCCCAGCATCATTCAGCCAAGCTGATGGTCTCCTCTCATTACTATGCATATGAACCTACCCCCCAGTCGCCCACAGAAATGTGAGCGCCAGGACACAGCAGTTTGAATAGTTGATGTCCAGTTACCTGATGTCTTTGAACAAGCCTGCTGCTGACTCCTCCCTGCCCTGCTCCTCTGATCATCATCCTCACTCTTGGCTGATCCAGCATCTTCTCCTTATATGGTTTTGGCAGCTCTGTGTTGCAGTTGTTCTCACATTAAAAAGGAAACAGAAGTGTGGATTGGCTCCGTCCCACACATTTGGAGGCTGAAAACCTTCCTTGCTCCTATTTTTTTCTCTTATTCAGGGATGACCTGGACCGAGCCATTGAGGAGTTTACCCTGTCCTGTGCCGGCTACTGTGTAGCTTCTTATGTCCTTGGGATTGGTGACAGACATAGTGATAACATCATGGTCAAAAAAACTGGCCAGGTAAGCAACTTCCCAGAGTGCCAAGGGCCTCAGTGATGCTGTTACTTATGTGCAGCACAGTCTCTTGTGAAACTCAGATTCGTTATGAGTCTCAGTCATGCCTTTGTCTTTCCTTTTATTTCCCACCCCTTGTATCATATGCCATCTGCTTCATATATTGGTTTGTTTGCTTGAAGTTAGGTGATAAGCATTTATTTAAATGTTTAAAAAATTATTTAGGTTATTTACAAGTGACCTATTCCTTCAATATAAGAAATTGTATTGGGGACACACATGTACCTAAGAGCAGAAGGAGCAGATAATGTGCAGGATGTATTAACTTTAAAGAAGATAAGTGTTAAAAAAAGAAAAAGTTGAGACAAACCCCACTTGAGTCATTTTTTCTTTTAGAATATCAAATATAATCATCTGTTGGAGTAAGATGATACGGAGTATGACTAATATCATTTTGGGGTAGCTAGGGAGCTAGACCAGGTTATTTAATATAAAGAAGCTCTTAGTTTTGAAGTGAAAATTTTCTCATTCTTCAGAGTGACTTTTGTTTGTAAATTCTTTAATATTAAGCAAAGACAGATGAAATAACTTGAGACTTTTTCAGTTTAGCCACCCTTAGAATTCCCTGACACTAGGGGCATTCCAGAGTAAAGACTCTGAGTCACTCTGTGAACTCTGGCTCTAGGTGGGACCCAGAGTTTTACACCTCCTTGGAGATCTGGGTAGTTCTGGCTTGAGCTTTTGAGAGTTGAACCTTGTGTTCACACTTAAAAGGATTCCCTCCGACTTCTGGTTAATCAGGCTGAAACACAGGTTTTTCTCCATTCTTTCTTGATGCCCTTCTAATATATTGAGGAATAAGAAATATGTAAATCCAAGAAGTCAAAGATAATAGGAAAAGAGGCCAACAGTGGGTGAAAGACATCAACAGATTTGAGGATGAGCAAAAGCAAAATGGAAAAATAGCAGTGACTCGGCGTAGCTGAGAAAATGGCTACTTGTGGAAGGGTGTGTCAGTCTGAGGAAAGCTCTGGAATCAGGGGCACTAGGTGCTGCTGAAGGTGGGGAAAGGGGAAGAGGCTGAAAAAGGATTGATTGGCAGTTTATATATGGAGCAATTAGGTGCTTATATCTCCTTCCCAACTCCAAGAAGGACTAGAGGATTTATTCTCTGAAGAAACCAATTCTTCTGCCTCAAGGACAAACAGGTTCTATGGAAGCTAAGGGTAAGGTGCCATATTAAAAATAGGAACGGAGCGAAAGTTGGCACGATAAATGGTATGATTCCCAGCCATTTCTTCTTGCTTTGCTCCAAGCACAGTAGCAACCAGGTGTATATTCCCACTCTCGCAGTCGACTAGATGGTTCTTCTCAAGAGAAACTGATCAGTTCCAGTGAAGAGGCTTACACATGCTGACTTTTGAGGTCTCTCCCCAGATACTCTGCAAGGAAGCCCACTGATCAGCAATCCTACCATGTCCACAGATTTTTCATTCATCTTTTTAGTGACTCATTCTTAAATATGAATGGTCAGCCAAAGATGATCAGACATTTGTTGAAAGCCTCCACCATGAAAGAGACCAAATCAAGCAAAATGGGGGGAGGGGGGAAGAAGAACCCTGGGAAAACAGTACCTGCAGTAAACAGAGGATGATTTAAGAAGTAAAAACAGAAAAGATACTGCATCTATGAAGTAGTAAGATTCTATTTTTAAAAATTAGAAAATAGAATTCTTAGAAATTAAAAAGAGGAACAAATAAAATTAAAATAGAAGAAGTATAAACTAAAGATCAGCTAACATTTCTTGACCTCTTTAACTTGTGGAAAGCACAGTTCTTTAAGTTCTTCATATACGTGAACTCCTTCAGTCCTTATGATAACCGTACAGAGTAAGTGGTAGTGCTATCCCCATTTACAGGTGAGAAGATGGACACAACAGAGAGTGGACATACCAGGATTAAATCCTGGCAGTTTGGCCCAGATTCTGTTTTTTAGGCACCAGGCAATATATTGCCCTTTAATATCCCCAAAAGGACCAAGATATCTGATAAGTAGAAGAAAGAGGATCCAGAAATGATAGAGGATCAGTCCAGGGAGGTTCACCATATAGCCTAATAAAAGTTACAGAAAAAGTAGTGCACAAGAGGAAGGGAAGGAACTTACCCAAAAATAATACAAAAACATTTCCCAAAGCTGATGTTTGTGACTATCCAGTCAAAAGGGCACGAAAGTTCCCTTACAGTAGATGAAAAAACCCTTACTAAGGCCATTCACTGTGACATTTCAGTGCATCAGGCATAAAGTGATGATCTTAAAACCTTCCCAGAGATACAGCAAGCCACTTATCAGGGTTCAGGAGTCAGAAAGACTTGACTTCTAAATAGCAGCATTGGAAACTATATAAGACAGTGGGAATTAGCCTTCATGATTTTGAGTGAAAATGATTTCTAACCTAGAATTCTATACCAGACTTTCAGTATGAATGTAGAACAAAGACATTTTCGAACATAAGGTTTCAAAAGCTGTATCTCTTCTGCATCTTTTTTCAGGAGGATGCCAGAATAAGGGCATCCATGAAAATAAGGGTCTCAACTGGGGTGCTTTTGCCCTTGGGGGACATTTATCAATGCCTGAAGACAATTCTGGTTGTCAGGATGGGGGAGGGGGTATTCTACAGGCATCTGTGGGTAGAGGCTAGGGGTGCTGCCAAACATCTTATGTATTATTCACAACAAAGAATTTTAGGGCCTAAATGTCAGTAATGCCAAAAGTGAGAAAGCCTGGTGTACACCAAAAGAGAAAATGATGTGGAACCCAGGAAACAGGGACTGCAAATGGGAGGAGAATGAAGGTTGAACACGGGGTGATGGTTCTTTGGCAGGCTTAGAGAACAGCCAGCCCAGATAGGAGCTAACAGATTACCTGACCATGTGGAAAACCGTTGTGAAATGATTTTTAGATTTTTAAGATTTTGTGAAGAATTAATGACCATAGAACATATAATGACCATAGAACATATAATGACCATAGATCATAGAACACTAAGACAAAAAATAGTTTTCTCAAGAAAAAAGATGAGCAAGAAAAGGAAGGGTAATCATAGTATACTATTACCACATGGCTTATGTACTTCAAACAATATAAACACTGGATATTGATTTAACCAGAAATTATGATATAATGTGTTACATTATGAGGCATGACATCAGCACAGGAGTACTAAATCTTTACCTTCCATAATAATCCAAAATTAGGAAGTAAAAAATAATTATAAACATATTATTTAGAAAAATGGAGATATATATCAGGAAAAACACATGGAAGGGTTGGGAGAAGTTACCTCTAAGTAGTAGCGCTTAAGGTGGTGAGGGAACTGGTGGGGCAAGGATGTACTCTCTTTTTGTTTTGTTTCTGTGTGTAAAACTATTTGATTTTTTAAAATCAAACATGTTTATTATTTGGATGTATTTTTCTTTTTAAAGATTCATCTTTCCCACTGTATATGCAGTTTAATATCAGGGTTATTATTGAATATAAAAGACCTTCGAATGTCAGAGCACTCTTTTCCCAAATGATCCAGGAGGCTGTGTAGTGTCTCTACTACTACTACTCCATTTGATGTAGTGCATGGGGATCTAGGACTGCTGAGGCCTTGCGTTTTTATTTGGAACCTGCCAGAAAAAAAGGGGAAATTAAATCCCATTTGTTTTCCAGCTCTTCCACATTGACTTTGGACATATTCTTGGAAATTTCAAGTCTAAATTTGGCATTAAAAGGGAGAGAGTGCCTTTTATTCTTACCTATGATTTCATTCATGTGATTCAACAAGGAAAAACAGGAAACACGGAAAAGTTTGGCCGGTGAGTATTGTCCTCGTGTCAGCGTAAACGCATCTAATGTTTTCTCAACTGACCGGCTAGACTAGCATTTATCTGAGAGGTATATTTAGATTGGGGAGATAGTCAGTCTGCTAACAGGAGGCTTTGGGGGAACTTGCCTGTCAGATCCTGTTCTGGTTCAAAGAAGAGGAAAAAAATGCTAGAAATTTGAAATAAATTATTGTTTTATTCCAATAGTATACCACCTTTTACCTGTATTAGAAAATTCTCTGAAACTGTTAAGACATTTGATAGTGAGATGCTGAGAGGGACTGGCATTTTGCTGTCATTCTATGTGAAGTGCAGTAAGAGAGTCAGGGTTCAGGGAAAGACTTTGTGATCTCTGATCTATTCCTTGCTATTTGTAGGTTTCCAAGCACATTACTTGTCATCTTGTCTTCTTCATTTTAAATGGGGACAAAAATAATTATATTTCAGGGATATTTTGATAATGAGAGATATGTTACATGATGTGATCAACTCATCCATATGTTTACCAAATGATTGCTATTATCATTTCCAGTTCCGCATGGGTTTCTGCAGAATATAACTCTGGATCCATTTTCCTCTTTGGCAAAATTAGGGAGATAGGATTGAGTGGTCATCTTGAATGACCAGCTTGAAGAGGAGAGAGAGGGAAGGCAAGATGACAGGAAGGTACAATGCAAATCCGTTGACACTGATTTGGGGGGGCATTAAAGAAATTAAAAGTCTCTGGAGTCAGACCACAAATCTAGAATCTAGAAGTATGGTTAGAAATCCTTATGGATTATAATCACCACTTTTTTATAATTAATTTTTGTGACACATAGAATTAAAAAGCCTAGGTTAAGTGTTAAACTGCCTTTTATCATATAATTTCTATTTAATTTTGTTTTTGAAAAAGATATGTGTGGTTTTAGAGAGCTTGATTTATTTTATGTAAATTTTAGTCCTGGGACAATTTTCAAAAGGGTAAAACTCGGAAATGAACCTTTAGTTCAGTAGAAATTTTCCAGCTCTTATGGAAAGTCTAGCTATATCTCTCATTTTCCTTTATGAAATTTGCTATTTCTGTTCTAACATCATACTCTTGTGATTTGCTGCATCAACTAAAGGTTCCGCCAGTGTTGTGAGGATGCATATCTGATTTTACGACGGCATGGGAATCTCTTCATCACTCTCTTTGCACTGATGTTGACTGCAGGGCTTCCTGAGCTCACATCAGTCAAGGATATACAGTATCTTAAGGTATAAACCTCTTTTCTTTGTAAATTGGACTTTGTGAGCATAGAGCTCAGCCGTACCTACCCATTTCATTCAGATGTTCAAAGGGAATGGAACAAAGTCATTTCCTGTGAGACAGTTTTACCCAGGAGTGGTAGTGACAAGCAGCTAAGTAGTTGTCTTGCAGTAATCATAAATTCATTTCATCTTCAAAAACCCTCTGGCAGAGGTCATATTATCACCATACCTTGGTGTTCATTCTCTCTCCCATAAATGGTATTTGAATAAGGACACGGGGTATGCTGTGTGGCCAAGTCAGCCTCCTGCAGACTTTGAGATTTGCACCTCACTACAGAGAATATATAAAATCAGATTTTTTTCCTTCGTTTTCAGGACTCTCTTGCCTTAGGGAAGAGTGAAGAAGAAGCACTCAAGCAATTTAAGCAAAAATTTGATGAGGCACTCAGGGAAAGCTGGACTACTAAAGTGAACTGGATGGCCCACACGGTTCGGAAAGACTACAGATCCTAACGATCAGCCTTTGCTCCTAATGTATTTGTTGGTTTCGTTTAGTTTTCATTTTGCACTTGCACTAAATTGAACATGACCCTGCCAGAGATGTTATAAAGGGAATGAAATCCTGGAACTCAGAGTTAAATTAAAAACAATGGCATCCCACAGAAACCTAATCTGAACAATCCCTGATGACCACCCTCTGCTTTTGAATGCTTCCAAGATTCATCATGCAAACTGTCAACATTATGGATAATCATTTCCTGCTGACTTTGCACGCCAAGGAATGCTACTAGAGATTGTTTTTTGTTTTTGTTTTTTTTTGTAAGTATTTGGTACTTTTCTGGAAAGGTGTAAATACTTCTTTTTCATATTGTGACCAAGTGTTATCACTCAGCCAACTTTTCCACACCTGGGGACTAGTAGCTGTTCTTACTTTCCAAATGAGGCTTAAAAGAAAGCTTTCTTTCTTCCCTTTTTAAATTGTGTAAACTACAAATTATAATATAATTTGAAATTATGATTATTTTTCAAAAGAAATCTTTTAAACCTGTGGAAACATTAATTCTTTTGTTGATACTTATTTACTGTGATAGCATCATCCCAGCCAGACTTGATGGAAATCTACTTGGTGAGGCAAATATAATTTATGCTGCATATATATTTATAAAATTTCTAGTGGGAGTTCTATATAAAAATGATGTTATTTTGATTTTCTTCAGCCTGTGTTTTAAAGTTTTACAAAAGCAGAGCTTTTTCCTAAGTTACTTTTTAGTTAACTATGTGATCCAGTTCTTCCAGCTGCTTCTATAATGAGGCACATATTAATACAGTTTTTACATGGTATCTATGAAAGAGTTCACTTCATAGAGCATAATACTTGAGCAAATGTATCCAAGACAGAAAGCAAATGAAAAGGAAACTATTTATGGAATAAACTCCAGGCCTAAAATTCAGTATTTTAGTAAAATGCCAGCTGTTCTTACTGTATTTATTAAAACTTGTAATAATGTGATTTTTCAAGGATATTAGTTCAAATTGAAATGTTTCATGCCACATGGAATTCTTTAATTTATTTGTTGAGGTACCATATATTTAGGGTGCTAGATGGCAGAAAATGTTAACATGTGCAATAGGAACTACTGGTTTGAATGTGTAAATGGAGGCTCTTTCTGAGCACTGGCAACATCCAGCAAAACTACCGCTTATTCTCCAAAGACTGTTGGGAGCTCTCAATCCTCAATGATATGGGAAAGAGAATTGAGTATTTGCCCTGCGACTGAGTTTTCTATAGGAATTTTATTAAAGATTGTTTAATTTTGTTGTCTTCCTTAATGTTCTCAGTCAAATAAATGGGTGAGCTGGTTTTGGCTGCTCTTGGGATGTGTGGGCCTCTTCTTTATGGGCAGCACAGGACCTTGGCACTGGGACTCTTTAAGAAATGATCAAGTCAATAGACAAACCAACCTCAGGGGTAAGCTAAGGCTCATGGTCTCTTCCGTGACTTCTCTCCTTGTTTCCCAACCCCATCAAGCAGTATGGGAGGCCTTTTGGACTTTGGTTGGGAGCCTGAGGCAAGAGGGCGTCTTCACTGAGTTTCCATGCCTTCGGGAGGTATCCTGAGGTCTGGAAGAATGTCCCTTCAGTTACTCGGTACCCAAGGCCAGACTAGCCACTTTGTAGCTCTCTTCCATTGGGCAGGTGCTCAGAGCACAGTTTCTTGGAAATAACTCAGCTGATGATGGGGATTGAACTCTGAACTGACCATTCCCAGGGCTGCTCTAGACTTGGTGAGAGTTGCAGAAATAGGACTATAGGAGGACAGGTTTGTTCAGGGATCTTTGTCTGATAGCAGTCCACCATTACATATACCAGGTTACGGGTCAGGGGTTTGGAGAGTGGTGAGCATTGCCAGGCAGAAGTGGGCACCATTGTTTCCAGAGCGGTCTCCTCAGCCCATAGGTTCCTTGGTAAATATATGCTAAATCGGTGAATGTGAATGTCTTCAAGAGTAAGAAAGGGAAACAAACCTCCCCAGACAGTGCTGGACCTGAAGCCAGCATGGCACTTAACCCCCTCTGCCGTAGACCCCCCCATAGAGAGCATGATAGCCCTCAGTAGCTGCTGAGCACTCCCACCAGGTGCTCCTTACACACTTGCTGACTTTCATGTCCCTGATTCTCAGGGGCTTCGCCTGAGCCAGACAGATGGAGGTGGAAGGCAGAGGATAGCCAACCAACAGAGCAGGTTAGGGGTCTGGGCTGTAGGAATAGTTCTTGCCTGGGGGCTGGTTACCCAATGCCTTGGCTCCCTGTCTTTCGGTTATTTCCAAAAACAAGATTTTGGAAGCTCTATACATTTCCATACTTGAGGACAGCATCTGTGTCTACCCTGGACTGGGAAGACAAAGGATGACTTTGTTGAACAAGGAATTCCTGAGTGTTCTCCTCATGTCTCTATTCAAGACCCTGGGCTGCAGAAACGAGTATCTGCCATCCAGCTCTACCTGTCTGACCTTGGAGTAAGGTATTTAGTTTCTTTCTCAGGATCTGAGCTTCCTGTTTGTAAGGTGGGATTGGTAATAACTGCCCTACTCACTTCTGTGGGAGAGGCTAGTTTAAGACTGTGATTGGAACGTGTGCTGGGTCCCAACTCAGAGGCAATCTCCTTTCTTTCCCTGCTTTCCCCTCCTGAAGGGAGGAATTTCAGGGAAGGGAAACCCCTTCCAGAGCTCTATGCTTGTCTCCTGTCTTCCAGTGCATTCTCAGTTCTGCCTTGTGCAGCCCGTATCAGCACCAGGTCGTAGCCAGGCATCCTGTAATGCAGGATTCACTTGTCTGCAGAAGGTGAAAGATTGGTCCATGACGTGGAAAGCAGAGAGGTACCATGCCATGTGACCCTGACTATAGGGGACAAACAGCTCTTAGGAGGGAGGAAGCAGGGGCTGTGGCCTCCTGGAGAAATGGGCCTCTGAGCTGTCTTCAAGGACAGATAGGAGCTAGGTGAAGAGGTAATGGAAAGAGCATATTAGGCAGGAAGGTACAGCATATATAAAGCATGATTCATGGGCATTAACAGGATCAGCAATTGCTTATTTCTACCTGCCTCTTCCCTTCCCTGCACATCAGAATGCTGCATCTCTTCC
This sequence comes from Mesoplodon densirostris, assembly GCF_025265405.1. Lineage (NCBI taxonomy): Eukaryota > Metazoa > Chordata > Mammalia > Artiodactyla > Ziphiidae > Mesoplodon > Mesoplodon densirostris. The sequence continues at coordinate 148,163,670 of NC_082665.1, forward strand.
CAGGTAGGATCTAAACACCAGTCATGTCATCCTGGAGCCTCTTCCTCTTTCAGTTAGCAGTAGCAGTTTTGTCCCCTTTTCCAATGATGGAAAAATGGTCTTGTCTGACAACACTTTCCGGGTTATTCCTACATGAAAATGTATAACTAATAGATTTTTGGAACTCTTGATACCTTTCTACTTTTAGCAAAGCCCAGTTTTAACACTTCGAGGTCTGGCCTTTCAGATCTCCACCTTCTTCTACCTTTTTTTATTGTGGAAAAAGGCACAGAAAAGTGCATAAAACAGTAACATATAAATAATATTAGCATATTATAGAGCAAACATCCAGGTAACCACCACACAGGTCAAGAAAGAACATTGACAACACCTCAGAACCCTACAAATTCCCCTTCCTGGTGAAGACTCCCTCTCTGCCAAGGTAGTCACCAACTCTTCTTTTATGGCAATCATCAGGATTCTTCCCCTCAACATCATGTTTTTAAGATTCAGCCATTTAGTTGCATGTATCTCCAGTTCATTCTTTATCATCACTGTATAGTATTCCATGTTATGGATACCCTATAATTTACATATCCTTTCTACTGTTGGGACACATACAAGTTGATTCTAGTTTGAGGCTATTACAAATGATGCTGCTGTGATAATTATAATTGATCTCCTGTTTCACATATGTACATATTTCTTTGGATGTATATACTTAAGATTAAAATTGATGGGTCATAGAATTATGTAATCTTTTCTTTTACCAAGTAATGCTAAAATGAGTAGTTGTACCAATTTATTTTTTCCTGGTACTTAATTCTTATTGCTCCACACTCTCGCCAACACCCGGTTAACCAACATTTTAAAAATTTTAGCTGTTCTGGTGTTTATAGTGAGCTAATTTGCATTTCCCTGCTTGATTAGTAATGACATTGAATTGCTTTTTCATGTTTGTTTTTGGCCATTTGGATTTTCTGCTTTGTGAAATGCCTTCTTAAGTCCTTTATCCATTTATTAATTTGGTTACCTGTCATTTTGGTTTTTTGTTTTAAGGAAGGATTTTTTAATTTTGCTTTTTGGCTTTTGTTATGTGAAATTCTGTATATATTTTGTCTACAAGCCTTATCTTCTAATAACACAAGATCTTAATTTTAATGTCAAATTTATTATTATTTTCCTTTGTGGTTAGTATCCCTTATGTGGTATTTAAGAAATCTTTCTCTATCCCAAGGTCAAGATATTCTCCTGGACGACCTTCTGAAAGCTTCATTTTTTTCCTAATCCATTTAGATCTGTAGTCTACCTGGAATTGCTTTTTATATATAGTATAAAGTGTTTTTTCGTAGTATCTTTTATTTGGAAAGATAATCCTTCTTTCCCCACTGTTCTGTATCCCCCTTGGTCATAAACCATCTGTCCATATATGCATGAGTCTGCTTCTGGACTCTAGAAGATATCCAGTATATTTCATCTCCCTATTTTATTTTATTTTACTTAATTATTAAACTCATGCATAGTACATATTGTGTGCTAGGCATGCATCTAAACTGTATATATTTAATCCTTTTAACAATGTTGTGTGATAGGTACAGTTGTTCTTTCCCACTTTGCAAATGGGAAAATGGAGGCACTTTGTCCACAAAGTAGGAGCCAGTATTCAAACTCAGCGAGTTTGTCTTAAGTGTCCATGCTCTTTATTCAGTTATCAATGATGCCTCAGTATACATTTCAGAATCTGCTTGTTGAGATGCCCAAAATATGGAAATTTTAAATGGAATTGCACTGACTTGTAGATTAGGTTGAGTCAAATTGACATCTTCAGAATATTGACTCTTAAAATCCATGACAATGGAGTATCTTTTATTTAGTCTTCTTCAGTTTATATCCGCTGTGATTTATAGTTTTCTATGGAGAGCCTTGTCTATATTTTGTTAGATTCCTGGGTAAGTGATTTTTTTTAACATATTTATTGGAGTATAATTGCTTTACAATGGTGTGTTTCTGCTATATAACAAAGTGAATCAGCTATACGTAAACATATATCCCCATATCTCCTCCCTCTTTTTTTTTTTTTTTTTTTTTGCGGTACGCGGGCCTCTCACTGTTGTGGCCTCTCCCGTTGCGGAGCACAGGCTCCGGACGCGCAGGCTCAGCGGCCATGGCTCACGGGCCCAGCCGCTCTGCGGCATATGGGATCTTCCCGGACCAGGGCATGAACCCTAGTCCCCTGCATAGGCAGGTGGACTCTCAAACACTGCGCCACCAGGGAAGACCCCTCCTCCTTCTTGTGTCTCCCTCCCTATCCCACCCTCCCTCCCTCCCTATCCCACCCCTCTAGGTGGTCACAAAGCACCGAGCTGATCTCCCTGTGCTATGTGGCTGCTTCCCACTAGCTATCTGTTTTACATTTGGTAGTGTATATACACGTCCATGCCACTCTCTCACTTCTTCCCAGCTTACCCTTCCCCCTCCCCGTGTCCTCAAGTCCATTCTCTACATCTGCGTCTTTGTTCCTGTCCTGCCTGGGTAAGTGATTTTAAGTTTCCTTGTTGTTGATCTGTTACATAGCAATTGTTCTCAAAGTGTGGTCCTCTGACTTAGGAGTATTAGCATCACCTGGGAGCTGATTAGAATGCAAATTCTTGGCCCCCACCCCAGCCAGACCTACTATATCAGAAACTTGGGAGATAGAATAGAGTAACCTGTATTTTAATAGTTTTAACTAAAGTTTCAGAGCAATCAATAGATATACAAATAATATTTCTATTTCTCAGACATACCAAACATTCTAATTAATCCTAACAATTTATAGAAATTATTTTGATTTTGCATGTATCATATACAAATGATTTAGTAGCTTTATTTCTTTCTTTCCATTCCCTTCAACATTTTATTTCTTTTTCTTGACCTTCTGCGCTGGTTAGGAATTCCAAGAAAAGGTTGAATAGAAGCAGTATTCTACCTTTTGCTGATCTCAAAGGGAAAGTCTTCCATATTAGGTATGGTGTTTACTCTGGAATCTGGATCTTTTACTAGGTTAAGGAAGCATGTTTCAATTCCCACTGGATTTGTTTCAAAAATCATGAAGTGATGCTGAATTTTATCAAGTTATTTTCTGCATTTTACAAAGATGATCATATGGTTTTACTCATTTGGTGAGTTATATTGATTGATGTTCAAATATTTACATTCCTTGAATGAGCCCAACTTGATTGTGATGTATTATCTTTTTAAAAATATATTGCTGGATTTGATTCGCCAGTAATTCATTTGGGATTTTTGTGTCTATTTTCATCAGTGGGATTGGTCCATAAATTTCTTTTAAGGTCTGTTTCAGGTATCGTTATCAAGGTTTTGGTGACCTTATAACACAGGTAAGATTGGCATTATTTCTTACTAAAAGTTGGATAGACTTTTGCTAGTGACTTTATGTCTGATGTTTCTTTGAGGTATGGATTTAATTTCTTTAATAGCTAGAGGAATATTCAGATTTTTATATCTTACTGTGTTTGTTTTGAAGAGTTGTGATTTTCTAGGTATGTGTCCATTTCATATACCTTTTCAAATTTATTTTTATAAAGTAATCCATGTGTTAAGAGTTCATTAATGTTGCAGGATTGATAGTGATGTCCTCTTTTCATTCTTGGTTTTGGTTAGTGCCTTCTCTATTTTTAGTCTCACTAGAGGTTTTTCAATTGTATTGGTCTTTACAAAAATAAGCTTTTGGCCTTTTTGATCCTCTGTTGTATGTTTGTTTTCTACTCTGCTTTTACCCTTATTATTTCCTTCCTTCTACTTTATTTGTGTTTATTTTGCTGTTATTCCTCTCCTACAACTTTATAAAATGGTTGCTTAGCTGATCAATTTTAGCTTCTATAATAAGTCTTTATCTGCATCCCATAAGTTTTGATATGAAGTCTTTTCAAAACCATTAAATAGAAAATATTTTCTGATTATCATTTTGATTTCTTTGTGACGTGCTGGTTACTTCAGAGTATTTATTAATTTCCAAATACAGATGGATTTTCTCATTTTTTAAATTGATTTCTAGATTGGATGGCATTCACAGAACTTATTTGTGAGTTAAATTCTTTCAAATTTGTGGGACTTATTTTTTTTATGACTCACAGTATCGTCAAGTTTTATAAATGTTCAGTGTGCACATGAAAAAATCCATATTTTGCAGCTTTTATCAGCTGTTTTACATATGTTCATCAGATCAATTCTGCTATGTTGTTTAAATTTATATATTTTTACTGAATTTTTGCCTAGCATTTATGAAAACGATAAGTTAAAATACCCTATGGTTTTGGATTTGCTTATTCTAATTATGTCAATTTTTATCTTATAGAGTTTGAAGCAGTATAATTAGATGCATCCAAATTTAGAGACGATTTATATCCCTGATGAATTGAACCATTTAAAAAAATTATTTTAAAGTGGTAAACCGTTTCTGATAATGTGTTTTGCCTCAATGTCTGCTTAACTGATATCAATAGAGTTATATTAGCTTTCATTTGGTTAGTGTTTGCATGGTGTGTTCTTTTCTTGCAACCTTTTGGAATCCTTATATTATAAATGTCTCTCTTGTAAATAGGATGTAGTTTTGTTTTGTTTTGTTTTGTTTTAATCCACTCTGACAATCTTTACCTGTGAATTGAAACATTTAGTCTATTTACATTTAATGTAATTGCCTATGTATTTGGGGTTAAGTGAACCACCTTACTCTGTAGTTTTATTTTTCCTAGATTTTCTTTGTGTTCTTTTTTGAGTTATTTTCTTTCCCATTTTAATGGAATGCTGAAATAACTTTTCCCATTAATTTGGAAATCATACACTCTTTTACCATTCTTTTATTGATTACACTAGATGCCAACTTGCTTATTAGACTTATCTGAGTCGAATGTTTATTGGTACTTTTATCATCTTCCCAGACAATGCAAGAACCTTAGAACTCTTTAAATCTGTTTATTTCTCACCCAACCTATATGCTATCGTTGTTGGATTTTAATGATATATCAGTGTTAAATCCCACAAGAAAGTATTGTTTTATACAGCCACTGTCATTAAATATACAATTAACCCTTGAACAACATGGGGGTTGAGGGTGCCAACCTCCTGCACAGTCAGAAATCTGAATAGTCACCCCTCCCTATATGTGGTTCCACATCCACGGATTCAGTCAACTGTGAATTGTTTAGTATGTATTTATTGGGAAAAAAGTTTATTATAAGTGGACCTGTGCAGTTCCAACCCATGTTGTTCAAGGGTCAAATGTATATACATTTTTACTCTTATCATTGCTTTTTATCTTTTTTCCTGCATTTTCAAGCTTTCATTTGGGATCATTTGTTTCTTGCACCAAGGAATACCATTTCATATTTCTTTAAGCTGTTCTACTTTTGGTTAATTCCTTCAACTTTTGTTTGTCTGGGCCTAGAAATTTAGGTTGGAAGTTGCTTGTTTCAGCACGTTGAAGGGATTTTCCCATTGTCCTCTTGTTTATATCATTTCTTTTAAAAAAGTTAACAGAATTGGGCTTCCCTGGTGGCACAGTGGTTGAGAGTCCGCCTGCCGATGCAGGGGACACGGGTTCGTGCCCCGGTCCGGGAAGATCCCACATGCCGCAGAGTGGCTAGGCCTGTGAGCCATGGCCGCTGAGCCTGCGCGTCCGGAGCCTGTGCTCCGCAACGGGAGAGGCCACAACAGTGACAGGCCCGCGTACTGCAAAAAAAAAAAAAAAAAAAAGAATTCTGCTGGTCAAAGTTTATAATGGTGCAACCACCTTTGAGAGCAATTTGGCAAATCTTTAATATGATTTGCACTACTCTTTCATTCAGCAATTCTACTTCTTAGCATACCTAAAGCAGTGCTTCTCAATCCTTGATGTACATACAAATCACCATGGGATCTTATTAAAACCCAGATTCTGATTCGGTAGGCTGGAAAGATCTGAGATTCTTAATTTCTAACAAACTCCTAAGTGATGTCATTGCTGCTGGTCCAGGGACACACTTTAAATAGCAAAGCCCTAGAGAAACTGGCGCATATTCTCAAGGGACACACAGAGACACAAAGATGTTCATTAGAGCTTTGATGGTAATGATCATCTGAAAACTACTGAGGTGAGTGGATGGCTAAATTCGTATGGTTGAATGCAAGAGTTAAAAGGAACTGGAGTTACATGTACCAACCTAGATCAATCTCAAAATCAATATTGAATGGAAAAAAAGCAAGTTGCAGGAAGGATCCATAGAAAATAACATTTAAAATTTTAAGTAATACTGTATTTCTTTTAGGGATATATACCTACACAGTTAAAGAATACAGACTTGCATGGGAATGGTAAACATCAAGTTCACGATAGTGATTACTTTGGCAAGGGAGGGGTATGGGAATAGCAAGGGTATATGGCTCTTCGGCTGTATTTTAATGCCTTTTTTTTTTTTTTTTTTGCTGCATTGGGTCTTCGTTGCTGTGTGCAGGCTTTCTCTAGTTGCGGCACGTGGGCTTCTCATTGTGGTGGCTTCTCTTGTTGCGGAGCATGGGCTCTAGGTGTGCGGGCTTCAGTAGGTGTGGCACGAGGGCTCAGCAGTTGTGGCTCCTGGGCTCTAGAGCGCAGGCTCAGTAGTTGTGGCACATGGGCTTAGTTGTTCTGCAGCATGTGGGATCTTCCCAGACCAGGGCTCGAACCTGTGTCCCCTGCATTGGCAGGCAGATTCTAAACCACTGTGCCACCAGGGAAGCCCCTGTATTTTAATGCTTTACTTATTAAACTGGATGATAGGTAAAGCCAGTTAAATAATACAAGTGTTTGTTTTATTATTTTCTATTTTTTCTACATTTAAAATATCTCATTAAGCAAAACAACAAAACAAATAGCCTTATTTTTTAGGTTGGAGAAACGGAGGCTCAAGAACTTAACCTTTGGTGCTGAACTTCAAACCCAGGCTATACACCTTCCTCGTGACCCTGCTGGGTTTTGTTTGTTTGTTTGTTTGTTTGGCTGCACCGCAAGGCTTGTGGGATCTTAATTCCCCTACCAGGGATTGAACCCCATCCCTCGGCAGTGAAAGCGCTGAATCTTAACCACTGGACTGCCAAGGAATTCCCCCAAGCTGCTTTAAATTAACAAAACAAAAAACATGGGTTCACCAAGTCAAAGGCAAACTACATTCTCAAGGTTTGGTCTCCAAAAGACTGAATCAAACGGTATCCCCATGTGTTTCCTGAGGAACATAATAACACACTGCCAAGTACAGTTCTGACTGCTAATAGCTAGAGTTCAAAACAAAGTGTCTAAAAATAATTGCTTTGCTTTTGGACATGGCACAAAACATTTTTTGTACCAGATAAAATATGGCCATTAAAAGTCGCCCTTTAGGGGCTTCCCTGGTGGTGCAGCAGTTAAGAATCCACCTGCCAATTCAGGAGACATGGGTTCGAGCCCTGGTCCGGGAAGATCCCACATGCCGTGGAGCAACTAAGTCCGTGCGCCACAACTACTGAGCCTGTGCTCTAGAGCCTGCGAGCCACAACTCCTGAGCCCGTATGCCTCAACTACTGAAGACCGCGTGCCTAGAGCCCATGCTCCACAATGAGAAGCCTGCGCACCGCAACGTAGAGTAGCTCCTGTTTGCCGTAACTAGAGAAAGCCCGCGCACAGTAACGAAGACCCAACACAGTCATTATATAAATAAATAAATAACGCCTTTTATTCAAGGGAAATGAAAACGACCACACCCAAACACTTGAAAGCAAACCCAAAAATGAGTTTAATAAGCCTCAGAAGAGTCCCTCTTAGTTCATTCATCCAATCTTCCAGTGGCAGTGAAGGCAGGCTGGGGGGTGGCATGGGGAGAGCAGGGGACGATTCCTATACATGTGGTGTGCTAACCGTCCAGTCGTAAGACTTCACATAAAACAAATGTCAGAGTAGGTGAGTCACAGGCTAATTTCAAGATGCTCTGCCACCACGCATGTTGCCTGCCGGGGCCCCGCCTGTCTGAGCCACGTTCCCTCACTGCTGTCCTGCCCCTCAGTTCCTCGTGCCTGATGTTAGAGCGTGGTTGTGCCTCTGTTCTGCCCCAAATCTCTTAGAAATCCGTGAGCGGCAGGGAGAAGGTAGTACAGCGCGTGGGTTTTAGCGTCAGAAAAGCCTGGGTCTAAATCCTGCCTGTGCCAGTACAGAACAGCTCGCTAAGCTTGAGACAATGTCTCTAGGCCAGTGCTGTCCAGTCAGACTTGGTATCATGATGGAGATGTTCTGTATCTGCACTGTCCAGCGTGGTGGCTGCTGGCCTCGTGACTGCTGAGGACCTGAAATGGGGCTAGTGTGATAGAGGAGCTTTTAATTGTTTCATTTTAGTTAATTTAACTTAAATAGCTACATGACTAATGGCTACCGTAGTGGACAGAGCAAGTCTAGAAAATGGAGAAGTCTCCCTCTTATGGAGGATCCCCATGTGATAATGGACATGAAATACCCCGATAAAAGGCTCTACGACTAAACCATGTCCTGCCCTGAAAGACCTTCAGAAACCAGTACTGACACAATCTGGACCACTTCCCATACTGAGGCGGCATCTCTGTGGATCTGCCTGGGTGGGTCTGCTTCAGTCACAAAGCGCTAACACTGGTGCTGGCTACCTCCACACAGGTGTGCAACTCTGACTTTCTAAACACTGCCTGACAATGCAACTGATGCTGTCTGGTGTAAAGAAATTTGCTTCTTCCCTTTTTTTTTTTTTTTGTCCTGATCATACTGATTAAACAATTGGATTTTCAGAAAACTATTTTTTTTCAGAAACCTATTTTTAATTAAATTCTTACATGACACTCTTTGACATCTCCTTAACATTGTTTCCAGATAGAAAATGTTTCTCATTTCAGTTAAACTAATAATATCATTGTATACCAACGACAATCTATATGCACAGGTTAAAAATATACAAAGACATCCATTTTAAGAAACACAAATCAAGCAGCACCAATTTTATTTGATAGCATTTATTATAGTAAAAGTTGCTCTTGTAAAACACTAGTGATTTTTGGTCCGTATCTTATTTTCCATTTGACATTAAAACATTTTACATTATTTACAAAATAAATTGCAATATTTATGATACATAATTTTTTTCCTGACCTTTGGAACATTACAGTTTCAAGTAACTAAAACATAAAGACATGGCGACTAGATGTACTGAAAAGTACATACTGAACATATTTAATCACCACAGTAATTAAAAAGTCCTGATCTTTACTTGTTAAGATTAAAATTCATTAACATGAAGTCATTCAGGAATCCCTGGGATTTCTCTGTTATCCACAATGAGAGTATGAATAATCCCTTCTTTCCGCTTCCCACTACTGACAGCCTTTATGTAACAGTCATGGTTCCCAATACTGAAGTGAGTTTCAGTCCCGTCATCTACAAACTCACCCTGGGCAAACAAAAGAAGGAGGAATTAGTGTTCCAGAAACATTTATCTTTGTCTAGAGCATTAACATCACCTAAAAAGGGAGGTATAATGAAGTACATATTAGTTCAATGTTAAACTTTGCAAGATTAAAGTTAGAAGCTTGTATTTAGATGCTTTTACGTCTCTGTTATGAAGGTTTCTTATTTGCACCCCCTACAATCTTTAAGAATCTTAAGTTTCAGAGAAAAAAAAAAAGTGTACCTAATGGCTATGTGTCTATAACATATACTATGTAGACAATGTAGACTATTTTCAAAAGTAAAAATAATAAACCTGATAGCAAACATTTATTAGTGATTTATTCTATACAAAGAATGGTTTACATGCATTATTTTGTTGCATCCTCACAATAACCTGATTGATTGGAGTACGATTACTATCCACATTTGATATGTGAGGAAACTGAGGCACAGAGTGGTTAAATTACTTGCTGAAGGCCCCAGTCAGTAAGGGATAGAGTGTTCTTAACCACTCTGAACATCTGATTCCCCAGTGTGTAAGGTGGCTTACAATACATACATAACATAAAAAATAAGACCAGTGAGAGGCCCGCGTACTGCAAAAACAAAACAAAACAAAACAAAAAACATAAAACCAAACACTACTGAGTCTAGACTTGCTCTGTCCAGTACAGTAGCCACTGGCCACATGTGGCAACTGAGCATGTAATGAGGTGGGTCTAAAATGAGATACTCTGTTAAGGGTAAATATACACTGGATTTGGAAGACTTAGTATGAAACAAAGAATGTAAAATAACTCAGTAGAAACTTTTTCTATTTATTACATGTTAAATGATAATATTTTTGATATACGGATTGAAATCAAATTTTTATTAAGATGAACTTCACTGTAAAACTTCTGAAATCTGGCTACTAGAAAAGTTATATATGAAGCTCATATCTGTGGCTCATATTTCTATTGAACATCACTGATCTAGAGTAAAAAGATAGGGGCCAAGTAGTACAGAGAAGGAAGGAAGAACAGGAGGCTTAGAGGATAAAAGTGAATTATGCAAAGAAGCATCATCAGACTCACAACTTGGCTATGAGCTTCCTGGCGGCCAAAGCAGAGCAAGGCCCCGTAGCTAACATTATCCAACCAAGGAAAGCACAGGAGGCATCAGAGAGGGAAGCTTTTTCTTAGCTTTGGGAAGAATCTGGCCAACACGGAGGTGTACTGACCACAAGGACTGGGGGTGCTGGTCCTGGAGTCTAGTGTATTCTTTTTACCCCTTTCCACATTGAGTTTTGAAAAAACCCTTCAGGTCACACTTCTGTAAAAATCAATTTGGAGGGCAGAGGAAGGGTTGAATAATACAGTCCTTGTGAGTAGCTTCTTGGTAATTTGACAGATACATAGTCTTGGTCACGATGCTTTGAGATCAAAAGGAAATGGAGAAAATAAGCTGTAAGTCACAGGCAGCAAGAGCAGGTGTGCATAGTGCTGGGGAAGACTGCCCGGATATGGAGCTGCCAAAACTGCCTAGGTCGTAGTTACAATGAGGAGGCAACTGAGTGAGAGCTATTGTCCAAACACTTGTGGTTTCTTGTCAATTACTGAGGAACAAAGACATTGTGGATGGACATTATTTTCAACTTCCTACTTATTTACAACCACATTCTTAAATCTCTCTTTACATTTGCACTGGAGAATTCCTGGAGGGTGGAGGGAATGTGATCCCAAAGTGCAGACTCTCCATCTAGAGAATTCTGGGGTAGGAAAAAGAGAATAGGAAGGTCTAGCAGATGTGGTGTCGGGCACACAGTAGGCATGGAAACTTAAGCCGGTCCAAAAGGAGACATAAAATACTGAAGAGCTCTCCAAGCCTCTCTGCATAAAAGTCTCGATGGGTAGGTTTAACCCAGAGGGTGGATCAAACTCTGGAGGATCAATTTGGAGTGAGCCCTGGTTACATTTCCCTTCAAGAATTAAAACTAGGATTGATAAAGAGAAAAGCATTAATCTTTGTAACTTTTGATTTCTGGCTTGGGCACTTCCTTAGAAGCAGATTGGCTATAAGACCCAGCTAGTCTGCTGAATACATTTATCCCAGACCTTCCCTCCAAGCACATCTCCTCACCTTCCCAGACCTACAATAGAGAAGGGAGATAACAGCAACCACGACTTGCAACTAGCTAAACTGTGCCGGGGAAGAGAGCTGATCTCGATCTCTAGCCCTGGTGTTCATGTCCGAAGCCATGAAAGGGGACACCAGGGCTGGTATACCGCCTGCTTGCCAGCTGACCCCAGAACACATGGGAATTTCCACCCAAAGATTTCAGCTCCTGCTTCCACACTCCCAGCTGTCCAGGACCGCCTCCCCTGCTTCACTTCCTCCCCTGCTGTACATACCACTATTATTTCCTTCCCACTTGAGATGCACTCCTATATTCGTCCCACCACAGCCCTAACAGTGCAAGCAGCAAAAGCCCAACACACTGGGGTTTGGATGGGTATCTCACTGTGCTCGGCTTCAATGGGTGGGGTAGCCTCTTAGCACTGCTACTCTACAAATTCCACTTGTCTTCTGGGGTTCGTGACAGTGCCCTTTCCTACCTGCCTTTGTGTCACCTGACATTGTGTGCATCATTTCTTTTTCACAACCTTTGCTTTTAGAAAAGTACTATCTGCTTTTTGAGTGTATGGTGTAAAGCCTTCCTATTCAGAGTGTGACCTGTGGACCAGCAGCTCTGGCAACACCTGAGGACATGTTAGAATATGCATTTTAACAAGATCCCAACTGATTCTATGCATGCAAGTTTGAGAAGCAGTGGTATAAAGCACCCCTTTAACCTGGATAAACACAGGAGGACTCAACCTTTGGGGAGGACTTTTTTTTCTTTCTTTTTTACAAACCCTTGTGTCGAGGGCTGACTTTCAATAAGTTTGCAGCAAGGGAGCTGCTCTGCTAGGTACGAAACCCGGACCCAGAAGCAGATTGTCTACGAATGGTTTAGCACCAGGGTCCCCACGAAACGGGCGTAACGGGCGAGGGGGCGGCCACCTTTCCAGCCGCGTCCGTGTCCCAGGACGAAGGACTCTGCGCGGCAGATTGCGCTGTGCTGCACCGCGCCGGGGAGGATTTTGTAAATGTGGGAACTCTTTTCAGGGTAGAGGCTGGTCCAGGAGAGGAAAGGTATAGAGTATGAGCTTGGTGCCAGACATAAGTTGTTACCAAACTCTCACTGCCCCAGGCACTGCCCAGGAAAGGTCTTCAGATTTTGGAGTCAGGATTACTTCATCTCTTTTTTGCTTTTAAGCAAGAGGACCTTCGTTACTTATAAAATCTCCAGTTAGGAAACACAGCAACGTTTCAGTGGTCACTCACGCACATGGTGAGAGTAATCAAAAGGTCAACTCACTGCTGTCTCCAGTTTTTTACCGTTGCACCATACATCCATAGTGTCTTTTTCTGTAAAAGTAACAGATGAAAAAAGAATTATAATCTGTGATTTAAAGTTAACACTTTATTATTTTAAGAAGAGTTCCTTACACTGGATTTTGAAAACTCCATTCATTCCATTCATGGCTTTGAAGTTCTTCCAAATTTGAAGAAACTGTGTTTATCTTTTGTTCACAGACGATATAAAAATGAAAGCAATCTTTTAAGAGAAAATCATGATCCCAATACAAATTACTGAAGACTTGTTAAAGAAAATCTTTAAAGGAGGATGCACACAAATGAATGTGAGGAGGGACCTTTCCACACAGAATGTCTTTCTTTTCATATCATCTGAAACGTTGTAATAAAATTTTAAGGTCTGGTTGTGAATCAAAGAAGGGTTTACACACTCCCAGGATTACAACGTGTTTCCATTTAGGATACCAATACATTTTAGCAAATTAAAGAATGCTTTTGGCCTTTTAAAAACCTACGTACTTCAAGTAATGTAATATTTGACCTTATCCCTTTTGTAGTTTTATTTTTTGGATTATAGCAAGTATTGCTTTTCTTTTTTTTATTGAAGTATAGTTGATTTACAATGTTGTGTTAGTTTCAGGTGTACAGCACAGTGATTCAGTTACACACACACACACACACACACACACACACACACACACACATACTCTTTTTCAGATTCTTTTTCCTTATAGGTTATTACAGAATATTGAGTAGAGTTCCCTGTGCTATACAGTAGGTCCTTGTCATTTATCTATTTCATATATAGTAGTGTGTATTTGTTAATCCCAGACTCCTAATTTATCCCTCCCAGAACGGCCTTTAACACCAGTGACTAGATGTTTCCTCCTGCCTCTCACTCACCCGACTGGATGATGGCACAAAGCGACCACCAAACAAGGCTACCCTGCTGTTCATACAGGACAGAGAGCAATTTAGCCTTAAACTTCACACTGGATAGCACAATAATCTCTATTCATTTTGTTATGGTTTCACTTTGGGGAAAATTACTGGATCATAAGAAAAAAAATATAGGTATAGTACTTGATGGACTGTTCAGAGTACAGTGCTGACACGATAGAGCAAAATGCTGCCACTATACACTTGGGCATTAGCTAAGCAGCCGCAGCTCACTCCAGGGAGATGTGTACATGTGTGCGTGTGTCACAAACGCATGTGCCTTTTGGGGGAGGATCCCTAGAGCCACTTGTGAATGTCAGTGTCCCAGGGAGTGGCAGGTGGGAGGACTGCACTCATTAAGCAGCCAGAAGACAAGCTTTGGGTGTTATAACGAAGACTAGAGAGAAGCAGGACCTGTGTGTGTACACGGAGCCCAGGGGTCAAAACCTGCCTGGGGGCTTCCCTGGTGGTGCAGTGGTTGAGAGTCCGCCTGCCGATGCAGGGGACACGGGTTCGTGCCCCGGTCTGGGAGGATCCCACATGCCGCGGAGTGGCTGGGCCCGTGAGCCATGGCCGCTGAGCCTGCGCGTCCGGAGCCTGTGCTCCGCAAGGGGAGAGGCCACAACAGTGAGAGGCCCGCATACCGCAAAAAAAAAAAAAAAAAAAAAACTGCCTGGGCCCCAATGTTCACTGCAGCTCTATTTACAATAGCCAGGTCATGGAAGCAACCTAAGTGTCCATCAACAGATGAATGGATAAAGAAGATGTGGCACATATATACAATGGAATATTACTCAGCCATAAAAAGGAATGAAATTGGGTCATTTGAAGAGACATGGATGAACCTAGAGACTGTCATACAGAGTGAAGTAAGTCAGAAAGAGAAAAGTATAGTATTTTAACGCATATATGTGGAATCTAGAAAAATGGTACAGATGAACCGGTTTGCAAGGCAGAAATAGAGACACAGATATAGAGAACAAACGTATGGACACCAAGGGGAGAAAGGAGCGGTGGTGGTGGGATGAACTGGGAGATTGGGATTGAAATATATACACTAATATGTATAAAATAGATAACTAATAAGAACCTGCTGTGTAAAAAATAAAATTAAATTTAAAAATTCAATTCAAAAAAAATTACATGCTTTCTTCTGGTAATTGTTTGCATTTAAATTTCAAATCATTAAAAAGTACTATTCACGGGCTTCCCTGGTGGCACAGTGGTTGAGAATCTGCCTGCTAATGCAGGGGACACGGGTTCGAGCCCTGGTCTGGGAGGATCCCACATGCCGCGGAGCAACTGGGCCCGTGAGCCACAACTACTGAGCCTGCGCGTCTGGAGCCTGCGCTCCGCAACAAGAGAGGCCACGATAGTGAGAGGCCTGCGCACCGCAATGAAGAGTGGCCCCCGCTTGCCACAACTAGAGAAAGCCCTCGCACAGAAACGAAGACCCAACACAGCAAAAATAATAAATAAATTAATTAATAAACTCCTACCCCCAACATCTTCTTAAAAAAAAAAAGTACTATTCACATTAAAAAAAAAAAAGCCTGCCTGGGTGTCAAGGCTGAGATGCCTTGACACTGACAAGCCATCTATTCCAGGAACACCGTCTCTTCTCCCTGCACCTCGAGATGTGAGCCTCACTTAGAGCGTGGAGAAAGGACTTTGAACTGGGCTAGAGGGAGAGAGAGAAGGGCAGAGGGGCCCAGGAGGTATGGGAGGGGAAGCCCAATGGCAGCCTGAGTGGGGAGCATCTACGGCCACAGTTGTGGGGAAACCCAGCTCAGCCACCTGGATCAGAGCACAGGGTGCTCAAATAAACCATGATGGTGGTGACAATCGGGATTTTATTTAGTGGGCCAACTGAATGTGTACATGTACTCAGATTTTCTATAATAGCTGTTATTAACATGCCTCTGAAGAACATTGCTAATCCAAAAGCCATAAAAGAAAAGGGGTAAGTAAATTTGACTACATGAAAGTAAAAAAGATTTCTGCATGATTAAAAAAACACATGCATACGTATAAGCAAAGTCATATAATAAATGACAGACTGGGAAAAACACTTGAAGCTCACAATACAAAGAGCTAATTTTAGTAATAGAAGGACTCCTAGCAATCAAGGAGAAAAAGACCAACAACCCAAGAGAAAACAGGTCAAAGGACACATACAGGCATCATCAGAAAAGAAACACAAAAGGACTTTAAACACATGAAAAGAGGCTCAACCTCACCCAATTCTGAAAGAGGCAAATAAAAAACATGCTGAAATACCAGTGTTCACCTAAAAGTAAAGTAGCTGGTGAGCCACTACATTTCTAAACACAACACTGTAAAATTCTGGAAAATAAAGATGAGCCCCCAAAAGCTTCCAGAAAGAAAAAACTAACGAGGTTCAGACTGGCATAGAACTTCTCATTCAAAACAATGGAGAATAGAAGACAATGGAACAAGGCTTTCAAAATTTCTCAGGGGGAAAAAAAAAACACATTTTAAAGCTAGAACGCTATACTCCGCAAAAGCATCAACTTCGTATAAGGTTCACATAATATTTAGCTCCTAGACACCCTTTATAAGGAAATCACTTAAGGATATTTTCCAGTAAACAAAGGTGAAACTGGCAGTTGTGGGATTCAATAACTGATGGAACTAAAGCCAGGACGGCCACTGGGCAGCAGGCCTGGGAAGCAACTACCTAGTTTTTTTTTTTTTTTTTTTTTTTTTTTTTTTGCGGTATGCGGGCCTCTCACTGTTGTGGCCTCCCCCGTTGCGGAGCACAGGCTCCGGACGCGCAGGCTCCGGACGCGCAGGCTCAGCGGCCATGGCTCACGGGCCCAGCCGCTCCGCGGCATATGGGATCCTCCCAGACCGGGGCACGAACCCGTATCCCCTGCATCGGCAGGCGGACTCTCAACCACTTGCACCACCAGGGAGGCCCAGCAACTACCTAGTTTTGAACAGGAAGTCAACAGACGCCCAAGAATACTGTCATTAAGAATGAGAAGATTTCGAAGCAATAGATAATACGAGTAAAAAATGCAAACAGACATTAGGAACATGAGCAAAGAAGATATATTTCCATTTCCAACAAGAAAAGAGAAAAGCCACCAGAAGAGCCCAGAAAAACAAATGACTAAAAAAAAAAAAAAAAAAAAAATCAAGGTCCAATTGTGAAGTAAACAAAAAATGAGGTATAATTTTGAGAAATTGGTAGATTATAGAACAGAAAACTCACTTGACCTTGACACTAAAAACAACTTCCTTTGAGTGGCGCAGGGCGGGTGACAATAATACAGAGAAAGAATGTAACCATGGCCCACTCCAAAAATATTTATAAAATCACAATAATATAAATGTAATTTATTGGTTTTTAATTTTAGAATCAACCTACAGAAAAAACACAGGAGAACACAGTTATGGCTACACAGCAGAATACAAATATTAGCTACTCTGATGATGTCAAAGAAAAGGTAGAGAAGACAGGAGTTGAAGGTGGTAAAGGTGGGGGAGGAGCGGCGGGGGAACTATATGTTCACAGCCTCATCTTACTCACCGGGGGATGAAGTAAATTTGAAAGCGGATGATGAAGATGGTGGTAGTGGAAGCAGAGGCATGAGCTTTTTACTGTCTCCAAATTTCCCTGCTGAAACCGACAGGGCAACAGAACAGAGCCCAAGGCCCCATGGACAGTCTCTACACCACAAACTCTACAGTACCAATAGGTGGGGGAACCACGGGCAACTACAGGACCGTAGCTGTAGTATCGGCAACCACGCAGAAGGAAGCAGAGGGAAGCAGCGGAGCCTCTGGGGGACCTAAGAATCCCCAGACGGCAGTCCCGGTTCTAACTGGAGCGTTCGGAGCGGGGGTGTGTGTGAAGAGCAGCTGAACTAGAAGGGGTTTTACATCCTGACGGTGGATGGGGTGTGGGAGCGGCGGGAGGGGTCTGAAAGGGCTACAGCAGTCTGGGCCCCAGGAACCCTCAAACCAACCCACCGAAGCTCCCTTCCAATACAAACCCCACACTGAGAAGAAACTTGTGGGAAGACAACCCAAACTGAGCACCCAGGGAAACGAGAGTAAAAGAAAGAGAAAATCTAGAAAAAAATGGGGTAAGGAAACAGCAGCCATCTCAGAAAGTGTGCCCCAATGATTTTTAACATCATCCAAAAACGACAGAAAAGGGAACTCAAGAACCTGAAGTTTAAAAAGCTACACAAAACCACACTCCCTTCTACAAATTCAGAAAAACTAAGATCATATAAGAATTATCAAAGAAAGGTACTGAGCTCTAGATCCATACAAAATTGTAAGAAGAAAGAACAGACTACCATCATTATAGATAATAGAAGTATCAGAAAGACATGCTTACATGAAAGGTAAAGCTGTAAAATACTATTTCAAAATGAGCTGAAAGAAATTAAGAAAATCATACAAGATGTGAAAGAATGACTAAACAATGATTAGAAAAACTGAGAAATGAAGTATAGAACTCAGTAAAAATTAGAAATAAAAATAATTTCAGAAATGAGGACTAAACTAAAAGGAACACAAAACAAACATAATAAATAATTCCTTAATAGAAATATAAAATGAAGAGGAGGAAAATTTTTTAAATCAAAAAGAAACTAAAAAAAAAGAAAGAAAGAAAGAAAGATGACAGTACAAGTCACAGGCTGGAAGAAAATAGCTGCAAAACGTATCCGATAAAGAACGTGTATCTAAATATCTTGTTACATTTTTAGAATTATTGACTGACAGAAAGTATTTAAATGGCAACCTAGACATAGTCTTTTAAATATAACTGAAGCCAAAGTGGTTGAAAAAATTAATCTGCTTTTTTCTCATGATATGTGAAACAAATCTCATAATGCACTAAAGATTATGGTTCCAATTTTTTAAACTCTTTATCTAAAATATACTAAGAACTCTTAAAACTCAACAGTAAGAAAACAAACCAGCCAATTGAAAAATGGGCAAAAGCTCTACAGAAACAGCTCACCAAAGAAGATACACAGATGGCAAATAAGCATATGAAAAGATGCTCAACACCACATATTATTAGGGACTTGCAAATTAAAAGTGAGATATCATTACACACTTATTAGAACGACCGAAATCCAAAACACTGGCAACACTGCTGGCAAAGATGTGTAGTAACAGGAACTCTCACTCATTGCTGGGAGGAACACAAAATGGTACAGCCACTTTGGAAGACAATTTGGTGGTTTCCTATCCTCTTCAAGAAAAATTGACCCAATTTCTTTAATAAATAAACCATACAGGAGTTTTTTGGTTTCCTTTTTTTCCAACTATGTGCATTTGTTACCTGATAAACATTTTTCATTCTTAAAAAAAATTTTTAAGGTATTTTCTAGCATTCAACTAGACTATATACTCTTTTTAAAAAAATTTTATTTATTTATTTTTGGCTGCATTGGGTCTTTGTTGCTGCGTGCGGGCTTTCTCTAGCTGCGGCGAGCAGGGGCTACTCTTTGTTGCGGTGCGTGGGCTTCTCATTGCAGTGGCTTCTCTTGTTGAGGAGCACGGGCTCTAGGTGCAAGGGCTTCAGTAGTTGTGGCACGTGGGCTCAGTAGTTGTGGCTCAGGGGCTCTAGAGCACAGGCTCAGTAGTTGTGGCGCACGGGCTTAGTTGTTCCCTGGCATGTGGGGTCTTCCCAGACCAGGGCTCAAACCCGTGTCCCCTGCCTTGGCAGGCGGATTCTTAACCACTGCGCCACCAAGGAAGCCCTAGACTATATACTCTTAAAAGACACAGACAAAGTCTCTTCATTTATGTATCCTCAAGGCCTGGTACACAAACTGCCATTTAAGAGGGTCTCAATATTACCTAAATAAATGAATCCATGAATTAATGAGATGATCTACATAGTCTTAACTTAGTGATATGAGAAGCAGGAAATACTGAGAGTAACCAGAAGAGTGAAAAGGTAGTAAATATTTGTCTTGCAAGTTTTGTAGGCCCAACAGAAGCTGAGAACACAGATGGCAATCTGTAATAGCAGAACTTAGCTTAAAGAGCAATGACTTACTTTTTATTTTTTAATCTACTTTATCTGGACTGATAATTTTGATCTGCTGCAGTCCTAAGCCTATTGCTACCTAGAGAAAAATTCCCTTTTTACTGATGAATCTTTAATTTCCAACTGCCTTTAGACATGCTTTTAAAGACAAATATCAAATAATAACAAATGTCTACATCAATATTTCGTTTTTTAAACCCAAGTTTATAATCCTCGAATCCATCACTATAAAATCTGGCTCTCATATTTTCCATATAAATCAGTCGATTCAATGAATACTTCATTTCCACAGGACACATGAGAAATATAACTGCACTTAACATTCTCTCCTATTCAAAGCTCCCATAAAAGGTCTGGACAGTTAGAGGAACTAATTAAATGGCCACCATAAAAAGCCAACAAATTCTGCAGAAACAGCTCTCACTTACCCAGCACAACTCTACAGTCCTCACCATCCAAATGTAATACCCAAGTATTGGTAGTTTTTGATCTGTTCTCCATATACTTCTTGAGACTTTTCCCATTAATTTCCAGAGTATATTCATAAGCAAAACCACTGACAGCATCTATATTTATGGTTGCTTTCATCTTTGCAGCTCCAACACAGAAGGTTTCTTTGCCCACTAATTTGAACATCCATTCTTTTCTTATCTCTTCCTAAGTAATAAAATATAAAAGTTGAAAACACATAAATGGAAGAAAATTTAATATTTTCACGATACAAAGGTTTTAGAAAATAAAGTCATTTTAAGTTTAAATATTAGATGTTATAGTCTATGAACTGCACAACTATTATTAGTTTGCTTTGTATGGCAAAATGATACAGGCCAATATATAAAGATAATCACTGTAAGAGAAAAGCCTTGCATTCACATATGAAGAATCTACATGAGCAAAATCAAGCTTCCCTGTACACCATATTTTACGAAGTAACATTTTTTCCTACCTTCCCATCTACATATACCACTCGTTTGCCTGATGTGGTCCCATGTTCGAATTCAATCTTATGGACTCCATCACTTAAAGCAACATCCCAAACAGCTACGAGATCTGTCATTTTCTCCAGGCTGTAAGGAGGGCTAAGGGAATAAAATTAAGCAATTATAATAGGCCAAAACAGTAACAGAATAACCAGTTAATCCTTCCAAGGTGAAGATATCAGATTTTAAAAAGCCCTGAAATTATAAAATATTAAAGTGATATTAGCTAAGAAAGCCTACTTACAGTACATGTAACTATCTTCTCCCTCTTATGCATTCTTCTTTTAAGATGAAATTACTATATATGGGTATACAGTCAGATAATTCCAAAGTCACCTTAATATAATAGGATTAAGAATCAGTCAGTTTATCCACGACAGTATTCTAAGCTAGGCCACAGAATAATGCTTGGAAAGGTCAGTAAAAAGTTTCTACTTCTCCTCCCGTCACTTAAAAAGCACAGTATTTAATTTTGGTTTTACTTTTTCAGATCCAATCACTCTAAAGCAAGAATTCTCAAAACATTTTACACTTCAACCAATAACTAGGGATTAATTTTAACAAAAAAGGTTTGAATTTATAATACTAAGACTGAGGAAAAAAGAAGTCATGGAAGAAATGTTTTATAATAGATATAAAAATGTTATGGAAGATGGTAATCTTGTCATTATTACAGGAAATCTTATTAAAAATATAAAGGATTCTGTTTTGTCAAGTTTCTGGCACAATTTAAACACACAGTTTATATTAATATTTTAATATAAAATATATATTATATGTGTGTCCTATGTGAATAACCTGTTATGTATAGTGAATATGTAACATGTAAGTACTATTTTGATACTGATATAGATCTTTAGCTTTGAGAGAAGTAACATTTATTACAGCAATAATGATCATAGCTAACAGTTATTTAGTACTTACTGTGTGTCAATCACTGTGCTAAGAGCTTTATATATATTAACTCAAAGAATCCTCACCATGAGGTGGGTACTATCATTATCTCTATTTATAGATGAGGAAACTGAGGCTCAGAGAGACCAAGGGCTTGTTTAAGGTCACAGTGACAGTAAGTGGCAGATGGGATATAAACTTAGGACTCTGGCTCCAGAGTCTGTCTCTTAACTACATCCTACTCTTTTACTCTAATCTCCTTTGTAGGGTCTAAATCAGAGACGGTAAATGGATTTTATATCATTTTGAAGTGACTGCCAAGAATTTTGTGCTGAGACGGATTTGGAGACCTTACATCCAGGTCCTATGGGAAAGGATGCCACATTAGTGCTGGCCACCTCCATGCCAGGTGTTTACCACCCTTGCTCGAAATCACAGAAAAGCAAAACTATGTGTTCTGCAATATTACAAAATGTGCCCTTTGCCTGGATAAATAACTCTCCTGAATGATTAAAACCATCTTGAAATTTTCATAAGCTAGTTTTATTGCAATGCAAGACATTTACCTTTCGTCATCTTCAAAGATAGGACTGTCATCTCCAGATGCCATGGCTGGCAAAACAGTCTTTAATCCAATTAGCAGCCAGGAAAGAGAAAAGGAGAATTGCAGCAAAGAAAGACTGAGAGCAACAAAGATGACATCTGCAAAGAGTTTTTCTAACTCTGCAATCCATTTCTTAAATTGCATGCAGTTTCTGATGAAACAGCGTTTACATACAATAGAATTGCAATATCTAATTTTCAGGGAGAGAAGTTAAATCACACAAATTAGCCAATCATATTTTTACCTGTTATGGATTTATAATTTCCGAAAACCAGAGAATAAACTCTAGTTTATGCCACTGAACTAGGGAAGCCAGGGAAGCCCCCTGAACTGTACATTTTAAAATGGCAAATTTTATGTCATATATATTTTATCACAACTTAAAAAATTAATACTGTAATATATAAAAAACCCATTGAATTATACCCTTTAAATGGGTGAAATGTATGGTATATGTGTTAAGCTTTCAAGAAGCATCCAGGGATATGCCAGTTTGCTTTCTAAGAGCAAACTTAATTTGCCCACTTACTCAAGCCCACTTAATTTACTAGTGCCAATAATGAATCCATAAAAGTTACGTAGTTTGCTCAGGTCACTAGAAGAGCCCAAGCCAAAACTAAAGTCCAGAACTCCTGTGTAATTAACTAAACAGTATCTGGGCTGTAATGCTAAAATCAGAAGCATACATAATACTCACATGCATAGGAAACCCCCCACATTTGAAGATTTGGGATTAACAGTTGTACCCCTGCCAAACCTATTGAAAAATAATTTCAACTATTTTTTGCTCCCAAGATCTACTCTAGTCTAGCCTTTTCTGTATAGATGTCCAAGGGTGCTCACTCCTTGTAAAAAACGGGAGATGACAATCGTTTTGGTTTGGAAACAGCCAGAAGCCACTAATTGTTTTTAAAAAGATATTAAGGGCTTCCCTAGTGGCGCAGTGGTTAAGAATCCGCCTGCCAATGCAGGGGACACGGGTTCGAGCCCTGGTCCGGGAAGATCTCACATGCCGCGGAGCAACTAAGCCCGTACGCCACAACTACTGAGCCTGCGCTCTAGAGCCTGTGAGCCACAACTACTGAGCCCAAGTGCTGCAACTACTGAGCCCAAGTGCTGCAACTACTGAAGCCTGTGCACCTAGAGCCCGTGCTCCGCAACAAGAAAAACCACCGCAATGAGAAGCCCGCGCACCGCAACGAAGAGTGGCCCCCGCTCCCTGCAACTAGAGAAAGCCCGCGCGCAGCAACGAAGACCCAAAGCAGCCATAAATTAATTAATTAATTAATTAATTAAAAAAATTTAAAGATATTAAAGAAGACCTTAGCACCCATAAAAGCGATCCAACAGGCAAAGAAAAGCTAAGCATTTTGGAATGAAAGCTAAAGATTCAAAACACACTGTACCTAAAATAAATCCCTCTTTTTTTTAGCACCTTATATATTTGTGGATTTTTCTAGTCTTAAAAATATTTCTTAGGGGGAACTTCCCTGGTGGTCCAGTGGTTAAGGCTTCGCCTTCCAATGCAGGGGGTGCGGGATCCATCCTTGGTCGGGGAGCTAAGATCCCGCATGCCTCATGGCCGAAAAACCAAAACATGAAACAGAAGCAATACTGTAACAAATTCAATAAAGACTTCAAAAATGGTCCACATCAAAAAAAATCTTAAAAAATTTTTTTCTTAGGATATCTCCTATGAAAGTGGAGGGTATCCTGCAACTATCAAAGCAAAGAGAATACATAGCAGTAGAGTAAGCCAACAGCATAATATAAACTTAAATAAGCATCCTTTGTAAATCAGAGTAGACTTTGGGATATCATTCAAAATTTGCTCTACAACTTTTAGAGACTCTAGAAAGTTCAGTAATTCAGCAAACTTGAAAGAACTGCCCAGTTTTCCATTATAAGGAACTTCAAATATTATCACACTAAGATAAGGCATGGTACCATATTAATTATAATTATATTTCATATAAAGTATAAAAGACAACACAGCAAATTAGAAAGGTTAGAAATCAAGATCACAGAAAAAAATGTTTTCCCTCATCTATCAACATTCACTTATACATTCAACATTTATTTATAGAGTATCTGTTTAAGGTGTTGAAGAAGTTTCGGAAATAGTGGTGACGGTTGCACAACATCATGAATGTACTTTATGCCAGTGAACTGTACATTTTAAAACGGCAAATTTTATGTCATATATATTTTACCACAAGTTAAAAAATTAATACTGTCATATACAAAAAACCCGTTGAATTATACCCTTTAAATGGGTGAATTGTATGCTATATGAATTATATCTCAACAAAACTGTTTAAAAAAAAAACAACCCAGGGCTTCCCAGGTGGCGCAGTGGTTGAGAATCTGACTGCTAATGCAGGGGACACGGGTTCGAGCCCTGGTCTGGGAAGATCCCACATGCCGCGGAGCCACTAGGCCCGTGAGCCACAACTACTGAGCCTGCGCGTCTGGAGCCTGTGCTTCGCAACAAGAGAGGCCGCGATAGTGAAGAGGCCCGCGCACCGCGATGAAGAGTGGCCCCTGCTTGCCGCAACTAGAGAAAGCCCTTGCACAAAAACGAAGACCCAATACAGCCAAAAATAAATATAAAGATAAAGAAATAAAAGATTACTATTAAAAAAAAAAAAAAACCAGGTGCCCTGCCAGTAGTGTTTCTTGGAATATGATTACACCTATAACCAAGAGATGATCACAGCTGTCCATGTCCCCGATTTCTACCTTACTCATATGAATAATGAGAAATATCTGTCTCACACAGATCTCTAAGCTACAAATTGGACTTAATAAACACATGTCATATTCTAAATTCATCCACCATACATACATTTAATTATCACAACCATGTGACCAAACTGGAAAATGATCATTACAAAGAAAAATCCCCTGTATTTCAACACAAAGTTTTAAGAATGTAAATAAAAGGGATGGAAAAACAAATTCCATTTATTTTCACTGATAAGGACAATGTCACTCACTCACTTGAAACTTTACATGTCTTCAAAGGAAGCTTTCTGAGTATCTGGTGACATACCCATCAGCATAATCCTTTAAAATCCCTTCCCTAGCAACCCAGCATCCATGTATCAGAGAGTATGACTTAAATATAAAACAGTTTCCACTGTTCATCTAACCCCAGCTTGAATTTTGCTTTAACTTAGGTTTAGTCGTATTGGAGACTGTAATGGTTTATCCAAGCTAAACCTAAGTCAGTTTTAAAAATTACTAAGGTACTCACAGTTTCTTTCCAGCAAAGCTCTAGGTAAGGCCAGCTACAAGGCAGGTCAAACTTAAAGAGGTGTTGACACCGTCCGCCCGATCCCTTGTGAAGCACTGGGATCTCCAGCAAAGTCTGTCAGAAAGCTCCCTAAGCCAGGTGTTCCCAAATGCGAGGCACAAAAACGGAAATAACTTTTCCGAGGTGCATTTTTGCAACGTATACCACAAGCCTTACGAAGGATTCTCTCTAAACAAATAATCGTGCTCAAAAAACCAGGCGGAACAGTGCTCAACGAATTGCTTTTTGTAATAGCTAAGAACTGAAAACCACCTGTATGTTCACCATCAGAAAGATAATCCATTAAGTAAATCACAGTCCCGTCACTCAGCGAGCGTCAAGCCCCGGCCAGGCGCGGTCAACCTGGCCCCAACACAGCCTAGGGTGGCCAATGAAAAGGATGGAGAAAAACATCGAAAGCCACGCGCAGACGCGTGGGATGTATTAGTAAGACAAAGAAGCCGAGCTGCGGCACTTTATGATCCAGGT
This sequence comes from Mesoplodon densirostris, assembly GCF_025265405.1. Taxonomy (NCBI): domain Eukaryota; kingdom Metazoa; phylum Chordata; class Mammalia; order Artiodactyla; family Ziphiidae; genus Mesoplodon; species Mesoplodon densirostris. The sequence continues at coordinate 148,189,752 of NC_082665.1, forward strand.
TCTGCAAACATACAGCCCGCTCATGCTTGCAGGGAAAAGGGGACTGGAAGGAAATACACCTTAATGTTAACCCGTGTCTCCCGGGAGCGGGGGTTCGGCTCCTGCGCTTCCTTGCTTGTGCTTTTCTGCTCCACGTTTCCGACGGCGAGAAGTATGAATTTGTACTCGGGGAGAGGCCGGAGCCGCGGGTCACGAGGCCTGGCCGGGTAGGGGGGCCCCACCGCCCGCCCCGGTCCTTGCCCCGCCCGCGGCCCGGCCGCCAGGAGACACCAGGAGCCCCCTCCCCGCCCCCCGTGCGGGCCCGGGCCTCACCGCAGGATCGCGAAGCCGCGGAGACACCGCCCACCGCTCGGCGCGCCCGGCGCCGCCGCCCGGAGATGGCGGCCGCCAGCGCCGCGGCGGGGTCGCCTGGGGCTGCGGGCAGGGGCTTCCGGGGCGGCCGGGCCGCCCCACCTGGAGCGCGGGGCTCACCTGGGCGATGTGGGCCGCGGCGAGGCTCTGGGCCCAGAGACCGGTGGGTTCCGCCGACTCGGCCACTTAGGCCGCCGTGGCCTCGTCCCGTCGCCGAGAACCAGACGCAGCCTCCGCGGAAGCGAGAGCTCGGCAGGCGCGAGTCCCGAGCGCGCCGACTCTCTGTCGCGCTTCAGGTCCCCGGGGGTGCCCCGCGAAGGCCGCCTCCTCGCGCCGCGACCCAACCCCGCCGCCGGCTTTGCGTTCTCACCCCCTCCCTAGACGCCTCGGTAGGAACCAGCGGGTAGCCGGCGCTGGTCGGACGCTGGGGAAAACCAGGCGGGCCAAACCCTACCTGCTCTGTAGCCGCGGGCCAGGTAAATCCGATCGTGGCATTCGCGCCTTGAAACCCTGTAAGGCTGCTGGCTATTCCTTTAAAGATCAGAACTCCTTAGGGTTGGCGCGAGGCCCTGTGCTTGAGGTTGCCCCTGCCTCCTCCGGCTTCATTTAGATCCTCAGATGCTGCAGGGTCCTTCCCACCCAGGGCCTCTGCAGGCGCTCTTCCCTCTGCCGGGACGCTCCTCCCTGCCTCTTCCCTTAGTTAACCTCCATTTTGCTGTTGAGATTGTTCTTCAAATATCATTTCTTAAGGAAAACTACGCTGGCCCCTAAGGCTTGCAACACCTGGAATTCTCCTTCTCGGCTCCATTCAGGGCGTGCAAGTACGCTTTGTGATCTTTGCTGAATGTGCAGTGTAATTGTACACCGAGGTCCGAGAAGGCGGGGACGGGGGCTGCTCGGTTCTCACTCTAGCATCTCCCACGTCTGCACAGTGCAGGCTTGGATGAGGCTCTGATAAATGTTTGTTAAATGACTGAATGAAGAGCAGGCCTGAGGAATGTTTTAGGTGGCCTCGGTGTTTTTCACTTTAAGGAGGAGACCGCATCACTGCAGGGAGGGAGGACGGTGGGTGAGTGGGCCAGCTGAGAAGAGCCGTGAGTGGTCCCTGTGGAGAGTGGGCCCCAGCAACAAAATAGAGACATGTGAAGGGATTCTCCGGGGGTCCTGGGGCTCTGAAGATTTGGAGGCACAGGGACATCTAGGCCCCATCCTGTAATTTCTTCCTGCAGCTTGATGTTAACGGTAAAGAGGATTGTTTCACCTCTGGGGTTGGTAGTGAGGATGCTGAGCAAGCACGTGAGAGAAGGGGAGTTGAGAAACAATAAAGAACAATCGATTGATCAGGTCAACCTGTCTGCACAGTAGTAGGCTGAATCTCAGAGAGCACTGATTTCTTGTTTGCCACCCTGTATTGAAAGCTCCCTGAAGACAAAGACCTCTCATGTTTGTATTTTTTTCTGCACTAGTGTCCTGAAAAGAGAGTTTTCAATAAATGATTGTTAAAAGAATGAATTAGGGGGCAAAGGTAAAAGGCCTCAGAGTGGTGATTTCCAGAGATGAGACAAGGCTAGCTGAAGATACCTCCCTAATTCCTTTCTCCCAATCCTTAGTTCTTCTGAGAAACAGCTGTGAGTTGTTGGGCTAGGACCAGGAAACCCTGGTTGGGCAGCAGCTCAAAAGTATTGTTTAATGAAGAGTCATATTTTCTTATAAAACTTTGGGAATCAGAGTATCTTTTACAAGACCAATGATGTGTCATTTATCGAATGCTTGCTTTGTGCCTTGTGTATCATTGCCTGTAGTTCTCACAACAGTCCAGTGATTATACTTACACCCATTTTTCAGAGAGACCCAAAGCCCTTCATAAGTTGTGGAGCCAGGCCTGTGGGATTTGAAAAGTTCATATTAACAAGGCCTGTTATTAGAAAAGTATTAATTGTGCATGAACAGAAATATAGGTCCTGTCTTAGAGGCCTGGGGAGCCCCTCTGCCCAGGGGCCCCAGAATGTAGTGAGGGTCAGCCCACTGGTGAAGTGTACCCAAGTCTGTCCCCAGAATAGGCAAGGCAGTCTGATTTCTCCGCTGGCTTCTTCTGTGCCACCGTTTCCTCCTTGGGTATAGGTTCTGGGATACCTGGAATTAAGGAACTTACCAGTTTGGGCTGTATTTTCTACCTACTCATTCCCTGGGTCCAGGACACTGGAGATAGGAATAGTCACTTGTCATCAAACAGGATTGTCACGGAAAGAAAGTCTGAACAAAATACTGTGAAAGGTATTGAACGGAGTGTGAAACGTACTCATCTGGCTGATCCTGCTTTTGACTTTATTTCCACTCTCAGAGTGTCTTCTTGCATGTGCCCTTCCAGTGTTGGTCCAGCGTGACTGTTGTCTGTGTGTTAAAGGAAGAGGCACCAGTGCTTTTCAAAGGAGCCCAGGGTCCAGGACTCTGGCCTCAGGGGATTGTATGTCAGCACCAGTGCTAGTAACCACAGCCTCCTGTTGCCAGCCAGGCTGCTGCTGCTGCTCGGGTCTCTCTCCTTCAGCCCACGGAGGTTCTGGCTCTATCTACACAAAACACAGAAAGTGGAGAAGCAGTGAACCAAGGTGATTTTGCAGAACGTCAAACCAGAAAATTTTGACAATTTCAGGAGAAAATAGGCTTTGGTCTGAGTCATCTGGAGAGGGGGGTTTGTAGCTACACCCTTAATTAGAGCAAAGAGCCAAAGGAAGGCACTTTTTAAGTGCCTAAGGATCATTCCAAGGCACATGTTCCAATTGGTTAAGACTAAAAATCCATATCTAGTTTATTTTGAGAAATTTTAAAAATATGGAAAAGTACAGAGAAAAATACCCATATTCCCACCACCCAGAATTGACCATCATTAAATGTTGGCTCAATAAAAAAATCCCAGTAGAAGATAAAGCCGTATTTGACTTTCACCCGCAGCACCATTACTTTCTTCTCCTCCCCACAGGCCAACATTCTCGTGGATTTGGTGTGTTTGCTTCCAAATCCACCTTCTATAGTTATATAGAAATTATATACATGAGTACATGTTTTAAGGCATGATATAGTTCTGCTTTAAAAAATTATTTACATGGTACCATGCATGGCAGCTGGGAATTTGTATGAGAGCGGGACGGGATTATAGGAAGCCACCCTTTGGAATTCCTATTGTTGCCAGAGTTGAGCCTGGTCTCTGCTCACAACCCTTCAACCCCCCACCTTTAGCACGAGTTCACCTAAATCTTTAAGTTAAAGGGTCCAGAGATAAGAAAGGAATCTATAAACAAAAAAAACAGATGGAACCAGCTGGGACCAAGATGGTGATGCATCTGACCTACAACAGACCCTGAGTCTCATTATACGTTGACTTAACTACCTTAGCATACTAAATGACACACCGTACCAGCCACCAGGACTGGACATTATAGAACAAAAAGGATAAAAGCGGGTGGTACGCCACTACTCTGGAAAAAGCCCTGCCCTTCCCTGGTAGACTAATGCATATGCCTCCCTATCATCAGCCTCACTCCTCCTCGCTTTGTCTTTACAGTACTTTTTTTTTTTTTTTTTTTTGCGGTACGCGGACCTCTCACTGTTGCGGCCTCTCCCGTTGCGGAGCACAGGCTCCGGACGCTCAGGCTCAGCGGCCATGGCTCACGGGCCCAGCAGCTCCGCGGCATGTGGGATCTTCCCGGACCCGGGCACGAACCCATGTCCCCTGCATCGGCAGGCGGACTCTCAGCCACGGCGCCACCAGGGAAGCCCTACAGTACTCTTTAACATTAAATCCCTCTTGCCAGGTGGGTGAGAAGATGATCTGTGAACTTAGTTCCCTGCTTCTCTATTCTTTGGCCACTGAATAAAGCCTGTGCTGTGTTCATCTCAGCTTCGGTTTCATTATTCACTCGAACCCAAACGGAAAAAGAACCCTCCCCTGACAATGCAGAGAGCCTTGGCCGGGCTATGGCCTGAGTAGGGTCCATACAACTTAATTCAGTAGCAGTATCACCATCATCATTACATTTATTCACTATTTATTGACAGTCTGTTATATGGCAGGCAGCGTGTGAGGGGATATGACAACGAGAAGCACTGATGGCTTTTCCCCACTCATGAAGTTTACATTCTAGTGGAGAAGACAGTCACAAAAATTAGCAAACAGAGGCAACGAGGTAGGTGGCCTCCACGATGGCTCCCAGAGCTCCCTACTTCCTAGTATTCACATCCTTGTCTAGCCCTTGTCCAAGTGTTAGCAAGGTTGGTTTGTGCAGTCAGTAGCCTACAGCAGAAGTGATGCTATATCACATCCAAGATCAGGTTATAAAAAAGACTTCAGCTTCTGTCTTAGGTGCTCACACATTCTCTTCATCACTTCCTCTGTGGGAAGCTGCTATGTATGTGGACACTCAGGCGGCCTGTGGAGAGGTCCACGTGACAAGGAATGAACTGAGGCCAGCCAGCAACCACATGAGTGAGCTTGGAAATGGATCCTTCAGTCCACTTGAACCTTGAGATGACTCTAGCCCCGGCCAACCCGTTGAGTGCACCACCACGAAAGAGTCTGTCCAGACCATGCAGTTAGCCTACTCCTGTGTTCCTGACCCACAGAAACTTCCAGATAATAAGTGTTTGGCTTAAGCTGCTCTGAGTAGGGGTAATTTGTTATGCATCAATAGATAACTAATACAGAGACAGACGAAATAATTGCAAGTTGGAATCAGTGCCTACACCGATCTTATGGTAGAGCAGATGCCCATTGGGAGAAGTGGTTCATGGAGCCTGAATGCTGGTTTCAGATCCTGGATCCTGGCTCAGCCACATACTAGCAGTGTGACCTTAGCAAGTCATTTCTCTAAACTTCTATCTTCTAATTTGATCATTTGTAAAACAAAGATAATAACGGTACTTACATTAAAGTTGTGAAGCGTCAACAAGTTAGAAAATGAAAGTGCTTAGCCCAGAGCCTGACACATTTTAAGGGCTCAATTCATTTAACTATTGTTATGCTGTATGGATGCTTAAGCATTTGTTATTAATATATTTGCCTGAGCTGTTTGCTTATTGTCTTTCATACTGGAAAATGGCTACTGAAGGTGAATGCCACTGTATAAATCTGACTCAGATTTAACAATATAATTCAACACTGTATTGAGCACCTACTATGTGCCAGGGACTAAGCTAGGTGCTGGAGAAAGATTAGTGAGGTATGATCCATGTCCCCATGGATCATACCTCCCCAGGGGAGGCAGAACAAATGTATTAGTGTAATAAAGGATTCTAAGTGTAAAAGACTTGTGAGTCAAAGAATCTGCAAGAATTCCTCACCAAATGCCATTCATATTTGGTATACTTCTTCTTGTGGGGAGACACCTGATAGTTCTATACTCAGGAGAAAATTTGAGAATCAGTTTAGAAATTTAGAAAATAGATCTGTTTTAATTGCTAATGTAGGCTATAAATTACACTGCGGGGGGCTTCCCTGATGGTCCAGTGGCTAAGACTCTGTGCTCCCAATCAGGGAGCCCGGGTTTGATCCCTGGTCAGGGAACTAGATCCCACGTGCCGCAACTAAGAGTTCGCAAGCCACAACTAAAATATCCCGCATGCTGTAACAAAGATCATGCACACGGCAACAAAGATCCCACGTGTTGCAACTAAGACCCGATGCAGCCATATTAAATACATACATACATACATACATAAAACTTTAAAAAAATTATACTGGGAAGTCAAAGCACAGAGGAAAGCAGTATGACGAAATGAAGACAGGCTTTGGATCTCAGCTTAAATGTCACTTTCTCAGGGAGGTCTCCTGTATGTAAGCCCATTCTCTTCCTTCATAGCAATTATTATAATATGCTTATTTGTATTTGTTCCATATTTCTCTTCCCAACTATACCGTAAGCTCCTTGGGGGCAGGAAACACATCTGGTTTACTCACCACCATAGAAAGTACCTAGTTTAATCCGTGGTACATAACAGGTGCCTAATAAGTTTTTGTAAATGAACGAATGTTAAATAAGTGTTAGAACCATTACAATCCTGGGGTAGATGAGGTCCATAGAAGACTCTTGAGACAAGTGCAGCAGGATGCTGACCTAAAGACTGAACTTGTGTGCAGGGCCCTTTCCTTTTCTGGCAGAGAGGTGCTAGAAAAGCTTCAGGGGTTCAGAAGAAGGAATTCCTTTGGAGGACACTGCTCTAGAGCATCCTCCCCTCCACTTGCTACATACAAAATCCAGGAGTGATGGGAGAGAAGTTCTACTGTTAGGAATTAGAGAATAAAGAGCCTTTTTTTGCTTTGAAGATTGTGAAGGATACTGGTGATCATCCACCTAGTGTCCATTTTCCTCTTGATCCTTACAGAACTCCAATTTTACCCAAGTAGCCATGCTTCCTTCTTGTAATCCATGTGACTCAAGGAGCACCCACCCCAGAGGGTAAACTTTTCCTTGGTAACTTGATAAACTTGATATCCTGTACTTTCCAATAACTTATCTTGGTAACTTGTTGAACCACTGCATCAAACAAGTCCAAAGTCTATCTTGCCCCTGGACTTCCTGTTATGTGAGATAATCCATTTCCTTATTGCTTAAGAAGACAGTTTGAATCAGATTTTCTATTCTATTTGCAGGCCAAATAACCCTAATTGACCAATGATGTTTGGCCTCCTAGCTATAATTAGGGCAGCTACACTCAGAAAAGTGGGTAAGTCACCCTATTAGCCTGGAAAAGTCAAGCAGTGAGACTCTTTGTGTTCCAAGTGTTGAAAATGAAAATCTGCCAACCAGGCTAGTGTGAATAGCTAAGTATGGAAAGAGCAGGGGGTGGCGGTGGGGTGAGGACATGTTTGCATGGGGCAGACACAGAGATCAAACTCACGGTGGCTCCAGCTGCCTGGAAGAAGGCTGAGTATAGGCCTGAAAGTTGAACCCTAAAAGCTGTGACCCTGAGACCTCCTTGTGAGAGACACCATGCCCTCCATGGAGATCCCTGTTGGCCATTGTGGGACCTGCTGTGCTACAGACTTGCATCCTTTGACCAATTGGAAAGTACAGGTTGCCAACAGTGACATCGTGTGGCTATAAGATGCAATGACAAAGGCCACCAGGCCTTCCCTTCAGGTGTGTCACAGATGGATTTTCCTTTGGGAATTTTTGGATCGCTTAACCTGCTATGAGTTTTTGAAAAAGGTGGGCAGGGGCCCTATTTGTAGATTCTGAATTTACTAAAGTGATACAGAGAGGATTGAGATGATTTCCTTTTGTGGAGAAAAAGAACACTGATCATATTTGTACACTGTGGAGCCCCCCCCCCCCCTTTTTTTTTTTTACAGTTTTTACTTATATATCAGGATGCAAGAAAGTTAGGCTTGAAAAGACCCAAACAAAAGCCTTTCCATTTTATACTCTTTTTGAAAACTCATCTATGATTCCCCATCGCCTCCAGGACAAAGTCCCAGCTCCTTAGCACACCTGCTAAAGGGCTTCCTCCTCTGATTCTCCAATGATGCAACATACTCCTCAGCTTCCTCAGGAAGCCCATTATATTGGCCAATGCTTTGGGAGTTAGGTTTTTGGGGAGGGCAGATATGAGCTGTACCAAAGGAGTCCAGGTTTAATTACAGAAAAAAAAAAAAAGTAAGGTTTACTGAGCACTTGTGAACTAGGCATTATAATAACGTGCTTTGGAGTTATAATCTTAATTTGCACATGAAGTTTTCTCTAAATACTGATAGAGACAAACGGCCAAAGTAGGTGATTAAATAGTTAATTCCACTAGGGGATTGTAAGGAAAAAGTATGGGAGACCCCTGTAAGTTAATGATCACTCAAGAAAGCAGGCTTGCTTAGCAACAAAACCATGCAACAGAAGCATGACTTGCCCCAAAACAAAACAGTGGTGGCATGAGACACACATCCTGCCCAGTGAGGTCAGTAAATTAATGATTCCTACGACGTGCTTCTCTGTGCACACTAAAAACAAAAATATAAGGAAAAGGTGACATTATACTGAAACCCGAGATGATTTATCATATTTTAGTATATGTTACTGCCTTTTTGCTCATTTCCACTGCACCATGACAGTCCCAGTTCGACCATGTGGGGACAAGAAAACTCCTCCACCTGATGTGGAGGTGGAACTGATGATGGAAGCTTGATATCTACTCAAGAATGAGGAAGAAGGTGGTCTTCTTTTTTTTTGATTATAAAACTGTAGCCCACTAAGTTCTCAGAGCGGCATTCCCTTGCCCACCGGCTTTTAAGCCTCACAAGCGTCCTACTCGAATAAAACACTTCTGATCTATCACTTTGCCTCTCAATGAATTCTTTCTGTGCTGAGACATAAAGAACAGCAGGTCCTTGAACCCCCTCTCCCTCCACGCATTCCTTCGGTTTCAGTACCTTTCCTATCTGTATTGCTGGGGAACTCTTCACCATTCAGAATCATTCTTCTTATGCATCTCTCTAGGTTTGTAGTTCTCGACTTTGGCTGCACATTGGAATCACCTGGGGAGCTTTACAAACTACCAATGCCTGGGTCCTACCCAGCAGATTCTGATATGCTTAACTTGGGGTCTGAACATTGTTTTCAAAGCTCCCTAGGTGATTCTAATGTGCAGCCAGGGTTGAGACGCACTGGTCGAGGAAGACTTCAGGGACCGAGGTAAATCCTCCTTTTCTTTCCCTTCTGTGCCCTAGACACCTTTCTCTGATCATGCCTATCACACTGCACCTTAATTTCAGGGTGTATACCTATCTCCCTAACTAGATTTTGAACATCTCCAGCCAGACACTTTTGCATTTTTGGAGCTCTATGTATGGCCTCACACTTCGTGGAGATTTGGAAAACGTTTAATGGGAGGGTAAAACGTCATCAACAAACACTTATTTGCGTCCTCCAAATGCCAGGCGCTGCACCGCTCAGCCAGGTCTGCAGCCGCCACGTGGCCCGGACCTCACTTTCACCGACAGCCTCAAACGTAAATTTCTGAAGTCTTCCTGACAAATGAGGATCCAGGTAAGTGAGAGAGACAACTTGAGCCAGAGCCTATTTTCAGCTGCAATGGAAGTGCGCAGGCGCAGACGACAAAACCAGCCCCGCACACACACAGGTCTAAGTCAAAGTTAGGCCCCACCCCCAGAAGCGGAGCCAACCAGAGGGCGCGGGGCAGGCCCAGCCTCCCCGGGCGGTCCGAGAAAATCGCCCCGGCGTTTAAGCCAGAGCACAGGCAGGCCGCTCGACGCGCTCGGGCTCGATTGGCCGGCCTCCCACGGCGTGGTAACGGTGCAGAGGCGGGGCCGGAGGCCGCTGAGCCGGCGGGGCTGGGCGCGCAGTTGGAGGGCGGCGGCGGCTGAGGAAGGTGAGCGGCTCTCGGGGTGCACAGAGGCGGCGTCTGGAGCCCCTGTCAGAGGAACCCCGGGCACTGACCACACCTGCGCCCTGCGAGTGGTCAGACTGACCCTTGCTGGGGTTCCCAGAGAGGAGCAATGAAAATCCCAGTGTAAAGGCCGGGGGGAGCGGGGTGACCTGAGAAACCTGGTTCAAGTCTGGCTTCCCGCCCTTTGTGATCTTTGGCTTCCCATTTAACGTCTCAGCGCCTCAGTTTCTTCAGTTGTAGGACACAGCTGGTAATTCTTGCCCTACATGGTGGTTGAGAAGGTTAAATGAGTCAGTGAGTGTGAAGCGTGGAATGATTGCCGGCGCAGCCTGGATTCTGGATAGGTTGTAGTTACTCCGTTCGCAAGCGTCCACTAGGGCCGACCCCCTCCACTTTGCAGTTGTCAAGGTGTCTGAGAACGTCGCTTGGCTAGTGAAGGCTCGTAGCAAAAGGTGGGGGCTCCGCGGACGGGTAGAGTAGGTATCTCCTCCGGTTTATTAGGCCCATTTCAGAATCGGAGGGGCCTCATTATGCGGAGCCTAATTTGATTTTATTAAGAAAATCAATGAGGTGAAAATATTGCAGGGCTAAGAGACCCGTAACACGCAGACCAAACAGGTTTTTGTACCACTTTATTTTCTAACCGTAATAATGTTAAAACACTGGGCACGCATTACCTCTATTGGTTTCATTCCTCTGTATGAGGTTTTGTTTTGTTGTGTTGTTTTACTTTTGGTATTGCCAAGTAGACGCGGGCCTTCCCCGCCCCACTTTGGGGAAGAGGTGGCTGACTAGGGTTTTGCCCGCAGCTTCTGCTTGGAGGCGTGTTCTGACCCTTTATGTAACCTCTCGCAGGGCAGAATGATTTGGTTGAGATGAGATCCAGTGCTAATTCCGTTTCCTTATTTGCGGTAGATTCAGTTCTTTTTAGGAACGTTAAACAGCATGTTGGCATATTTTTGGAATAGAGCTTTTGCATTTAATAGACAATAGAGACCTTGAAAGCATTGGATGTTCCATTTATTACAGTAAAGTGACATATGTACTTTTGAGAAAGCTAATTGCACATTTTGATGTGACTCACTTGAGAAAGAACAGCTACTGGCCATGCTTTATCTCCAGTTTTTTTCCCCCCAAAGTAGTGAAAAATAATTACATTTTAATTTATGGTGCATGTTACAGGGGCTTCAGACCTATAAAGGGCAAGTTACCAAAGGACTCTTGGGAGACCTCAGTGCAAGGAGATAGAAATGTGTTTTGCTTCTCTGCACTTGGCTTTCTATGCCATGTACAAATGAACTCCAACCCTGCAACTCCTATTCTCACAGTCTTACTTTAGGTGTGTTGTGTCACTGATTAAAGCAAGCTGCACCTTCTGCTTTGGCTTTGGGAAGCATTGGGTCTCTTCTGACTCAGAGTTCCAGACCTATGTCCTGTTACAGCTTGTAGTGGGGTAAAGGCAGCTGCAAACTATTGGCACATTAATTTCACAGTATGGACTCCTGAAAAGGAGGGCTTGGTCACAGGTGAAATTGTGAAAGTTGTTCTCCCTGCCTTTGCTTTTTGTGTTCAGTGGTATTGTCTATCTGAGAGTACCCCTGCCAATGAGAATTATTCTACCTTTGAAGCCAGAATCAGAATTGATGCTAGATGATGATAGAATTGGACTCCCAGCTAAATGTTTCAACAGAGCAGGGACAGGAAAGATAAGGGGAAGGAAGACAAGGGTGAAGGCACGTGGTGGTGAGCATCAGAGTCCATTAGCTAATTCAGTTGTTCCAGTTTCTGTTTAGTGGTTGCCACCAGTACGACGGATGCCTGTTCTGGGAATAACACATGACCATTCTTACTAGGAGATGAACTTTGTAAGATTTGGGTCTCTTTTTCTTTTTGAAACTTAAATGAAGATCCAGTTTCAGATATGGGTGTCACTGAGTGATCATTTCATTGAGATCAACTTGAATGACCAGGTGAAAAGTGCAAGAGGAATGTGCCATGACTGAGGTATGTCTAATGTGACAGATAACTCTCTCTGGATGTTGAGAGACTGTGGAAAGGATCTACTAATTATGGAATACTATATGTATATTTCCTTTTGACCTCCTCATAATCCTGTCAGATACTTTAATTTTTTTTTTGGCCACCCCCACCACAGCATGTGGGAATCTTAGTTCCCCAACCAGGGATCGAACCCATGCCCCTGCATTGGAAGTTCAGAGTCTTAACCACTGAACTGCCAGGGAAGTCCCTCCTATCAGATTTTTTAAACTCAGTTAAGGAAACTGAAGCCCAGAGTGGTTAAATAACTTTTTAAGATAACACAGATAGCTGGTCACCAACTCTGATCACCACTTCTGTCCTGTGTGCCAGGCACTGTTCTATTTGTCCTTTCTATATTAACTTTCCTAATCTTCACAAGAACCTATGATCTAAGTACTTTTATTATCTTCATTTTATGATAAGGAAATTGAGGCACAGAGAGGTGAGTACTTTCTTGGTTGTGTGGCAGAATCCATGATTCGAACCTAGGCATTCTGGCTATACCAGCCTTCTTTTAGTTAGTATTTCCTTTCCTTTTGCTTTTATTGTTATTTAACAAAATCTTTTTATTAAAAAATGAATTTTTATTATGAAGTCAAACAAAAGAGCATACATAGAAATGTGTAGCTTAATGAATTACTAAAAGACGATACCACCCAGGTCAGGGTGAAGAACCATGCTAGCTGTGTTAAGGCTTTGCTCCATCCCAATTACAACTACTTGTGTACTCCCATTAGTAGCCATTCTTCTGACTTTTATAGTAGTTGCTTCCTTGTGTTAAAAAAAGTTTTTTCATAAATCTGTATTCTTCAGCACTATAATGCAGTCTTGTCATTAAATTTAAAAAAAATCTCTTTTAATCTGTAGGTTTTCTCCCTATTACTTTCTTTTCTTACAATTTATCTGATGAAGAACTTGGGTCATTTGACCTGTATATCCTACAGTCTGGATTTTGCAGATTGCACACTCATGTACAGTTAATTATGTTCCTCTGCCCTGGGTAATTCCCATATATTGGTAGCTGGATCCAAGACTGGATCAGACTCAGATTCAATCCCTTTGGTAATTCTCTAGGTGGTGTTTGCCAAGACCATAGGAGGTGTGGAATGTCTCATTGTTTCTCTTCTTGTTGATACTTGATGCCTATATCTGTTCATTGAAGGTTGCAAAATAGTGGTATTCTAATTCTATCATGGCTTTTTAACTTATTAGTTGGAATATTAGTCCTCTGTGTATCGTTTGAATATGCAGCAGTACAATTCCTTTAGGAAAGGCAGCATAAGTGTTTGATTCTATCCATTTATTTACCAATTTTTGAGAAAGTGAATCGGTTTTTTATCTTCTGAAGACAATTTTTTTGTTTTGTTTTTGAGACAATTCTTTTTAAAAATCTAATATAAGTATGAGGTCATGAATTGAAACATTTTATGTGTTTCAGTTCATTGCAAATATCATTATTATCAAAGCTCATGTGGTCTCATCTTTGGCTGGGGGGAACCTATTCAAGTCTATCCTTTTGATACGACCCTACTAGTCTTTAATAGCTTCCTTGTTGTCTGATATCTTAAATCAATTCTGTCCCAAATCTGAAATCATCATTTCTTCAAGAAACTCTGTTTTTTTAAAGAAGGAAATAGCATTTCAAGATCATAATCTGTATTCTAGGGGATACTGAGTCAGTCACTGTTTGAGGCCTTTCAGTAGACAGGTAGATATAAGTATCCTAGCTTTATCTGTAGTTGCACACAGAACTCTTTTCATCTTGTAAAGCTGAAACATTATACCTGTTAAACAATAACTCACCATCCCCCCAAGACCCTGGCAACCACCATTCTACTTTCTGTATAAGTGGAATCATACAGCATTTGTTTTTTTGTGATTAGCTAATGTCCTTAAAGTTCATCCATGTTGTAACGTATGTAAATATTTCCTTCCTGTTTAAGGCTGAATAATATTCCATTGTATGGATATACCATATATTGCTTATCCATTCATCTCTTGATGGAACTTGGGTTGCTTCCACATTTTAGCTATTGTGAATGCTGCTGTGAACATGGATGTACAAATATCTCTTCAAGACCCTGCTTTCAATTCTTTTGAATATACCCAGAAGTAGAATTGCTGAATCATAAGGGCAATTCTACATTTAGTTTTTTGAAGAACCACCATGCTATTTTTCACAGCAACTATACCATTTGACATTCCTACCAACAGTGCACAAGGGTTTCAATTTCTCCACATACTCACCAACATCCTCACTATCTGTTTTTTTTGATAGTAGTCCTCCTAATGGGTATGAGGTGGTATCTCATTGTAGTTTTGATTTGCATTTACCTATTGGGTAGTGATATTGAAATCGTTTTATGTGTTTATGGGCATTTTTATATATTCTTTAGATAAGTGCAAGTTCCTTGCCCATTTTTTAATCAGAATTTTTGTTGTTGAGTTTCGGGAATTCTCTATATATTCTGGATATTAATCCCTTATCACAAATGATTTGCAAATATTTTCTCCCATTACATGGATTGCCTTTTTACTCTGTTGACAGCTTTTTTATTTTTTTATTTTTTTATTTTACAAATTTAATCAGTTATACATATACATATGTTCCCCTATCCCCTCCCTTTTGCGTCTCCCTCCCGCCCTGCCTATCCCACCCCTCCAGGCGGTCACAAAGCACCGAGCTGATCTCCCTGTGCTATGCGGCTGCTTCCCACTAGCTATCTACCTTATGTTTGGTAGTGTATATATGTCCATGCCTCTCTCTCACTTCGTCACAGCTTACCCTTCCCCCTCCCCATATCCTCAAGGCCATGCTCCAGTAGGTCTGTGTCTTTATTCCTGTCTTACCCCTATGTTCTTCATGACATTTTTTTCCTTAAATTCCATATATATGTGTTAGCATACAGTATTTGTTTTTCTCTTTCTGACTTACATCACTCTGTATGACAGACTCTAGGTCCATCCACCTCACTACAAATAGACAGCTTTTTTCCTTGACAATATGTTTTGCTGCACAAAAGTTTTAAATTTTTGTGAAGTCCATTTTGTCTGTTTTTACTTTTGTTGCCTGTACCTTTGATGCCATATCCACGAAATCATTGCCAAATCCAGGATTGTGAAGCTTTTACCCTATTTTCTTCTAAGAGTTTTATAGTTTTGGCTCTTATATTTAGATCTTTGATCCATTTTGAGTTAATTTTTGTGTATGGTCTTAAGTAAGGATCCAACTTCATTCTTTTTTTTTTTTTTTTTTTTTGCGGTACGCGGGCCTCTCACTGTTGTGGCCTCTCCCATTGCGGAGCACAGGCTCCAGACGTGTAGGCTCAGCGGCCATGGCTCACGGGCCCAGCCACTCCGTGACATGTGGGATCTTCCCAGACCGGGGCATGAACCCGTGTCCCCTGCATCGGCAGGTGGACTCTCAACCACTGCGCCACCAGGGAAGCCCCAACTTCATTCTTTTTACAGTTTTCCCAGAAGAGGAAGAGACTGACCATTCCCCTTTGGATTTTTGGTACTCTTGTTGAAAACCATTTGACAATAAATGTGGGGAATTATATCTGGGCTCTTTATTCTCCTCCATTGGTCTATATGCCAATACCACTATGTTTTGATTTTTGTAGCTTTGCAGTGAGTTTTAAAAGCAGGAAGTGTGACTTCTTCAGCTTCTTTCTTCTTTTTCAAGATTGTATTGGCTATTGAGGGTCCCTTGAGATTCCCTATGTATTTTAGGATGGGTTCTCTATTTCTGCAAAAAATGTCATTGGAATTTTGCTGGGGATTACAGTGAATCTGCAGATTGCTTTAGTTAGTATTGATGTCTTAATATTAAGTCTATGATCCATGAACATAGGATATATTCCCATTTATTTATATCTGTTTAATTTCTTTGAACAGTGTTTTGTACTTTTCATTGTACAAGGCTTTCACTTCCTTGGTTAAGTTTACTGCCGTTTTTATTCATTTTTATGCTGTTGTAAATGGAGTTGTTAATTTCCTTTTTGGGTTATTCATTGTTAGTGTGTAGAAATGCACTGATTTTTATATGTTGATTTTTGTATCCTGCTACTTTGCTGAATTCATTTATTCTAACAGTTTTCTGTGTGTGTGTGTGTGTGTGTGTGTGTGTGTGTGTGTGTATTCTTTAGGGTTTTCTACATATAAAATCATATCATCTGCACATAGAGGTAATTTTACTCCTTCCTTTCCAATTTGGATGCCTTTTATTTCTATTTCTTGCTTAATTGCTTTGTGAGAACTTCCAATTCTACATGGAATAAAAAGACCTTTACACAGAAAACTATAAAACACTGATGAAAGAAATCAAAGATGACACAAACAGATGGAGAAATGTACTATGTTCTTGGATTGGAATAATCAATATTGTGAAAATGACTGTACTACCCAAAGCAATCTACAGATTCATTGCAATCCCTATCACATTACCAACGGCCTTCTTCACAGAATTAGATCAAAAAATTTTACAATTTGTATGGAAACACAAAAGACCCTGAATAGCCAAAGCAATCTTGAGAAAGAAAAACAGAGCTGGAGGAATCAGGCTCTCCAACTTCAGACTATACTACAAAGCTACAGTAATCAAGACAGTATGGTAGTGGCACAAAAACAGAACTATAGATCAATGGTACAGGATAGAAAGCCCAGAGATAAACCCATGCACCTATGGTCACCTAATCTATGACAGAGGAGGCAAGAATATACAGTGGAGAAAAGACAGCCTCTTCAATAATTGGTGCTGGGAAAACTGGACAGCTACATGTAAAAGAATGAAATTAGAGCACCATACCTAATGCCATACACAGAAGTTTTCAAAATGGATTAAAGACCTAAATAGACCAGACACTATAAAACTCTTAGAGGAAAACATAGGAAAAACACTCTGACATAAACCACAGCAAGATCTTTTTTGACCCACGTCCTAGAGTAATGAAAATAAAAACAAAAATAAACAAATGGGACCTAATTAAACTTAAAAAGCTTTTGCACAGCAAAGGAAACCATAAACAAGACAAAAAGACAACCCTCAGAATGGGAAAAAATATTTGCAAACGAAGCAACTGACAAAGGATTAATCTCCGAAATATACAAACAGCTCATGGAGCTCAATATCAAAAAAACAAACAACCCAATCAAAAATTGGGCAGAAGACCTAAATAGACATTTCTCCAAAGGAGACATACAGATGGCCAAGAGGCACGTGAAAAGATGGTCAGCGTCACTAAATTATTAGAGAAATGCAAATCAAAACTACAATGAGGTATCACCTCACACCAGTCAGAATGGCCATCATCAAAAAATCTAAAAACAGTAAATGCTGGAGAGGGTGTGGAGAAAAGGGAACCCTCTTGCACTGTTGGTGGGAATGTAAATTGATACAGCCACTATGGAGAACAGTATGGAGGTGGCTTAAAAAACTAAATATAGGACTACCATATGATCCAGCAATCCTGCTCCTGGGCATATACCCTGAGAAAACCATAATTCAAAATGACACATGTACCCCAATGTTCATTGCAGCACTATTTACAATAGCCAGGACATGGAAACAACCTAAGTGTCCAATGACAGATGAATGGATATAGAAGATGTAGTACTTATATACAATGGAATGTTAGCCATAAAAAGGAACGAAATTGGGTCATTTTTGGAGATGTGGGTGGACCTAGAGTCTGTCAACCAGAGTTAAGTAAGTCAGAAAGAGAAAAACAAATATCGTATATTAACTCATATATGTGGAATCCAGAAAAATGGTACAAATGAACCTATTTCCAGGGCAGAAATAGCGATGCAGATGTAGAGAATGGACATGTGGACGTGGTTGGGGGGAAGGGCAGGGTGGGACGAATCGGGAGATTAGGATTGACATAAATACACTACCATGTGTAAAATAGATAGCTAGTGGGGACCTGTTGTATAGCACAGGGAGCTCAGCTCCATGCTCTGTGATGACCTGGATGGGTGGGAATGGGGTGGAGTGGGAGGGAGGTCCAAGAGGGAGGGAATATATGTATACATATAGCTGATTCACTGTGTTGTACACCAGAAACTAACACAACATTGTAATGCAATTATACTCCAAAAAAAAAAAAAAGTGGTGAATGTGTACATCCTTGCCTTGTTCCTCATCTTGGAAAGCTTTCAGTCTTTCACCATTGAGTATGATGTTTGCTGTAGCTTTTTTATATATAGCTTTTATTTTGTTGAGCTAGTTTCCTTCTATTCCTAGTGTGTTGAGTATTTTTATCATGAAAGGGTGTTGGGTTTTGTCAAATGCTTTTTCTGCATCAGTTGAGATGATGTTTTTTTTTCCTTCATTCCATTAATGTAATGTAATACATTGATTTCTTTTCATATGTTGAACTATTCCAACATTCCAACTATAACTCCCACTTGGAAATGGTGTGTAATACTTTTAATACGCTGCTGAATTTGGTTTACTAGTATTTTGTTGAGGATTTTTGCATTGATGCGTGTAAGGAATATTAGTCTTTAGTTTTCTTTTCTTGTATTGTCTTTGTCTGGTTTTGATATTAGGGTAATGCTAACCTCCAGGAATGAGTTAGGAAGTGTTCCCTCCTCTTTAATTTTTTGGAAAAGTTTGAGAAGGATTGCTAGTAGTTCTTTAAATGTTTTGGTAGAATTTCTCGGTGAAGCCACCAGGTCCAAGGCTTTTCTTTGTTTGGAGTCTTTTGATTACTGATGCAATCTCCTTACTAGTTATAGGTGGTACTGAGATTTTCTATTTCTTTGTGATTCAGTCTTGGTAAGTTTTGTGTTTCTAGGAATTTATCCATTTCATTTTGGTTGTCTAATTTGTTGGCATACCATTGTTCATAGTATTGTTTTATACTTTAAATTTCTGTATAATTGATAGTAATGTCCCCACTTTCATTTCTGATTTTAATAATTTGAATCTTCTCTTTTTTCTGTTCATCTAGCTAAACATTTGTCATTTTTATTGATCTTTTCAGCTGTCTTTCATTGACTTCCTCTATTGCTTTCCTATTCTCTATTTCCTTTGTTTCTGCTCTAATTAATCTTTATTATTTTCTTTCCTTTGCTAGCTTTGGGTTTAGTTTGTTATTCTTTCTCTAGTTTCTTAAGTTGTAAAGTTAGGTTGTTAATTTGAGACCTTTCACATTTTTTAATGTAAACTTTTATAGCTATAAATTTTCCCCTTAGCACTGCTTTCACTGTGTCCCGTAAGTTTTGTGTTTTCATTCTCATTAATATCTTTTTTTTTTTAAATTTAGGGGTGAAGTGTTTCTATATTTACTTTATTTATTTATTTATTTTTTATTAGTTTCTGCTTTATAACAAAGTGAATCAGTCATACATATACATCTGTTCCCACATCCCTTCCCTCATGCATCTCCCTCCCTCCCACCCTCCCCATCCCACCCCTCCAGGTGGTCACAAAGCACCGAGCTGATCTCCCTGTGCTCTGCGGCTGCTTCCCACTATATATCTACCTTACGTTTGGTAGTGTATATATGTCCATGCCTCTCTTTCGCTTTGTCACAGCTTACCCTTCCCCCTCCCCATATCCTCAAGTCCATTTTCAAGTAGGTCTGTGTCTTTATTCCCGTTTTACCCCTAGGTTCTTCATGACATTTTTTTTTAAAATTCCATATATATGTGTTAGCATACGGTATTTGTCTTTCTATTTCTGACTTACTTCACTCTGTATGACAGACTCTAGGTCCATCCACCTCATTACAAATAGCTCAGTTTCGTTTCTTTTTATGGCTGAGTAATATTCCATTGTATATATGTGCCACATCTTCTTTATCCATTCATCCGATGATGGACACTTAGGTTGTTTCCAGCTCCGGGCTATTGTGCAAGTTTCTTTTTTTTTGTTTGTTTGTTTGTTTGTTTTGTTTTGCGGTACGTGGGCCTCTCACTGCTGTGGCCTCTCCCATTGCAGAGCACAGGCTCTGGATGCGCAGGCTCAGCGGCCATGGCTCACTGGCCCAGCCGCTCCATGGCATGTGGGATCTTCCCGGACCGGGGCACGAACCCGTGTCCCCTGCATCGGCAGGCGGACTCTCAACCACTGCGCCACCAGGGAAGCCCCCGGGCTATTGTGAATAGAACTGCAATGAACATTTTGGTACATGTTGCTTTTTGAATTATGGTTTTCTCAGGGTATATGCCCAGTAGTGGGATTGCTGGGTCATATGGTAGTTCTATTTTTAGTTTTTTAAGGAACCTCCATTCTGTTCTCCATAGTGGCTGTACCAATTCACATTCCCACCAGCAGTGCAAGAGTGTTCCCTTTTCTCCACACCCTCTCCAGCATTTATTGTTTCTAGATTTCTTGATGATGGCCATTCTGACTGGTGTGAGATGATATCTCATTGTAGTTTTGATTTGCATTTCTCTAATGATTAATGATGTTGAGCATTCTTTCATGTGTTTGTTGGCAGTCTGTATATCTTCTTTGAAGAAATGCCTATTTAAGTCTTCTGCCCATTTTTGGATTGGGTTGTTTGTTTTTTTGCTATTGAGCTGCATGAGCTGTTTATAAATTTTGGAGATTAATCCTTTGTCAGTTGCTTCATTTGCAAATATTTTCTCCCATTCTGAGGGTTGTCTTTTCATCTTTTTTATAGTTTCCTTTGCTCTGCAAAAGCTTTTCAGTTTCATTAAGTTCATCATTTTATTTTTGGTTTTCTTTCCATTTCTCTAGGAGGTGGGTCCAAAAGGATCTTGCTGTGATTTATGTCATAGAGTGTTCTGCCTATGTTTTCCTCTAAGAGTTTGATAGTTTCTGGCCTTACATTTAGGTCTTTAATCCATTTTGAGCTTATTTTTGTGTATGGTGTTAGGGAATGATCTAATCTCATACTTTTACGTGTCCCTGTCCAGTTTTCCCAGCACCACTTATTGAAGAGACTGTCCTTTCTCCACTGTACATTCCTGCCTCCTTTATCAAAGATAAGGTGACCATATGTGCGTGGATTTATCTCTGGGCTTTCTATCCTGTTCCATTGATCTATCTTGCTGTTTTTGTGCCAGTACCACACTGTCTTGATTACTGTAGCTTTGTAGTATAGTCTGAAGTCAGGGAGCCTGATTCCTCCAGCTCCGTTTTTCGTTCTCAAGATTGCTTTGGCTATTCGGGGTCTTTTGTGTTTCTATACAAATTGTGAAATTTTTTTGTTCTTGTTCTGTGAAAAATGCCAGTGGTAGTTTGATAGGGATTGCATTGAATCTGTAGATTGCTTTGGGTAGTAGAGTCATTTTCACAATGTTGATTCTTCCAATCCAAGAACATGGTACATCTCTCCATCTATTTGTATCATCTTTAATTTCTTTCATCAGTGTCTTATAATTTTCTGCATACAGGTCTTTTGTCTCCTTAGGTAGGTTTATTCCTAAATATTTTATTCTTTTTGTTGCAGTGGTACATGGGAGTGTTTCCTTGATTTCACTTTCAGATTTTTCATCATTAGTGTACAGGAATGCCAGAGATTTCTGTGCATTAATTTTGTATCCTGCTACTTTACCAAATTCATTGATTAGCTCTAGTAGTTTTCTGGTAGCATCTTTAGGATTCTCTATGTATAGTATCATGTCATCTGCAAACAGTGACAGCTTTACTTCTTCTTTTCCGATTTGGATTCCTTTTATTTCCTTTTCTTCTCTGATTGCTGTGACTAAAACTTCCAAAACTAAGTTGAATAAGAGTGGTGAGAGTGGGCAGCCTTGTCTTGTTCCTGATCTTAGTGGAAATGGTTTCAGTTTTTCACCATTGAGGACAGTGTTGGCTGTGGGTTTGTCATATATGGCCTTTATTATGTTGAGGAAAGTTCCCTCTATGCCTACTTTCTGCAGGGTTTTTATCATAAATGGGTGTTGAATTTTGTTGAAAACTTTCTCTGCATCTATTAAGATGATCATATGGTTTTTCTCCTTCAACTTGTTAATATGGTGTATCACATTGATTGATTTGCGTATATTGAAGAATCCTTGCATTCGTGGAATAAACCCCACTTGATTATGGTGTATGATCCTTTTAATGTGCTGTTGGATTCTGTTTGCTAGTATTTTGTTGAGGATTTTTGCATCTATGTTCATCAGTGATATTGGCCTGTAGTTTTCTTTCTTTCTGACATCCTTGCCTGGTTTTGGTATCAAGGTGATGGTGGCCTCATAGAATGAGTTTGGGAGTGTTCCTTCCTCTGAAATTGTTTGGAAGAGTTTGAGAAGGATGGGTGTTAGCTCTTCTCTAAATGTTTGATAGAATTCGCCTGTGAAGCCATCTGGTCCTGGGCTTTAGTTTGTTGGAAGATTTTTAATCACAGTTTCAATTTCAGTGCTTGTGATTGGTCTATTCATATTTTCTATTTCTTCCTGAGTCAGTCTTGGCAGGTTGTGCATTTCTAAGAATTTGTCCATTTCTTCCAGGTTGTCCATTTTATTGGCATAGAGTTGCTTGTAGTAATCTCTCATGGTCTTTTGTATTTCTGCAGGGTCAGTTGTTACTTCTCCTTTTTCATTTCTAATTCTATTGATTTGAGTCTTCTCCCTTTTTTTCTTGATGAGTCTGGCCAATGGTTTGTCTATTTTGTTTATCTTCTTAAAGAACTAGCTTTTAGTTTTATTGATCTTTGCTATCGTTTCCTTCATTTCTTTTTCATTTATTTCTGATCTGATCTTTATGATTTCTTTCCTTCTACTAGCTTTGGGGGTTTTTTGTTCTTCTTTCTCTAATTGCTTTAGATGCAGGGTCAGGTTGTTTGCTCGAGATGTTTCCTGTTTCTTAAGGTGGGATTGTATTGCTATAAACTTCCCCCTTAGAACTGCTTTTGCTGCGTCCCATAGGTTTTGGGTCGTCGTGTCTCCATTGTCATTTGTTTCTAGGTATTTTTTAATTTCCTCTTTGATTTCTTCAGTGATCACTTCGTTATTGAGTAGTGTATTGTTTAGCCTCCATGTGTTTGTATTTTTTACAGATCTTTTCCTGTAATTGATGTCTAGTCTCATAGCATTGTGGTCGGAAAAGATACTTGATACAATTTCAATTTTCTTAAATTTACCAAGGCTTGATTTGTGACCCAAGATATGATCTATCCTGGAGAATGTTCCATGAGCACTTGAGAAAAATGTGTATTCTGTTGTTTTTGGATGGAATGTCCTATAAATATCAATTAAGTCCATCTTGTTTAATGTATCATTTAAAGCTTGTGTTTCCTTATTTATTTTCATTTTGGATGATCTGTCCATTGGTGAAAGTGGGGTGTTAAAGTCCCCTACTATGATTGTGTTACTGTCGATTTCCCCTTTTATGGCTGTTAGTATTTGCCTTATGTATTGAGGTGCTCCTATGTTGGGTGCATAAATATTTACAATTGTTATATCTTCTTCTTGGATCGATCCCTTGATCATTATGTAGTATCCTTCTTTGTCTCTTCTAATAGTCTTTATTTTAAAGTCTATTTTGTCTGATATAAGAATTGCTACTCCAGCTTTCTTTTGATTTCCATTTGCATGGAATATCTTTTTCCATCCCCTTACTTTCAATCTGTATGTGTCTCTAGGTCTGAAGTGGGTCTCTTGTAGACAGCATATATATGGGTCTTGTTTTTGTATCCATTCAGCCAATCTGTGTCTTTTGGTGGGAGCATTTAGTCCACTTACATTTAAGGTAATTATTGATATGTATGTTCCTATTCCCATTTCCTTAACTGCTTTGGGTTCGTTATTGTAGGTATATTCCTTCTGTTGTGTTTCTTGCCTAGAGAAGTTCCTTTAGCATTTGTTGTAAAGCTGGTTTGGTGGTGCTGAACTCTCTCAGCTTTTGCTTGTCTGTAAAGGTTTTAATTTCTCCATCAAATCTGAATGAGATCCTTGCTGGGTAGAGTAATCTTGGTTGCAGGTTTCTCTCCTTCATCACTTTAATTATGTCCTGCCACCCCCTTCTGGCTTGTAGAGTTTCTGCTGAGAGATCAGCTGTTAACCTGCTGGGGATTCCCTTGTGTGTTATTTGTTTTTTTTCCCTTGCTGCTTTTAATATGATTTCTTTGTGTTTAATTTTTGACAGTTTGATTAATATGTGTTTTGGCGTATTTCTCCTTGGATTTATTCTGTATGGGACTCTCTGTGCCTCCTGGACTTGATTAACTATTTCCTTTCCCATATTAGGGAAGTTTTCAACTATAATCTCTTCAAATATTTTCTCAGTCCCTTTCTTTTTCTCTTCTTCTTCTGGAACCCCTATAATTCAAATGTTGGTGCGTTTAATGTTTTCCCAGCGGTCTCTGAGACTGTCCTCTGTTCTTTTCATTCTTTTTTCTTTATTTTGCTGTGCAGCAGTTATTTCCACTATTTTATCTTCCACCTCACTTATCCGTTCTTCTGCCTCAGTTATTCTGCTATTGATCCCATCTAGAGTATTTTTCATTTCATTTATTGTGTTTTTAATCGATGCTTGATTCATCTTTAGTTCTTCTAGGTCCTTGTTAACTGTTTCTTGCATTTTGTCTATTTCCAAGATTTTGGATCTTGGAAATAGAATCTTGGATCATCTTTAATATCATTATTCTGAATTCTTTTTCAGGTAGACTGCCTATTACCTCTTCATTTGTTAGGTCTGGTAGGTTTTTATCTTGCTCCTTCACCTGCTGTGTGTTTTTCTGTCTTCTCATTTTGCTTATGTTACTGTGTTTGGGGTCTCCTTTTTGCAGGCTGCAGATTCGTAGTTCCTGTTGTTTTTGGTGTCTGTCCCCAGTGGCCAAGGTTGTTTCAGTAGGTTGTGTGGGCTTCCTGGTGGGGGGGACTAGAGCCTGTGTTCTGGTGGTTGAGGCTCGATCTTGTCTTTCTGGTGGGCAGGTCCACATCTGGTGGTGTGTTTTGGGGTGCCTGTGGCCTTATTATGTTTTTAGGCAGCCTCTCTGTTAATGGTTGGGGTTGTGTTCCTGCCTTGCTAGTTGCTTGGCATAGGGTGACCAGCACTGTAGTTTGCTGGTCGTTGACTGAACCTGGGTGCTGGTGTTGAGATCGAGATCTCTGGGAGATTTTCGCTACTTGATATTATGTGGAGCCTGGAGGTCTCTTGTGGACCCGTGTCCTGAAGTTGGCTCTCCCACTTCAGAGGCACAGCACTGACTCCTGGCTGCAGCACCAAGAGCCTTTCATCTACCCGGCTCAGAATAAAAGGGGGAAAAAGTAGAAAGAAAGAATTAGTAGAAGAAAGAAAGAGAGAAAGAAAGGAAGAAGGAAAGAAAGGAAGGAAGGAAGGAAGAAAGGAGGGAGGGAGGAAGGATGGAAAGAAAGAAAGAAAGGAGGGAGAGAGGGAGGAATGAAAGAAAAAGGAAGAGTGAATGGAAGAAGGGAGGGAGGAAGGAAGGAAAGAAAGAAAGACAGGAGGGAGGGAGGGAGGAAGGAAAGAAAAAGAAAGTGAAAGGAAGAGGGGTGGGAGGGAGGGAGGAAGGAAAGAAAGACAGGAAGGAGGGAGGAAGGAAAGAAAAAGAAAGAGTGAAAGGAAGAAGGGAGGGAGGGAGGAACGAAAGAAAGAGAGAAAGAAGGAAAGGAGGGGCGGAGGGAGGGAGGGAGGAAGGGAAGGTAGGAAAAAAAGAAAGAGCAGGTAAAGTAAAATAGAATAAAGTATGAAATATAGTAGCGTTATTAAAATTTAAAAGTAATTATTGAAAAAAAAAACGGACCGATAGAACCCTGGGACATATGGTGGAAGCAAAGCTATACAGAGAGAATCTTACACAGAAGAATACACATGCACATTCACAAAAGGAGAGCAGGGGGAAAAATCAAAAATCTTGCTCTCCAAGTCCACCTCCTCAATTTGGGTTACTTCGTTGTAAAAAGAGGAAAAGGGAGAGAAGTCTGAAATCTTGCTAAGTCCACCTCCTTAATTTGGGATAATTCGTTGTAAAAAGAGGAAAAGGGGGGAAAGTCTTAAATCTTGTCCTCAAAGTCCCCTTCCTCAATTTGGGATGACTCGCTGTCTATTCATGCACTCCACAGACGCAGGGCACATCAAGTGGACCGTGGAGCTTTAATCCGCTGCCTCCGAGGCTGCACAGAGAGATTTCCCTGTCTCTGCTCCCACAGCTCCCGGGTCTCAGCCTTGGACCGGCCCCGCCTCTGCGCGTAGGTCGCCGGAGGGCGTCCGTTCTTCGCTCAAACAGGACGGGTTTAAAGGAGCCGCTGATTCGGGGGCTCTGGCTCACTCAGGCAGAGGGGAGGGAGGGGCGCGCAGTGTGGGGCGGGCCTGCGGCGGCAGAGACCGGCGTGACGTTGCACCAGACCGAAGCGCTCCGTTTGCTTTCCCAGGAAAGCCGTCCCCGGGTTCCGGGACCCCGGCAGTGGCGGGGTGCACAGGCCCCCCGGAAGGCGGGGCGGACAGTGACCCGCGCTCGCACACAGGCCCCGCGGCGCCGGCAGCAGCAGCAGCCCCAGCGTCCCACGCCCGTCTCCGGGGTCCGCGCCTTTAGCCGCGGCTCGCTCCCGTCTCCGGCGCTTCCCCAAGCAGCCCTCTTAATGCCCTCTCCTCGCGCACCAGGAAACAAAAGGGAAGAAAAAGCCTCTTGCCTCTTCGGCAGCTCCAGACCCTTTCCCTGGACTCCCTCCGGGCTAGCCGTGGTGCACTAACCCCTTCAGGCTCTCTTCCTGCCGCCAGCCCCAGTCCTCTCCCTGCGCTCCGACTGAAACCCGATACCCGAGCCTCAGCTCCCAGCCTCGCCCGCCCCGGCGGCCGAGCAGACAAGCCTCTCGGGCTGGTGTGTGCCTGAGGGCACCGATCCTCTGTGCCGGAATCTCTCCGCTTTGCCCTCCGCACCCCTGTTGCTGTGCTCTCCTCCGCTACTCCGAAGCTTTCCCCCTCCGCCACCTGCAGTCTCCGCCCGCGAAGGGGCTTCTAGTGTGTGGAAACCTTTCCTCCTTCACGGCTCCCTCCCACTGGTGCAGGTCCCGTCCCTATCCTATTGTCTCTGTTTATTCTTTTTTTCTTTTGCCCTATCCAGGTATGTGGGGAGTTTCTTGCCTTTTGGGGGGTCTGAGGTCTTCTGTCAGCGTTCAGTAGGTGTTCTGTAGGAGTTGTTCCACGTGTAGATGAATTTCTGATGTATCTGTGGGGAGGAAGGTGATCTCCGTGTCTTACTCTTCCGCCATCTTCCCAGGGTCCCCCCATTTTCATTAATATCTTAAGTATTTTCTAATTTCTCTTGTGATTTCTTCTTTCATCCATTGGTTATTTACAAATGTTTGTTTAATTTTTATAAATTTATGAATTTTTGTTTTATTTATGTTATTGATTTCTAACTTCATCCATTTGTGGTGACTTAGTCTGTGGCCTAACATATAGTCTATCCTGGAAAATGTTCCATGTGCACTTGGAAGACTGTGTATTCTGTAGTTGTTGGGTAGAGTGTTGTTGTTGTTGTTGTTGTTTTTGGCCACACCACGCAGCTTGTGGGATCTTAGTTCCCTGACCAGGGATCAAACCCGTGCTCACTGCAGTGGAAGCACAGAGTCCTAACCACTGGACCACCAGGGAATTCCCCAGAGTGTTTTTATAAATCTATTAGATCTGGTTGGTTTACTGTGTCACATCCTGTTTTGTTACTTTTCTTCCTGTTTCATTACTTTTCTTCTATCTGGTTGTTCTATCTATTATTGAGAATGGGGTGTTAAAGTCTCCAACTACTATTGTAGAACTCTTTCTTCCTTCAGTTCTGTCCAATTTTACTTCATATGTTTTAGTGATCTGTTATTAAGTGCGTAAGTGTTTGTAACTGTTATATATTCTTGCTGTATTGAATCTTTTATTAATATGTAATGTCCTTCTTTGTCTCTAGTAACCTTTTTTGATTTAAAGTCTATTTTGTCTGATACTAATATAGCTACCCTTGCTTTCTCTTGGTTATTATTTTCATGGAATATCTTTTACCATCCTTTCACTTTTCAACGTCTTTGTGTTGCTGGATCTAAAGTGGGTCCTGTTTTAGATACATGTAGTTGGATTTCTTAAATTCATTCTGCCATTCTCTCAGGAGTTTAACCCATTTACATTTAAAATGATTACTCACAGGGATTATTTCTGTCATTTTGCTATTGTTTGTAATATCTTATGGCTTTTTTTCCCCCTCATTTCCTGTATTACTGTCTTTTGGTGTTTAGTTGATTTTTTTGTAGTGAAATGTTTTTCTCTTCACTTTTCTCATTTCCTTTTCTATATATTTTATCACTGTTTTCTTTGCAGTTACCATGGAGATTACATTTAACATTATAAATTATAACACTCCCCCACCTCTTTTAGTTGTCGATGTTGCACAATTACATCTTTATACATGTGTGCCCCAAAACATAAATTAATAATTATTTTAAATTAATTTAGTCTCATTTATTTTTTATTTATCTTTATTTTTGGCTGCATTGGATTTTCGTTGCTGTGCGCGGGCTTTCTGTAGTTGCGAAGAGTGGGGGCTACTCATCATTGCAGTGCGCAGGATTCTCCTTGCAGTGGCTTCTTTTGTTGCAGAGCACAGGCTCTAGGTGTGCGGGCTTCAGTAGTTGTGGCTCACAGGCTCTAGAGTGCAGACTCAGTATTTGTGGTGCACGGGCTTAGTTGCTCCGCGGCATGTGAAATCTTCCCAGACCAGGGCTCGAACCCATGTCCCCTGCATTGGCAGGCAGATTCTTAACCACTGCACCACCAGGGAAGACCCTAGTCTCCTAAATTAGGTGGAAAATGAGATGTGACATTACATACCAAAGTTACAATAATATTAGCTTTTAGACTAATGATTGTTTTTTAAAAAATTATCTGTTTCTTAACACAATATTGACTGGAGACTTATTAATGTGTCTTTTGTTACCCAAATGTTATTGACTGGAGATGTATCAATATGTTTTTAGAGAGTGATACAATTTAACATCACTGTGCCAAGCTGTTAGAACTTAAAATTGATCAAAGGTTCTTTTTACAACTTATGATTGTCATTATCATTCACATTTTGCTCCTTTAGGTTTTTGTTCCAATCTTGTGTATATTATAAATGCAATTTTATTATGGTAAAATTTTCAAAAATGACGCGTCATGAAATTTTGAGTGAAGAAGAATTTTTCAATGAATTTATGCAGATTCTTTCTCTGATTTTCCAAGTGACGTATATACTAGTGTCACAGAAGATGATAGTCTAAATCAGGACCATATTCTGAAGAACTATGTGAATATTAGGCCAACGAAAAGGCAAAAAACCTTAGTGATTGATTCTGATACAGAAAGTGAAAATGAAGCTCATGGTGCTGGAGAATGCTCCTTTGCTTCTACAGAAGAGTGGATTGAAGACAACATTTCACGAAAATTAGAAGACTTACAGATGTGTCAGGTGTAACTATTGAGTGTAATAACCTGCAAAGTGTTAGTGAAATAACAGAATTAATTTTTGGTAACTACTTTTTCGAGTTAGTCACTTCTCAGACAAACTTGTATCACCAACAGAATGAAAAATCATATAAAAAGTGTGGTAAAGCTTCAAAATGGACTGATGTAACTGATAGTGACATGAAGAAGTTTCTTGGATTAATAATTTTGGTGGGGCAAATAAGAAAGTCACACTGGAAAGAATATTGGTTGATTGATCCCTTACTTTGAAACACCTATCTTTCCAAAGATTATGATGAGAAGAAGGTTTGAACAAATAATGACGTTTCTTCACTTGAACGATAACCCAGAAACTCCACTTCCTGCAGACAGAATTTCAAAAGTTAAACCTCTTTTGGATTATTTTCTACCAAAATTTCAATCGATCTATAATACCCAAACAAGAGCTATCACTTGATGAGGCAATCATAAAGTGGAGAGGATGGCTCAGTTTCAAAACCTATAATCCCGGAAAACTTACAAAATATGAAATTTTGGTCAGGATGGTTAGTGAAAGTGAAATCGGATATCTGTGCAACCTTGAGATTTACACAGGTGAAGGAAAGAAACTGCAAGAAACAATATTATGGGTCCTACAACCTTATCTTGATTTATGGCACCATATTTACTAAGACAATTATTACAACAGTGTGTCCACATCTGAAATATTGTTGAAAAGTAAAACCAGAGTTTGTGGGACCATAGGAGAGAATTGTGGTCTACCAAATGAATTAAAGGAGAAATCTAAAAATCTACAGGGGGAGAAATGACATTCTTACAGAAGGGAGAAGTGATTCTTATATGGAAAGACAAGAAGCTAGTCCGCATGGTGACAACTATTCATGGTGCCTCCATAACATCTACAGGAAAGGAAGACAGGAGGACTGGCCATCAGATAAGTAAGCCTACTTGTGTATTAGAGTATAACGTATGAACATAGTTGATTGATCCAATCAATATCTGGCAAACTTCAGTATCCTCTGGAAAACTTGAAAATGGTGTAAGAAAGTGGGTTTCTATTTGAGTAATTGCAGTTTATTCAGTGCATTTAAAATTTATTGTAGCCTTAAGGCACAGAATAAAATTACTTACAAGCAGTTTTTGTTAGCAGTAACTAGAGAATGGGTAACTGACCATTCTGGTGAATGTAGTGGTAGTCCTGCGCCTGGTCCTTCTTGTGGCATTTCTAAAGGAGTCCCTGCACAAAGATCCACCTTGTCAACTCTCAGGTAAAATAAAAGAACATATCCTAGAGGAAATAATCCCCACAGGACTAAAAAAAAAAATGCTACCAGAAAGTGTAGAGTCTGCTCTTCCAGGGGAAAGTGCAATGAAACATGGTGTATTTGTAATAAATGTTCTGTTCCCCTGCACAGAGGTGCCTGCTAAACTCCCTGTCACACTCTAACGAAATAATAGAATGCTTTAGTAAGACATGTACAAAGTTTCAAATAAATACATTAAGTGCAAAAAAAGTTGTTGATATTTACTCAAACACGGGTGTTTCTGTATTCACTTGCATAACAAATTGATGGCCACAGACGTTAGTTTCTACAAAAATCCCCTGGTCAGTAATGTGTTAAATCATGTAGAAAACAAAAAGTGGAGTTACACATCTTTGTCATAATAATAGTAGCTTTTATAATTGCCCATGTATTTACCATGCCATTTACTTTTGCTGAGAGCTTTAGTTTTTCATATGGCTTCAATTTACTGTCTAGTGTCCTTTGATTTCAACCTGAAAGACTCCCTTTACCATTTCTTGTAGGGCAGGTCTAATGGTAACGAACTACTTCAGCTTTTGTTTATCTGAGAATGTCTTAATTTTGTTCTGTCTTTTGAAGGACAGTTTTGCCAGATATGGGATTCTTGATCGACAATTTCTTTCTTTCAGCACTTTGAATGTATCATCTCACTACCTTCTGGACTCCAAAGTTTCTGTTGAGAAATATGCTGGTAATCTTATTGATGATTCCTTGTACGTGATATGTCACTTCTCCCTTGCTGCTTTCAAGATTCTCTCTTTGTCTGTGTCTTTCAAAAGTTTGATTATAATACTTCCTGGTGTAGGTCTCTCTGAGTTTACCTTTCTTGGAGTTTGTTGAGCTTCTTGAATATACATATTTGTATCTTTCAACAAATTTGGGAAGTTTTCAGCCATCATTTCTTTAAATATTCTCTCTGCCACTCTCCCTTTTCTCCTTCTAGGACTCCCACAGTTTGTATGTTGGCCTGCTTGATGGTGTCTCACAGGTCCTTTAGGCACTGTTCACTTTTTAAAAAATATATTTATATATTTATTTATTTATTTGGCTGTGTCGGATCTGTTTTTTTCTCTTTTACATGTTTATTGTAGTATAATTGCTTCACAATGGTGTGTTAGTTTCTGCTTTATAACAAAGTGAATCAGTTATACATATACATCTGTTCCCATATCCCTTCCCTCTTGTGTCTCCCTCCCTCCTACCCTCCCTATCCCACCCCTCCAGGCAGTCACAAAGCACCGATCTGATCTCCCTGTGCTATGCATTTGGCTGTGTCGGGTCTTAGCTGCGGCAAGTGGGATCTTTTGTTGCAGTGTACGGGCTCTTCTTTGCAGTATGCAGGCTTGTGGCATTTGGGCTTCTCTCTAGTTGTGGTGCGTGGGCTCCAAAGCACCGTGGGCTCTGTAGTTGTGGCACTTTGGCTCTCTAGTTGCGGCACGCAGGCTTAGTTGCCCTGCAGCATGTGGGATCTTAGTTCCCTGACCAGAGATAGAACCAGCATCCCCTGTACTGCAAGATGGATTCTTTTTTTTTTTTAAATTAAAAAAATGTATTTATTTATTTTTTGGCTGCATTGGGTCTCTGTTGCTGCACGCGGGCTTTCTCTAGTTGGGGCAAGTGGTGGCTACTCTTTGTTGTGGTGCATGGGCTTCTCATTGCGGTGACTTCTTGCAGAGCACAGGCTCTAGGCTTGCGGGCTTCAGTTGTTGCAGCACATGGGCTCAGTAGTTGTGGTGCATGGGCCTAGTTGCTCCGTGGTATGTGGGATATTCCCAGACCAGGGATTGAACCTGTGTCCCCTGCATTAGCAGGTGGATTCTTCACCACTGTGCCACCAGGGAAGTCCCTGAAAGGTGGATTCTTAACCACTGGACCATCAGGGAAGTCCCACACTGTTCAAGTTTATTCAGTCTTTTTTTTTTCTGTTCCTTAGACTCGATAATTTCTATTGTCTTATTGTCACATTTACTGATTCTTTCTTTTGCCTGTTCAAATTGCCTTTGAATGGCTCTAGCGAATTTTTCATTTCAGTTATTGTACTTTTCAACGCCAGAATTTTTTTTGATTTCTTTTTAGGTTTCCCATCTCTTTATTGATATTTCCATTTTGTTCATATATTTTCTCTTCATTTTTCTCCACATCTTCCTTTAGTTCTTTGAATCTTTTTAAGAGGGTTGTTTTACAATCTTTGTCTAGTAGTTCTGCCATCAGCTCTTTTTTTTCAGGGACAGTTTCTGTAGACTTGTTTTTTTCCTTCGAATGGGCCATACTTTTCCGATTCTTTGTACCCCTTATTTTTTGTGGAAAACTGAACATCTCACTCTAATAATTTGGTATGTCTGCACATAAGGTTCTCTCCCTTCACCAGGGTTTTCTGGGTTTTGTGTTTGTTTGTTTGTTTGTCTGTTTTAAATCGTCATGGCTGTCTGTCTGCTGAGGATCAGCCTGAGGTATAAACGTAAGGTCTTTTTTTAGCCTACACCTTACTTGGGCATGTGCACTGACTTTCTAATTTCCCATATGTGCATTTCCTTTTATTTTTTTGAATTATTATTATTATTATTATTATTATTATTTTTTTTTTTCCTTTTTGCGTTATGTGGGCCTCTCACTGTTGTGGCCTCTCCCGTTGCGGAGCACAGGCTCCGGATGCGCAGGCCCAGCGGCCATAGCTCACGGGCCCAGCCGCTCCGCGGCACATGGGATCCTCCCAGACCGGGGCACGAACCCGTATCCCCTGCATCGGCAGGCGGACTCTCAACCACTGCGCCACCAGGGAGGCCCTGAATTATTATTTTTAAAATTTTGTCTGCATTGGGTCTTCATTGCTGCATGTGTGGTTTCTCTAGTTGCAGTGAGTGGGACCTACTCTTTGTTGTGCTGTGTGGGCTTCTCAATTGGTGGTGGCTTCTGTTGTGGAGCACGGGCTCTAGGTGCATGGGTTTCAGTATTTTTAGCATGTGGGCTTAGTAGTTGTGGTGTGTGGGCTCCAGGGCATGCTGGCTTCAGTAGTTGTGGTGCCTGGGCTCGGTACTTGTGGCTCGTGGGCTCTAGAGTGCAGGCTCAGCAGTTGGGGTGCATGGGCTTAGTTGCTCCACGGCATGTGGGATCTCCCCAGGCCAGGTATCAAACCCATGTTCCCTGCACTGGCAGGCGGATTCTTAACCACTGTGCTACCAGGGACGTCCCTGCATTTGCTTTTAAATGTCCTAGTTTTTACATGTATGGTTTCAAAAAGGGGAAAAGAGAAGAATGAAGAGAAGAAAAGGACAATGTTCCTTTAAATCCCCTGTAAGTCACTTTAACCAGCGTGAGAGGAGCTTATAACAATGGGAGGAAATACAATGAGACCCCTGCCTCTTTTTCTGCTCCTCTGAGATCAGAAGCAGCAATCAGTCAGATCACAGAACCCCAGAATTTAGAGGACAAGGTCCTTTTTGCCCACCCTGACTCACACAAACTGGGTATAACCTGCTCCTGGTACATTGTGCACAGCTGCCTGCCTTAAAGCTGAGGGTGGGGAATAGGTAACTTTTACCCTGCTGAGAGGTGAAATAGACTGAAATTAACCACAAATCATCATTTAATCCTTTAGTGGAATTTGCAAGCCTCAATAGACTCAGAGTTCCAAAATAGTTAAAATAAGACAGATTATGCCAGTGAAGTTTTTTTCTAGTTGGGGAGACTCATTCCTGATGCTTCCTACTCTGCCATCTTCCCAGAATCATCTCTTCCTGATCTTGAAGAATTGGATGATTTCAGGTTTGGAGCAGAACTGAGACCACATAAGCTTCAATAATAATAGTGAACTGAAATCCATAAAATATGTTTAAATTCATGACCTCATACTGATATTAGATTAAAAAATTTTTTTTACAGTAGGTCCTTGTTGGTTATCTGTTTTAAATATAGCAGTGTATTCATGTCAGTCCCAAACTCCCAATCTATCCCTGCCCCCCCAACCATAAGTTCATTCTCTAAGTCCATGAGTCTCTTTCTGTTTTGCAAATAAGTTCATTTGTATCATTTTTTTTAGATTCCACATATAAGTGGTATCATATGATATTTGTCTTTCTCTGTTGGACTTACCTTCACTAAGTATGATAATCTCCACGTCCATCCATATTGCTGCAAGCAGCATTATTTCATTCTTTTTAATGGCTGAGTAATATTCCATTTTATATATACCACATCTTATTTATTGATGGACATTTAGATTTTCTTCCATGTCTTGGCCATTGTAAACAGTGCTGCAATGAACACTGGGGTGTATGTATCTTTTCGAACTGTGTTTTTCTGCAGATATATGCCCAGGAGGGGAAATGCTGGATCATATGATAGCTCTATATTTTAGCTTTTTAAGGAACCTCCATACTGTTCCCCACAGTGGCTGTATCAATTTACATTCCCACCAACAGTGTAGGAGGGTTCCCCTTTCTCCACACTCTCTCCAGCATTTATTGTTTGTACATTTTTTTACACCTTTATTGGAGTATAATTGCTTTACAATGGTGTGTTAGTTTCTGCTTTATAACAAAGTGAATCAGTTACACATATACATATGTTCCCATATCTCTTCCCTCTTGCGTCTCCCTCCCTCCCACCCTCCCTATCCCACCCGTCTAGGTGGTCACAAAGCATCGAGCTGATCTTCCTGTGCTATGTGGCTGCTTCTCACTAGCTAGCTATTTTACGTTTGGTAGTGTATATATGTCCATGCCACTCTCTCACTTTGTCACATCTTACCCTTCCCCCTCCCCATATCCTCAAGTCCATTCTCTAGTAGGTCTGTGTCTTTATTCCCATCTTACCCCTAGGTTCTTCATGACAGTTTTTTTTCTTAGATTCCATATATATGTGTTAGCATATGATATTTGTGTTTCTCTTTCTGACTTACTTCACTCTGTATGACAGACCCTAGGTCCATCCACCTCACTACAAACAACTCAATTTTGTTTCTTTTTATGGCTGAGTAATATTCCATTGCATATATGTGCCACATCTTCTTTATCCATTCATCCGATGATGGACACTTAGGTTGCTTCCATCTCCTGGCTATTGTAAATAGAGCTGCAATGAACATTTTGGTACATGACTCTTTTTGAATTATGGTTTTCTCAGGGTATATGCCCAGTAGTGGGATTGCTGGGTCATATGGTAGTTCTATTTGTAGTTTTTTAAGGAACCTCCATACTGTTCTCCATAGTGGCTGTGCCAGTTCACATTCCCACCAGCAGTGCAAGAGTGTTCCCTTTTCTCCACACCCTCTCCAGCATTTATTGTTTGTAGATTTTTTGATGATGGCCATTCTGACTGGTGTGAGATGATATCTCATTGTAGTTTTGATTTGCATTTCTCTAATGATTAATGATGTTGAGCATTCTTTCATGTGTTTGTTGGCAGTCTGTATATCTTCTTTGGAGAAATGTCTATTTAGGTCTTCTGCCCATTTTTGGATTGGGTTGTTTGTTTTTTTGTTATTGAGCTGCATGAGCTGCTTGTAAATTTTGGAGATTAATCCTTTGTCAGTTGCTTCATTTGCAAATATTTTGTCCCATTCTGAGGGTTGTCTTTTGGTCTTGTTTATGGTTTCCTTTGCTGTGCAAAAGCTTTGAAGTTTCATTAGGTCCCATTTGTTTATTTTTGTTTTTATTTCCATTTCTCTAAGAGGTGGGTCCAAAAGGATCTTGCCGTGATTTATGTCATAGAGTGTTCTGCCTATGTTTTCCTCTAAGAGTTTGATAGTTTCTGGCCTTACATTTAGGTCTTTAATCCATTTTGAGCTTGTTTTTGTGTATGGTGTTAGGGAGTGTTCTAATCTCATACTTTTACATGTACCTGTCCAGTTTTCCCAGCACCACTTATTGAAGAGGCTGTCCTTTCTCCACTGTACATTCCTGCCTCCTTTATCAAAGGTAAGGTCACCATAGGTGCGTGGGTTTATCTCTGGGCTTTCTATCCTGTTCTATTGATCTATCTTTCTGTTTTTGTGCCAGTACCATACTGTCTTGATTACTGTAGCTTTGTAGTATAGTCTGAAGTCAGGGAGCCTGATTCCTCCAGCTCCGTTTCTCATTCTCAAGACTGCTTTGGCTATTTGGGGTCTTTTATGTTTGTGTACAAATTGTGAAATTTTTTATTCTGATTCTGTGAAAAATGCCAGTGGTAGTTTGATAGGGATTGCATTGAATCTGTAGATTGTTTTGGGTAGTAGAGTCATTTTCACAATGTTGATTCTTCCAATCCAAGAACATGGTATGTCTCTCCATCTATTTGTATCACCTTTAATTTCTTTCATCAGTGTCTTATAATTTTCTGCATACAGGTCTTTTGTCTCCTTAGGTAGGTTTATTCTTAGATATTTTATTCTTTTTGTTGCAGTGGTAAATGGGAGTGTTTTCTTAATTTCACTTTCAGATTTTTTATCATTAGTGTATAGGAATGCCAGAGATTTCTGTGCATTAATTTTGTGTCTTGCTACTTTACCAAATTCATTGATTAGCTCTAGTAGTTTTCTGGTAGCATCTTTAGGATTCTCTATGTATAGTATCATGTCATCTGCAAACAGTGACGCTTTACTTCTTCTTTTCCCATTTGGATTCCTTTTATTTCCTTTTCTTCTCTGAATGCTGTGGCTAAAACTTCCAAAACTATGTTGAGTAAGAGTGGTGAGAGTGGGCAACCTTGTCTTGTTCCTGATCTTAGTGGAAATGGTTTCAGTTTTTCACCATTGAGGACGATGTTGGCTATGGGTTTGTCATATATGGCCTTTATTATGTTGAGGAAAGTTCCCTCTATGCCTACTTTCTGCAGGGTTTTTATTATAAATGGGTGTTGAATTTTGTAGAAAGCTTTCTCTGCATCTATTGAGATGATCATATGGTTTTTCTCCTTCAATTTGTTAATATGGTATATCACATTGTTTGATTTGCGTATATTGAAGAATCCTTGCATTCCTGGAATAAACCCCACTGGATCATGGTGTATGATCCTTTTAATGTGCTGTTGGATTCTGTTTGCTAGTATTTTGTTGAGGATTTTTGCATCTATATTCATCAGTGATATTGGCCTGTCGTTTGCTTTCTTTGTGACATCCTTGTCTGGTTTTGGTATCAGGGTGATGGTGGCCTCGTAGAATGAGTTTGGGAGTGTTCCTCCCTCTGCTATATTTTGGAATTGTTTGTAGATTTTTTGATGATGGCCATTCTGACTGGTGTGAGACGATATCTCATAATTTTGATTCCCATTTCTCTAATAGATAGCAGTGGTGGAATCTTTTCGGGTACCTCTTGCCCAGCTGTATGTCTTCTTCTTGTAAAAAAAAAATATATATATATATATTATTTATTTATTTATTTATCTATCTTTGGCTTCGTTGGGTCTTCATTGCTGTGCATGGGCTTTCTCTAGTTGCAGCAAGCTGGGGCTAGTCTTTGTTGCTGTGTGTGGACTTCTTATTGCAGTGGCCTCTCTTGTTGCAGAATCACGGGCACCAGGTATGCAGGCTTCAGTAGCTGTGGCACGTGGGCCCAGCAGTTGTGACGCGCCAGCGCAGTAGTGGTGGCACATGGGCTTAGCTGCTCCGCAGCATGTGAGATCTTCCCAGACCGAGGCTTGAACCCGTGTCCCCTGCATTGGCAGGCGGACTCTCAACCACTGCGTTACCAGGGAAGTCCCTGTATGTCTTCTTTGGAGAAATGTCTGTTTAGGTCTTCTGCCTATTTTTTGACTGGTTTGTTTGTTTTTTGGATATTGAGCCCCATGAGCTGTTTGTAAATTTTTGAGACTAATTCCTTGTTGGTTGCGAATATTTTCTCCCATTCTGTGGGTTGTCTTTTCATTTTGTTTGTGGCTTCCTTTGCTGTGCAAAAGGTTTTGAGTTTAATTAGGTCCCATTTGTTTATTTTTATTTCCATTACTGTAGGAGATGGATCGAAAAGATATTGCTGTAATTTATGTCAAAGGGTGTTATGCCTATGTTTTCCTCTAAGAGTTTTATGGTATCTGGTCTTACATTTAGGTCTATAATCCATTTAAATAATAATAATAATAATAATAATAATAATTGCAGTGAACTGAAATGTATAAAATATGTTTAAATTCACAACCTCATAGTAATATTAGACTTTTTTATTTATTTATTTATTTATTTTTTTGGTGCGCGGGGCTCTCACTGTTGTGGCCTCTCCCGTGTGGAGCACAGGCTCCGGACGCGCAGGCTCAGCAGCCATGGCTCACGGGCCCAGCCGCTTTGTGGCATGTGGGATCTTCCCGGACTGGGGCACGAACCCGTGTCCCCTGCATCAGCAGGCAGACTCTCAACCACTGCGCCACCAGGGAAGCCCCAATATTAGATTTTTAAAACAGGATTATCTTCAGAAGATAAGGAACCAATTCATTTTCTTGAAAATTGGTAAATCAATGGAAGCACTATTAATGTGGGACCTTCTTGACATATAAGAATGACCCAGAGGAGGAGAAGCTAGGTTTCAGAGGTGGTTTACATCTGGTTCACCCTTATTCTGAGAGTTATAGCCCATCTAGGTAACAGTTTTAAATGGGGGAGTGTCTTTGATTTTAGCATTCATTTTCACAGATTTTTCTTTGGATTTGGCAAATGCCTTCAGGGAAAAAGTGAGTTTTCATCTTCTTGATTTTTTTCCCTTGATAATTCATCATTATCTTATTAGTTCTTTAATGCTTTTAAGAAGAAGACATTTCTTTAACATAGTTTATTCAGCTTTTTTCATTGTCTTTGGAGGCAGAGTTGCCCACTCTACTATTACCAAAAAGTAGGCTACTCACCTCATGGAATTTAGTCTTATCTAGACATACTCATATAAAACTAATTACACAGATGATTAAGCTGTGTAATTTGTAGGAAAAGTCTAAGATAATATACAGTGGTATGATTAGGTAAGATCTGTTTCTTTCAGCATACTGATATATGACAATGACACCAATTATTTATAAGTTTCTATGTTTCAGGTTCTACATACTTTCTATATGTTGTCTGACTTAATTCAACCTATGAGATACAGGCATTACTATGTTTTCTCTTCTACAGATGAAGAAATCAAGGCTCAAAGATGTTGAATTTGTCCATGTCACACAGTTTAATAAATGGTTAAGCTGCTAGTCACGCAGGCCACCTGACTCTGAACTCTAAACCTTTATACTTTACTCTTTGTAGTGCTAGAAGAGCATATTAAAAAAGGACCTGATCTAGTCATGGGATCAGGGGAGATTTCCCTGAAGAAGGAAATGAGTCGAGAGCTGAAGGTCAAGTATGAGTTAACTAAGTGAAAAGGATAAGAGTGCCTAGGCTTAGAACCTGGAAGGAGATGACACTTGAAGACTTGAAAGAAGTCTGGTGTGGCTGTTAGGGAGATTGTCAGAATATGTGGCTCCACACTCTTGGGGGATTCTCTTACATTGATATTTACTCCCCATATGTCTGCTACAGATGTATTCTTCCCACTTTAAAACTGGCTGACTCCTGATGGTGATGCAGTAGGAAGAACACAGCATCACCTCTGAAGTATTCTTGCCAAAAAATACTGAACCTGAATTTAGTAAAGCCTTTAGATGTAACTTAGTTTACAAGAAATATAGGGGATGAAGAAGTATGTTAAATGATAAGAATACGATAAGCCAAATCTGAAATGTGAGTAATTCTATAAGACAAATGGCCTATTTCTTCAACAAATAAATGTCAGGTTAAAAAAAAAGAGGGTTGGGGAGATGAGTGAGATTGTTACAGATTAAAAGAAATTTAGGAATGCTATATGGATTCCTTGAATAAAAACCCCAAAAGACATTTTTAAGACATTTGGGGGAGAATTGAACATGGACTAGATATTAAGTGATAGTAAGGAATTCTTACTATAATTGGGTGTGACAGTGGTATTGAAGATATGTTTAAAAAGGGTCTGTATTTATTAGAGATGAATACTGAAATATAAGTGGGTAAGGAAGAAATGAAGCAAGTATGGAAGAATGTTGGTTATCATTGAACCTGGATTAATGAATACTTGGGTTCATTGTACTCTTTCTTTACTTTTGTGTATTTTTGAAAATTTCTCTAACGAAAAGTTTAAAATCTAGCTAAAAGGTGATAGCCGTTGAAGTTGGCTGATATTTTTGAGAAGTATCTTTATTTAAAATAAAGGTGGGAGGGGTGAACATAGTGGGTGACATAGTTGTTGGAGACCAGAATTTAAAGGGGAGAGAGTACTCTGTGATGTCAAGCAGCAAAAATGGCAGAATTTGAGAATTTGTAACATGTTACTAGGTTTAGCTGAACATGAATTATTGGTGGCTAGTAAATTGTTTAGTTGGATTTTACTACCTGAAGCAGATATAGAAGGACAGAATGGTCCTTTGCAAGAAATACTGAACTAGCAGCAGAGAGACCTACTTCTAAGGAATCCTGGGAAGATCATTTTACCTCTCTGGGTCTCAGACGGTTTTAGTATCTGATATATTGGTATAATTCTCCCAACACTCTCTCTTGCCAGCTCTGGGCAGCTATAGATTTTGGATTAAACAATTTCCGAGGTTCTCTCAAGCTCTGAGATTCCATGATGCTAATGAATGTGTGTGTGTGATTGTGCCTCTGCAAAGGAGCAATTAGATAGATATCAGAAAATCCAAGGAAATATTTTCCTACAGAGTGGCACAGTCTTAGACAACAAGAGCACGTGATGGGAGGGTAAACTTAATATAAACCTTTGTGTGTGCCATACAGAATCCATTGTTGCTAGCTTCTTAGCTACTTAATAAATAAAGACCACCTAAGAATGTGGCACGTCATTTACCCTTCAAATTAGTCCAGTGAATTGTTAGACTGGCCTGTAACTTTGGGTCAGACACAGTTCTTTTAGTTTTTTGGGGAAGCAGCTTCCAAAAAACATCAATTTATTTATTAGCATCACTTGCTTTTCATATTATCTAGTTAAAACAAATAGTTTTCTTTGTGTGTATGTATGTAAAACCCCATAATGCTTTATTTCTGGAGGAGAACATGATAAAATTCTTAAAATCAGTTTTCTTAGAAGTCATAAAAGTTTTGACACAGGAATACTTAAATTGCCTAAGAGTAGTAGCTTCTTTTAGATGTAATTTCCTTTAACACCTGTTGCACTTTTTTCTTAATTTAGGCAACTCACAATTTTTTATTGTCAACCTCTACTTCCTTTGACTCTACAAAGAAAATTGTATCTACAGCAGCCCCTAAAGCCCAGGAGTCCAGCAAATCATCAAACAGACTCATGACTGAAAAACAGGTAAACCTAAAATATTTGAAGCCAGTGTTTGTCAAAGTATATGTCAAAGAATACCACATCTACAAATGTGAAAAATCTTACTTTCAAAGGCTGCTTTAGTAAAATCATTTTGGGAAATGATGGGTTAAAGACTATTAAGTGATACCATTATTCTAAGACTTCACAATACACTAAGTCCCCTACATACGAACCTTCAATTTGCGAACTTTCAAAGATGCGAACGTGCATCTGGTACCAGCAAGGAACCAGAACCTGTGCCATCAACGTCAGACGTGAGTTAAATTGCATCTTGCCCTCCGTCTCCTATTGCTGACGATCCTTCATCTCTACCATCTCCCACCTCCTCTCTCTCCTCCAGTCAGTAACTCTTCCTGCCCGTTCACTTGATACCAGCCCCTGTATGTCAGCTGTTGTACTGTACTAGTGTATTTGTCAAGGTACTGTACTGTAAGATTAAAAATGTTTATTTTTTGTGTTTGTTTGTTTTTTATGTATTATTTGTGTGAAAAGTGTTAGAAACTTATTACAGTACAGTGCTGTATAGCCGATTGTGTTAGTTGCGTACCTAGGCTAACTTTGTTGGACTTAAGAACAAATTGGACTTATGAACACGCTGTCGGAACAGAACTTGTTTGTATGTAGGGGACTTACTGTACTATCAGTCTCCAAAAAGAGGCTTTAGTATACAGTATTTCCTACTTATTTAACACTAATCTGATGAATATTTCGTTAGACTGGTGTTCTGCAGCACATATTTTGGAAAATACCATTCTCAACTATTTTCAGAAATTGCTAACAATTGTTTTTCTTTCTCTTAAAAGAGCTATCAAGGAATGATATGTGTAACTGGGTCATTCAAAATGTGTGACATTGTTATTTATAGAGCATTTTGTTTTTATGAATCATAGTAGGCATCCACTTATATACCCACACAGAGCTTTTGGCTCCTAAGACAGATATTAGCTCCTAAGACAGATATTAGCAATAATTTTAGTTCTGTGTCATTAATCTTTGTGACCAGAAGACATAAATAAGGGAAAAGTTTGTGGGAGGGAGGAGAGTTATAGAAAGGATAAAGAAAGGGAAGAAAGTCAGCAGTCAAAAGGAAAGATTTGTTTGGCACTGAGTCATAGTGCTATCAGAGAGTCATCATAATTTGTTTTTTGTCTTGACAGATTTTTTAAAAATTGAAGTATAGTTGATTTACAGTACTATATTAGTTTCGGGTGTACAACATAGTGAATCAGTATTTTTACAGATTTTACTCCATTAAAAAATATAAGATAATGGTTATAATTCTCTAGCTATATGGTGTATCCTTGTTGTTTATCTATCTTGGTAGATTTTTTAATGTCTGAGGGGCATTTGGATGTGGAGAATATCTTTAAAAATTGTCTAGGAGGATGGGAGGGGAAAAGTCTAAATTATTAATCTTAAAGTTATGATATTTACATACTCTACACTAATGAAAATGTATAAAATATATTTTTTCAAGCATTTTAAATAGATTGAATAGTCACTCAAATTATATTTTCACAAATAAATAAGATACTTAAGGTATTTTTAAAAAGAACACAAAGTACCTCACACAGTGATTTCAAAATTGATCATTGTACTTAAATTAAGAGCCTGTTATAAAACTGTTAATATCATGGATTTAAATGTGTCATTTTAAAAAATCTCCATTTCTGTTCTTATCTGTATTTTATGTTCTTATTTTTCTTCCCATTGTTAGGTTTTTACTTATTTTAGTCTTTATTCTTTTTTAATTTAGAGAGTGGGAGTTACCCTCTCAGGTTTATGGTGTAAATACATATTTAGAATCAGCAATACAAAACTTGAGTGTCTTTCACAATGATTCTACTAGAATCAGTTACCTGGATGGGCAGACTCCTTTTCATAGTTAGTTCCTTGTATAATGGACAAGTTCTCTCTAAATTACTGGCTCTGTCAAGTCAGATATGTTTTGATTTTGTTGTGACCCTAGTCAGGGTTAAAGTGACACTTGTTTCTTAGTGACTCAACCTTTCTTTACTCTTCAATTAATATAACCTAATTTGCAGCTTTTTATTTTGATTGGGGCCTGGTCTGGTTCAGTTAAATAAAAAACCTAAGGGCGGGACTTCCCTGGTGGTCCAGTGGTTAAGACTTGGCCTTCCAATGCAGGGGGTGTGGGTTCGATCCCTGGTTGGAAGCTAAGAACCCACAAGCCTCGTGGCCAAAAAACCAAAACATAAAACAGAAACAATATTGTAACAAATTCAATAAAGACTTTAAAAACACAAAAAACAAAAACCCTAAGTTCTGCTTGTTTCACTGAAATTACAAGGTTTTTTATTTTTATTTAATTTATTCATGAAGGCCTATATATGAGTATTCTGGAATGATATAATGTAACTATCTGTGCTTCTTTGCATCCTTTTTAGTCTCTTAATTTTGTTAGAAACAAATCTGTTTTAATTTTAATCATTATATGTGTATAAAAAAGCTTTTGGAGAAAAAGTCTGTTATTCTGGAAACAAAGGAAATTATATACAAGGGTATTTCTTCACCTTACACCTTAAAGTTGATCCTTTTCTCCCTTGTAATTGTAGCGGGAAGAAGCAGAATGGGAAAGCATAAACGTGCTGTTGCTGATGCATGGCTTAAAACCTTTATGTCAAGTCAAAAGAACAGATATGGAAGGTAATCAGGCCCTATTCTTGCTTCTTAAGATAAAAATGTTCTTTTTCTGTTAAAAAATTTTTGATGTTAAATTTTTTTCCTTATCTTTATTTTTACTATGTGTATTACATTTCAGAAAATCTAGATCTCATCATTTTTGACAAACAGTCATCACAAAGGATGAGGGAGAATTTAAAAACTTTGATGGAAGAAACATCACGTCAACAGAACATTATCCAGGAGCTCATAGAAACTAATAAGCAGCTTAAGTAAGAAAATGGAAAAAAAAGATCTCTTTTGAATTGTTTGTGTACAAGTGGTATGCATTCTAAAAATAACTCCCTTGAAAAAAATCT
The DNA here is from genome assembly GCF_025265405.1 of Mesoplodon densirostris. NCBI lineage: Eukaryota > Metazoa > Chordata > Mammalia > Artiodactyla > Ziphiidae > Mesoplodon > Mesoplodon densirostris. Next base: position 148,234,522 of record NC_082665.1, read on the forward strand.
TGAAATTTAATTTTCCATTTTGATTAAATATTAAATTAAAAATGTTTTTATTAGGTAAATCTTTTGGTAATAGCTTAGCTTAGATATGTAATGGTATCCTATATTTCTTCAGTTGGTTTGTGTTATAGGATAGAAATTTTAAGAATGCAAAGAAATTTTAGAAACTCATTGTGTTATTAGATGGATATGTTTGTTGATGTTTTATTTTTATTATTTATTTATTTTTTAAATTTTATTTATTTTTTTTTGCGGTACGCGGGCCTCTCATTGTTATGGCCTCTCCCATCGCGGAGCACAGGCTCTGGACATGCAGGCCCAGTGGCTATGGCTCATGGGCCCAGCCGCTTCGCGGCATGTGGGATCTTCCCGGAGCGGGGCACGAACCCATGTCCCCTGCATCAGCAGGCAGACTCTCAACCACTGCGCCACCAGGGAAGCCTCTATTTTTATTACTAAGGGAAGGAACTGTGTGTCTGTTATTAGAAATGAACTTCAGCTACAACACAGCCGAGCAGCAGATCAGGAACAACGAGCTAATGACTTGGAACAAATTATGGAGAGTGTGAAATCCAAAATTGGTGAAATGGAGGATGAATCCCTAAATAGGGTTTGCCAGCAACAGAATAAAATAAAAGAATTTCAAAAGGAGCATAAAGCTTTACAGGTACTGAGCTAAACATTTTCTTACATGATGGTATTAAGACAGCTTGTCAGGGTTACAGGTGACTTCCGTGTTACTTATTCAGTGGTCCTTATCTTACTTGACCTATCATTGTCGTTACCTTGAAATACTTTATTTGCTTCGTTTCCAGAACATCCTCTCTTTTGGTTTTCCTCAACCCCATTGGTTGTTTTTCAGCTCCTTTGCCGATTCTTCTCATCTTCCTAACCTCTTAGTGTTGGATTCCCCAGACCTTTCTCTTTCCTATAAATTCTAACTCCCTTGGTGATGCTCAGTCTAATTCACAGCACTTTTAAATCCATAGCACACACCTCTTCCCTTAATTTCAGACTCACATCCTGCACCCTACTTGATATCTCTACTGTATGTCTAATAGACATCTAGAACTTTTTTACATGTCTAAAACTGAGTTCCTGAATTTCCTCCCCAAACTTTCTTCTTTTAGTCTCCATTCTGGTCCAAGTCACCTTCATTTCTTTCCTGCTTCTCTCTTGGTTCCCCTACTCCCACCCTTGCCTTTTTCAATGTGCTCTCAACATAGTAGCTCAAAACACTCCAATGACTTTCCTTTTTTTTTTTTAAGAGGAAAATCAAAAACTCTTACCATGGCCTTACATGATCTGGCCCCGTGTTACCTTCTGACTTCATCTACTATACCTCTTGCATATTCTGCTCCAGCCACAATGATATTCTTGCTTTTCTTTGACATTGTCCTTGACCGTTCTCACCTCAGGGATTTTGTACATCTTGTTCTTCCTTTTCCCTCTGCCGTGCATGCTTTTTTAAAGATAGCTGCATGGTTTGTTTTCTGTCTCCTTACTCACGTGTCACATCAGAATCTCTCAGGGATTCTTTTTTTTGACTACTTTGCTTACAGTTGGCAGTCCTGTCCCCCACATATCATATTGCCTTCCGTGCTTTGTTTTATCCATAGTTCTTAGCACCATCTAACATGCTAATATACTATATACACTTCGTTTTGTTTATGTATCTCTCTGTGTTAGAACGTAAGCTCCATGAGGGCAAATATTTTTGTCTATTTTGTGTAGGGCTAAGAAAGTGTCTGCTTTATTATTAGTTGTAGATGTTCAATAAATACTTGACTTATTGAGTTAAATTTATGTAACATTTATATGGAATATACTTTGTGATTTTAAGTTGTTTTATTACTTTTTATTGAAATAACAATGTTATAACATTGAATACTTAATTTCCTAATGTAAAAAACCCCTTATTTCAAACCTCTGGTGTTTATTATGATTAAACAAAATAAATCTTTTGTAGTGATAACCAGTATTTAGTTTTATGAGACATTACAGATCCTTAGAAACATTATATCATCATAAATGCTTTTTGTCGGCACAACATCATATGCACACAGGGAGTTCAGGCTGCCTAAAAGGGACCACTACTCCTCAGGCAGCGTCTGGATGTCCCCTCAGTTTATACTGGCAGCACTGAAAGGATCTAATGAGTTAATATAAATTTCAGGAGCCAGAGAGAATCAGCCAGAGATACTAAGAAGCTCTGGCATGAGGCCGCGGGCAGTTGGCGTTCTGCCCTCATTTAGGCTGCCAGCTTGGGGTGGACAGTGCTCTATCTGCTGGTATTGATCATCATTCTGGAGAAGACACTGTCATCCTTTGATGGCCAAGTCTGTTCCTGTTATTCATCAGTCAACAAAATCTTCTACTGTTAGAACTTTACTTTTTTTTTTTAAAATAAATTTATTTATTTTATTTATTTATTTTTGGCTGTGTTGGGTCCTCATTGCTGAGTGCAGGCTTTCTCTTGTTGTGGCGAACGGGGGCTACTCTCCGTTGTGGTGCACGGGCTTCTCATTGCGGTGGCTTCTCTTGTTGCGGAGCACGGGCTCTAGGCACGCGGGCTTCAGTAGTTGTGGCACGTGGGCTCAGTAGTTGTGGCTCGCGGGCTCTAGAGTGCAGGCTCAGTAGTTGTGGCGCACGGGCTTAGTTGCTCTGCGGCATGTGGGGTCTTCCCGGACCAGGGCTCATACCCGTGTCCCCTGCATTGGCAGGCGAATTCTTTTTTTTTTTTTTTTTGTGGTACGTGGGCCTCTCACTGTTGTGGCCTCTCCCGTGGCGGAGCACAGGCTCCGGATGCGCAGGCTCAGTGGCCATGGCTCATGGGCCTAGCCGCTCTGCGGCATGTGGGATCTTCCCGGACTGGGGCACGAACCTGTGTCCCCTGCATCGGCAGGCGGACTCTCAACCACTGCGCCACCAGGGAAGCCCCGGCAGGCGGATTCTTAACCACTGTGCCACCAGGGAAGCCCAGAACTTTACATTTTTAGGTTTGCTTTGTTAGGTTGCTTTCCTCATCAACGGTACATTCAAACTCTCTTTACAGGGAGGGGGATTTTGGAAATATTTTTGTATGCATTTGTTTTTGACCTTGCTCTCAGATATAGGACCATGCGGAAACCTGAAGCTCTTTAACTCATCAACTTACTGATGTGAGAAAGCAGCCATCAGGTGGTACTGACAGAGGGAGATGAGGGCAGGGGAGAGCAGTGTTTTTTTTTTTTTTTTTTTTTTTTTTTTTTAAGGACGATGCCTATTTTTTTTTTCCAGAGAGGTTGATCTATAAAAAATCACAAAGTCAAATTATTAAAATATAAGACTTACGAATGTACCAGGGTTTTAGGCAGTTGAAAGAATAGATGCTTGAGGATTCATTGGTAAGCAGTGACTTGGAGTGGCATGTATTTTCTGTCGAGTAGTTCATCTGTTTTAAATGAATTATGGGCCATTAACTTTTTGTTTCAGGTCCCAGAGATTCGTTATGTAGCTTATAAATTGGTACAGAGGAGGTCTCATGTTCCAGTCTGCCGTGGGGGACAGACAGAATTAGGATTGGGGTGTGAAAACCTGGTGTTGGCGTAGGGTGTCTATGCTAATTTGATCAACTGAAATTAGTTGCTTGCTTGTTTGTTTTTTAAGTACCTAAAGGGTACTTTTTATGGAATGTGACAGAAATGGGCAAACCCAAGGAACTGCTGTCCCTTAGTGTTGCCTGGTTGTCCAGTTCTGTTACAGACTAGTCCTCTATTCTGTACTGTACTAGGTAATCTGTGCTTTCTTGGGGAAGGTGGAAGTGCTCCCGGAGAACAATTTCACAGTTTGAGAAGCATTTTTCTTTTTTTGGCATATGCTTGTTTCCAATTTTAGAATGGTTTAGTGCTGCATATTTTGCAGTTGAGAGAAAGGAAACATTGATTTTGTGTGTATGTGGCAAAGAGATCTAGGAAATGAACAGATGTTTGACAATAATATTTTGAAAGATTGCTGTTGAGAGATTGCTGGGGAAATGCAGAAACTAAAAGACAACATTGTATTTACAGTTTCTATGTTCTTCAGTACAGTTTCCCTTTTTCTGTACTTAGCTTCTGTGGATCAAGTTTGATAAACTTTTGGGTCCTCTAAAGATCTAAGCAGATAATTTCAGTTTTAAGTCAATGTGAACAGTATCAGGTAGTTCTCCCTCTTCTTTCTTCATAGAGAGTATATGGATCAGGAAACTGATTTTTACTATTCTTTTAGTGGTTACCTCAAAGATTAAAATATGCACTCTCTTGACTTCTCAAAATGTAATTTAATTTGTATTTTTTACCTTATTCCATGACATTGTAACCATCATAAAACAATTTTTGACACTCTCCAACTTATATTATTGTTGTATATTTCAATTCCATATTTATTTTTATTTTCTCTCCATACATGTATTTACTGCTGACAGTTGAAATAGCACAAAATACTTCCTTCCTGTTATTATTTAAACTTTTAAAAAGCAGGAAAAAAATGTAGCTCTATACTCTGTGCCCTAATTATTATGTATTGTCCAAACCATCTGGTGTAAAGCCACCAAGCTCTTTTTTACACTTCTCCACAAGTTCTTTAGCTTCATTTTTTTTTTTTTTAACTTTGTGTTGGATTCCTCTATTGACTTTAGCTTTTTAAAAATACACAGGGAGCCATGAAATTGAGTGTTTTTTAGGGCCAAATGAAAAAATAGATCTAATGTATATTAAAGTCAGCAAGATATTCCTAACACATGACTGCCTTATAAGTAACTGGTATCTAGGTAGGGAGGAAAGAGATATAGGAAGGATGGCATGGGCCGTTAAAATTGTTACTGTGCCCTCTCCAGATTCTTGGACAGCAATACCATAGAAATGAATATCGCTCCCTCAAGGTGCTTAGGCAAGCAAAGCTTTTTATTGAAAGGATAGCTTGAGCACAAGGGAGAAGGTGGAAAAGAGTGCCAACTCCTTGAGGACTTTCAGGGAAAGGGTTTTGAAGGCCGGGTGAGGGAGGGGGCTGCACAGTGCCTGATCAGCTTGTGCTCAATTCTTGCACTGGTTGGCATCAAGGTGAAGTTTCAAGTATCCTCAACCTTCTAGTTTCAACCAGTCTGGTGTCTACATGCTTGCAGTCAGCAGTTTTCCTCTGGCGGGGGTCTGCTTCCTGCAAAAATAACTTAAGAATGTGTGTCAGGCCTTTATCTGTATCTGTCAGGGAGCTGGGAGTTCAGTGGCTGTGTGGCAGATTTATAGTCCTACTTTTGTCTTTTGTAAACTATGTACATAACATCAGTGGAACAGAGATAATCTTTTATTCCTGTAGGTCTTTGGGTATTATCTCAGAGGCCCAAGCCTTTAGGCAATTTGGGTTTTTTTGTTTTGTTTTGTGTTTTTGTCGTTTTGTTATTTATTTATTTATTAGCTGCGTTGGGTCTTTGTGGCTGTGCACGGGCTTTCTCTAGTTATGGCGAGCAGGGGCCACTCTTCGTTGCGGTGCATGGCTCCTCATTGCAGTGGCTTCTCTTGTTGTGGAGCACGGGCTCTAGGCACGCAGGCTTCAGTTGTTGCAGCACACAGGCTCAGTAGTTGCAGCACACAGACCCCATCAATTGAGATGATCATGTTTTTTTTTCCTTTTATTCTGTTAATGTAGTCTATTACATTGGTTCAACGTATGAAAAACCATTTCTTGCATTCCAGGAATAAATCCCATTTGGTCATGGTGTATCATCCTTTTAATATGCTGCTGAGTTTGGTTTGCTAGTATTTTGTTGAGTTTTTGCATCATTGTTTAAGGGATATTGGTTTGTGGTTCTCTTTTTTTTGTGTTGTCTGGTTTGGGTATTAGAGTAACACTAACCTAAGAATGTCTTAGGAGAGATACAGTTGATTCTTGTATCTTGCTTTTACACCCTGCAACCTTGAAAAATTCAATCATTCTAATTTCATGGCTAATTTATAGAGGTGGAATTGGGACCCAAGTCACTTGGCTGTAAAGCTCCTGCCTGGCTTCCAAGGTGGGGCTGAGGCAGAGGATAAGTTCTGGGTATAGCTGGCGGTTACTGACAGATGGTATGGTACCAGAAGCCGAGTCTCCTTTTTCCTCTGAGGGTCTCTTAAGTCTGTGCAAACTTGACCCTATCAGCAGGTGAAAATGTGCTTAGTTATGGCATTGTCTTCTGAAAGTGGTGTGTCTTAGTATTGTGCAGGCCAGATGGGGATAGGGTTTCTCACTGAGCTTTATAAAAAGTGTATTAATAATAACAATGATGGTACTGTTGATTATGAGCTTTCTAAGGACACTGAGGGATGGAAATTATCGAATAAAGGAAAACCAGGCCGGTGATATTTCACTTAAGGCAAGAGAGTATTCAAGATTTACATTCCCTTGTATAAATCTTGGGGTACATATTATTTCTGAACAAATTCCTGGTTTCTCGGAGTTTGCAGTCTACCACATTACATGAATGCCTAAGTTGATTAAACCATCTGAAATCCTGAATTATCGTTGATCAGTTAAGAATATTAATTTTAATTCTTGGTTCTTTTTGACATCCTTAATATTGGTCTCTTTCTGATTATTATTTTCATCTAAACATATATATAAAATCATATCAGTTTTATGGAGATTGAGTTCTTTTACTTATTATGAAACCTTGAGTGCATGCAATTATAAGCTATATTTTCCCCATTTTACACTGATTTTACTTGTTATAGTTTTTGCATTTCTGACATATCAGTGTTCCTGGAGCTTACACCCACTTAAAAACAGGCTCAGTACTGAAGTTCTTGAATGAAGCAGCCTGATAGAAATTGTGAGGGTAGCTTTGTGTACAATATTGTTAGGACAGCATGTCCTTGATGTATATATCATAATTATATTTTTTGAAAAATTTCTTCCAGGAAAAATGTGAGCATTATAAGAAAAAACGAATGGAGCAACAAGAGACTATTGCTTCTTTGCAGAAGGATATCCGTAGATTAACAAAGGAGGACGAAGAGCGCATCATCACTCGAAACAGAGTGTTCTCCCGTCTCTGCAAGAGAGTCCCTCACACCATCCTGGATAAACAGTAATGTTTGCTACGTAAATTGATATGTAGCTAGAGTCATCACTTTCTTAAAAACAGATTTCATCGTGGGTGTGGTTATATCTCTTTTAAACTGGTGACGTATTCCTCTCCCTCTTCTCTGCTGTTTGTTTGTTTGTTTGTTTTAAATGTCATTAACTTTTTGAAGAAAATGGTCAGTTGTCCTGGAGAAGTACATGCTAGATTTGTCTGTTTGCTTCCTTACTATGTCATTTAATTTATTCTTCTATCTCCTGTGTTCCCTCTAAACTGGAAGTTAGAGCTAAATTCAGATGCAAGTATTTTTGGCGAAATACTTCATAGGTGGTAATTTATGCTTCTAATTATAACATATCAGGAGGCACATAATGTCTAGTTGACCTACTCTCAGGGATGATAAGATTGTTCAGGGGTTTAAATAATAACAGTCTGATCCTTCCACTATAAAATTTCTCATCATCCTTTCATCTAATGGTTTCCCCCACTGATGATCTTATTTTAAATTCTGCTATCCGTTTTTCTTCTTTTTCTTTTTTTCCCAGAAGTCTTCCATTAAAAAAAAGAACCTTTCCTTTTGAATAGGGGCTATTTGGTTGCCGTATATGGTTTGTTACAGGGAAGTGCAATGCTCAGTTCTTTCATTTTAATTCTAATTTTTTAGAGTAAGCAGTTGTTGCCCTAATGATCTCCAATGATAAGCAATACGACTTTTTGTTTGTGCCTATCTCTCTTTTTTCAAAGGTTGTTATTAACTCATGGGGTTTTAATGATCAAATTATCTTGTCTTTGGCCGGTGGGATCTTTTTCATGTTGGTATTATATCCCTTAGACCCAACTCCATTAATCTTTGTTAGATTTCTTACTTTAGGCAGAAGATACATCCTGTACATTTTTTTGCCCTAGGAGCTCTTTTGAGGAATGGAGTTAGGTATTTGTTAAAACTAACACTAAACATTTAAAATTAACTCATTTAAAATGAATTAATTAGACATTTCTCAAAAGAGCTCTGGTGTTCCTTTTAGTCAGGAATGGTTTTTAGAGACCACAGTTTGAGTGTTTAGGTTGCTTATCTTATGTTGTCATTGATTTTAGGGCTTTTTAGTGGCAAGTACCAGGAACTATATATATTTCTGAGAAAAATTTCTAACTGAAGTTAACACTACTGGTTTTTTATTTAAACTCTGATTTTACATTTGTATCGGTTTTCTTTTATGCTGAAAATCCTTATTCCTAAGAATGATATCATAATGATTTATTTGCTTTATCCTATAATATAGAAAAATAGTTTCAAAATAATACCAGTATTGTTACTAACAATAAGCCAACTGAATGAAATTTAAATTTCTTTACACTTATCTTCGACATTAATAATATATTCCACTATGGGTACAGTCAAAATATAGTGTTCTAAAATATCTTGAAATATTTCTTTTCTGTGTGTTTGTGGCACCAAATTAATATACAGTTAGGTTTACTTGTTTCAGTTTGTTTTCAGTTTTTAGGGCTGGCTTTTTAAATTTATTTACTTTTAAATATGTAAGACATTTATACAATTATAAAGTCAAAACTGTAATTATTTATATTTGGAGAAGTTTTGTTTTCATTCCCTTTCCCTTAACCTATTCCTTACTTCTCCCTATAGATAATTTTTTAGTGTTATTTTTAGCAAATACAAACTGTGGATATTATATTTCTTTGTATAAAAGATAGCACCTTGTTCTTTTCACTTAATAGTATAAACTAGTTACATTTTAACTAGTCTTATGTGTTTACATAGAAAGATTGGGGATTTTTACTAATTAGGTATGTCTGTTTTATACTATAAAAATAAGTGAAGTCACATATAAGTTAAAAACAAGTTGAAACTATAGATTGTTTCAATAATTATTTGAGAGATAATGCACACATATACATGTACACAAATGTATATACAATTTTTATCCTTTTGAAGGACGAACTAGGATAAAAATATAAATAATTAATAATTTAAATAACAAAATGTAGTTGGAGGTAGGTGTGAATAAATAGAAAAGCAAAGAAAGGAAAATAGAAGTAAGGAAGAACAAAAAGAAGGAGAGAGATAATTACAGTGGGAGAATAAGGTAAGAAGAGAGATGGAGGAAGAGGAATGAAAACAAAAACAAAATAACAGGCAATTTGAGTGAGTGAGAGGGCAAGAAAAAGGGAGAGAAGCATTGAGAAAACTTACCAAGTACCAGATGAAGTCAAGCTAATTCAGGTGTGAATTTGTCTGATGGCCTAGAGATTCTCCACTTCATTTGGTTTTTAATAAAACCAATTTTCAGTTTGAGCACAGAACTTAAAAATTGTGAATTAACCCTTATATAAAAATGCATCAGTTGTAGCCACTACAGCTATTGTCAAAAGTTACAAAGGCATTGGACAAAACAGTATGGGACATACACAGATGAGTAAAGCCATGTTTGCTGCATTAATGGACCTGATAGCTTGTTGGGTAGATAGACACATACTCAGGTAAGTAAAATAAAAGGCACATTGGTATGTGCTATAATGGTAAGGCAAACAGGATACTAACTGGGCGTGGCATAAGGAGAGCTTAGTTTCCACTGAGAAAGATGGGGATGACCAGAAAGACTTCATGAAGGAGGTAACTTGTAAACTACATTAGGAACTGTAGAATTTTTTTTTAAACACAATAAAAGAGTTTAATAAGGTGTCCAGTTTACAAAATAAATCTATAAAAATCAATAGCTTTTGTTTTACACCAATAATAACCTGGCAGAACATGTAATAGGAGGAAAATTCCATACACAGTCATAACAGTAAATATGCAATACCCAGGAACAATTCTCCTGAGGTGTGTTGAAGTCCTAAACGAATGCTTTAAAATTTATTTGCAGATGGGAAGACATATCATGTTCCTTAAAGGGAGCAGTTGATGGTAGTTTGAATTTTGTGTGTTGTAATTCTCATTACACTTTTATTAATTTGTTCTGGCATCTATATTCCCCACAATGCTGTAAGCTCAATGAAGCCAAAGACTCCGTGTCATTCCCTGCTGTGTCCTAGTGCATGTCCAAGAGGAATTGTAGAGTTTTAATAGACGTTAATGAGGAAAAGGGTCTTCTAGTTAGAGAAATATGGTGGCTGGGAAACAAAATGTATTTGGGAGTGGCAAGTAGTCCAGGTAGTCCGAGAGGTCTGGAGCGCAGGGTGCGCAAGGTGATGGTATCTCAGGAGACAGTATGGAAGGAAAGGTGTGCTGAAACTTTGAGGGCCTTCAACTCCAGGCTGAAGAGTTTAGGTTCTACCTTCTGTGTAGCAGGATTAAAAAAAAACCCCAGGATTTATGAGCAAAGAAATTAAACCCAGAGACAGACAAATTAGTGATCAGTTTTAATAGTCTAGTTGGTAGATAACAGAGGTCTATAAAGAAAAAAGAAAGGAGAGAGATACTGCAGAGATGGACAGGAATTGTCTAGACTGACTGACTGTAGATGTTGAAAGAAGGAGAGCAGTCAAAGATAGCCAGATTCCAAGCTAGGTTTGGGGAATGGGGGAGGAGGATAATGGGTTCATTTACGAACATTAGGCACTTTACGTCAGCCACAGAGAGATATCAGGCCTACAGTTAGAAAGGCTGAACTCCAGAGAACTTTAAAATTTAGAGAGACGAAGAAGAGACAGAAGAGGAGTTACGTGTGGGTGTCAGGCTAACCGAGGAACAAGAGTGTTTGAAGGAGGAGAGGGTGGTAAGAAGTGTTACATGCCACCTCGTTGGTTTGTGTTTGCCTTCGCCCTGTCTTATTTGCTCAGAATTCCCGGTTGGACACATAATAAGTCCTCTTTAAAAGTTTATTGAAGGTAGAGGTAACAGTCATTCAGGATGAATGAAGTTTGCCGTGAAGGAAAAAGATAGAAATGGAATGGTAGCATGGGGGAAGGAAGGGGTGAGAGGGCTTGTGAAGTATATAAAGGAAATTAAAGCATATTTGCAGGATAATATGAAAGCTGGTACGTGTTGGGATGGGGAAAGTTGAAGAGAAAGAATAATCCGGAAAGTTATGATATTAAAAGCTCAGTTGGTTGAATTAGCTCTGAAAAAAAGGAGATGGGTAAGTTTCCCAAGATAGGAGTGAAATACTACACATTCTTGCTTTAAAAAGAATAATATGTGAAAGTATAGTGTTATTTTATGTTTCTTTGAGGATTTTTTGAATTACAAAAGCAATATGTGCTTTTAGAAATTCAAACAATATAAAAGTATGTAAAGTAAAATGTTATAGACCTGCTTACCCCTCCTAATTTCCACATCCCAGAGATACCACTTTTAACAGTTTGGTTTTTGTCCTTCCTAGTGTTTCACAGCAATAGTGCTGTTGGCTTTTGGGTGGGACCATTCTTCATTGTGTAGGGCATGATGGGCATTCATCATGTTCATTGATGAACTTTTAAGCATCGTTGCCCCCTCCCCAACTATTCAGTGTGGCAGCCAGCACTGTCCCCTAGTTGTGGTATTATCCCTCAGTTAAGAACCCATAGAGTTCATTTTCAATACATATACAGATTCATTTATAACTATTTTCTTAAAAAAATAGAGTAATATTATACATTTGGCTATGCAACATTTTTTTAACCATATCAATTCTCATTAGGATGTACAAATTTACATTGTCTCTTCTCATGCCTCATCATTTTCTATAATATAGATATGCCATTATTTATTTAACTTTTCCCTTGATGAATATTTAGATTGTATCTGAGTTTTCACTCATAAATAATGGTGCATCAAGCAACTTTGTTCATCTTGAGTTATAGCCTTAGGCACATATTTCTGTGGGATTGATTGCTGGAGGTAGAACCGTTTGGACAATATGCATTTAATATGTTGAGATTTAATGTCTGTGGTTATTTAAAAATATATACATTAAAATTAAAATATATGGCATAGTGTGATACTTGCTTCTGGCAAAAATCACTTAAATTTTTTATAAATTTGCAGATAACCTGTATGTTTATCGCTGTAATTTGAAATTGTATAGAGAGAATAGTAAATGTTCCAATACCACATTTTGAAAATAATTCAACTTATCTGTTTTCTAGGTTGCTTTGCCTAATTGATTACTATGAATCTAAAATTAGAAAATTTCGTGAACAAAGGTACGACTAGTCCTGTATTACAATTTTTAAAGTTATTATCTAGTCATGAATTACAACAAAAATTTCTATGGGCTTTTGAAACAAATATGCTTTGGAAATCTACCTGATATATGTGTAATTTACCTAATATGTTTAACTACAAATTTCATTTTTTATAAAGATCTTCAAGACTGTACTTTACCACTTATGTTAAAGTATATTGTTGCATTTATATTAAAATATGTATATTTAATAATCACCAAAGTATAGGTCACAGAAGAAATAGTATTTTTCTTTTGTTGAAGTATTATAATTTGTTCTACTGATGTCATCTAACCACTAGATAGTTACTGAGTATATCCACAAAGTGTGTAGGGTTGGATTATCTGCCTGCCAAAGTACAGCCTAATTAGTATGCAGATTTATATGAGATAAAGATAAAATGTCATAGTGAAAAATCAAGTATATAGAGTAAAACACAGTTGTCACCTCTGATTAAAGAAATAAGGGTAAAGTTTAAAAATAATGGTCTTTGACTTACCAAAAATCGCTGAAAGATATCTAAGGCCAAATAATCTAAAGTGCTTTAATATAGTCATTAAAACAGTGGCTATTCTGTTTCATTGTTTATAAATGGAGCAGTTCTTTTAACAAATATTTGAGCACCTACTTTCTGCCAAGTTCTGTTTTTGTTACTGAACAGATAAAATAGATAAACTAGAATAAAGCAGATAAGCTCTCTGCTTTCATTAACCATACATTGTCTAGTATTCTTGCCCCAAGAGTACTGACTCCAGAAACTCAGTAGGACTGATGGCGGAGCTGTGCTGGTTGCTGATTGGGGACCTTGGGGACTCTTAGAAAAGAGCGGGATGGAGGGAGGAAGGGAAGATGAGAAAAGAACAACTAATGATAGAGCAACTCCTTGCTTTGTTCTTTTCAGAAAGTAGTATTATACCATTAACTTCAGGGGCCTTCTGATTTTCAAAAGTGTGTCTTTTAGATGGTAGGCATGGTGTTAGATAGATTCTAGAGATAGGACAAAGTTTTGTTTGTTTGTTTATCTTGGCTGCGTCAGCTCTTCCTTGCAGCATGCGGGATCTTTTTTTTCTTTTCTTTTTTTTTTTTTGGCAGCACACAGGCTCTTCATTGAGGCACGTGGGCTTCTCTCTAGTTGTGGCGTGCTGGGTTTTTTTTCTCTCTTTAGTTGTATCATGTGGGCTCCAGAGTATGTGGGCTCTCTAGTTGAGGCACGCAGACTTAGCTGCCCTGCGGCATGTGGGATCTTAGTTCCCCCACCAGGGATCGAACCTGCGTCCCCTGCATTGGAAGGCGGATTGGATTCTTTACCACTGGACCACCGGGGAAGTCCCTAGGACAACGTTTTGAACACAATTCTTAGCTTCCAGGAGTTTGCAATCTAGTAAGGGAGATTAAATGTAAACACATTAATAGTTACAAATAATATGAGACTTAAAAGACACCAAGGCATAAAGTCACAATAGAGTACTTACTAAAAACTGTACAGACAGTAAGTGATACAGGAGTCGATAACAGGAACAAATTTGTTTTAGGTGGAGTAACCAGGGAAGCCATTACAAAGCCGATGGGGGTTGTGCTTGAGGTTGAAGAATAAGTAAAATTTGGGAAAGCAGAAAGGCAAAAAAAAAAACCACTGCTTGTATGCTTTGAGCAAAAGTTCACAGATGTAAGAGAGTAGACTTTTTTATGGTACTATAAGCCAGTTTGGCTGGACTTCATACAGGACCAAGAGTGAGCTATAAATGAACAAAGAGACATCATTTGCCTTGGAAAGAAGGAAGGCGCTTTTCCCTTTGATACAGAAAAGCTGGTGATGAGGTTGTAGGTATGTGTATTAGGTGGGGTTCTAGAGAGAAACAGAACCAATAGAATGTACATTCATATGCAGAGAGAGATTTATTTTAAAGGAGTTGGTTCATGCGATTGTGAAGCTGGCAAGTCTGAAATCTTTGAGGCTGGCACGCAAGCCGGAGACCCTGGGAAGAGTTGATGCAGTGTTGAGGCTGAAGGCCACCTGAAGGCAGAATACCTCCCCTCTTGAAGATTTCAGTCTTTGCTCTTAAGGTCTTTAACTAATTGCACAAGGCCCACCCACACTATGAAGGGTAATCTGCTTTATTCAAAGTCTATTGATTTAAATATCACATCTAAAGAATACCTTATGGCCATGTCTAAACTGGTGTTTGACCAAGTAGCAGGGCACCATAGCCTAGCCTAAAATGAACAATCATAGTATGTAAGAGTAAAGAGAAGGCAAATGAATAATTTCATTTGAGAGGTTGTAAACTGTTAAGCTCACAGAATCAGGAAAATAATGAAAATGAGTAAAGCAGGTTAGGTGGGAACTGTGGCAAATTGGAGAGCTGTGTACCATCTGTCTCAAGGGGGCAGTTAAACTGTACACTCTGCGAGGAATGTGAGCCCACTGTAGCTAAATCTGCTTTTTTGAGAAGTTAGAATGTTAGGTTTATAAATGAAATCAGATTTTTAATGTTTGCAACGAAAACTCAATGCTCTACAACATATTATACGGTCCAGGCTGAATATTATTTGAAACCTTTGCTCTATATCTTTAATAAATTGTAATCTGGATTCAGGAGTTGGTTGACTTTTTTTCTGTAAAGGGCCAGACCGTATGTATTTAGGCATTTTAGTCTATATAGTCTCTCACAACTGCTCAACTCTGCTGTTGTAGCATGAAATGAGCCATAGACAATAAGTAAGTGAATTGGCATGGCTCTGTTCCATAAAACATTAATTGAAAAAAGCCTGCTAGATGTAGCCCACAGGCAACAGTTTGCTGACCACCAATCTAGATGGTGAAGAGAGAACATTTGGGATTTGTAGTAAGAGTAGAGAAGATTTAGTGTAGCCATCACTGAAATGTCTTGTGTAGAATGTGGTGTGAGAGGTTGCCTCTGAAGTTGTGCAAACTGGCATTCTCTGACTAAAAATAATAAAAGGATTGAGGCCATTGTGGGGAGTGGTGTTGAATCTGGTTGTCATGAATTTGTAGTGAAAATCTGGGATTGAGGAATGAGGACCTTGGAGGAAAGGAATTACTTTTTTGCTTAGCAATCCTATCATCACTGGTCTAGCTGAAGTGAAATATAATACTTCGGCCGGTGCAAACTACACTCAGGTCAGATACTTGGATTGAATGTCTCATTAAGGGAGAAGGATATAGGAAGAAAATAGGGGCTGCATTATACATAATGTTCTCACAGGTGGAAAATTAGAAGTCATTTATACTTTACAGTCTGCCCTGAGGAGAGTTTTTCATAGTTCATTGACTGAACAAAGTTTATCAGTCTCTTTTCTACGAGTAAATACTAACTTGATAGATTGTAGCAACTTCAAGGTAGATTTTGAGATCTACAAATAGGATATTAGTGTCACCTGAAGAAGCAGGCGTACTCTAAAAGGAGGGTGTGAGAATTAACTGACAAGTATTGTATTACTAAAAAAAGAAGGCGAAAGAGAAGGGAAAATGAAGGAAGATGGGCTATGATTTGGAGGCCTAAGTGGGATAAACAGGAAGCACAGGAGGAGGACGTATACACCTGTAGAGCTAGGGGAGCAAGACCAAAGGAAGAAGACAGATGGGACATGGGCCTCTTGCAGACGTAGAAGCCCTCTGTTTAGCACCCACTTTTTAAGGGCAGTGTTGTCCAAAGTTTTTCTCATCATGAAACACAGAAAGTGATGTTTGTGTACCACACTGGGGTCTGGCCAGTTGTCCTGAGGGCTGAGAGAGATGAATATCTTGGCACATTTGTAATCCCTTTGCACAGCACACCTATGGCACACCATCTGGACCCTCATTTTAGGGCGCAGCCTTGAGAAGGCCTCCAGAGAGCTCGTGAAAGGCAGTTTCTGAATACTATGGACTGGTATTCCTTTCTGCCTCCATACATGAGAAAACTCAGGGAAAGCAAAGGAAGCTGCAATCAAGGCAGCAGATATTTGAATACATGTGTTAAGCAGTTGGAAATCTTAGAAAACTGCAAACATGGTATAACCTCTGAAACAGAGGAAAAGTAAATTTTAAAACGATAGGCTCTCAGCTATGTTACTTTACCTACTTTTAAAAAAAAATTAATTTATTGAATTAATTTATTTTTGGCTGCATTGGGTCTTTGTTGCTGTGCGGGCTTTCTCTAGTTGTGGCGAGCAGGGGCTACTCTTCGTTGCGGTGTGCGGACTTCTCATTGCGGTGGCTTCTTTTGTTGCAGAGCACAGGTCTAGGCGTGTGGGCTTCAGTAGTTGTGGCTTGTGGGCTCTAGAGCACAGGCTCAATAGTTGTGGCTCACAGGCTTAGTTGCTCCGCAGCATGTGGGATCTTCCCGGACCAGGGCTCGAACCCGTGTCCCCTGCATTGGCAGGTGGATTCTTAACCACTGCACCATCAGTGAAGCCCCTACCTACTTTTCTTTACCCAGAAATATATATCACTGTAGATTACTATATCACTATATGGTAATATAGATTAATATTATCACTATAGATTACATGGAATATATTGCTGGCTTTTTCTATTAGTATTTCCCTGGCTTGGTAGATAGATCAAAGAGCCAAGGAAAGTAACGTAGGAATAAAACCTACAGGCCTCAGATTGAATTTCTTCTGAGATGTCAGAGACATTTGGAAAGTTACCCCAAGGAAAATAGTTCTATAATGAATTAGTAAAGTGAAGTCCCCTTGTCTAATTCCATCCTTCTTTTTAGATAGAAATTTTTAAATTGGTCTTGGGAAATGGAGGCAGGCGGATTTGAGGTTAACCTCTGACTGAACATGATTTGGATTAGGGAAGAAAATAAAACACAGAATTTCTCTAGTTTTGCTCTTTCTCTCCACCCCTAAGGAGCACGATCTTCAACACTGGGTCCCTCCTGAGGCTTCTGGAGGCCATTGGAGAAAGGGTGGGAGGAATTTGGCTGTGGGGATCCCATGTCCAAATGAGAGTTTGTGGATGCTTAGAATTATGTTTTTACTTCAAGAAAACCACAAAATCTGTCAATGCTAAATAAAGAACTACAGGAAAAGAAAGTGATGATTCTTTACTGAAACTCATTTCCCTTTAGGTCTGCATATATTTAAAATTGGTCTCCTCTACTATATTCATATATTAGGTTTCTCTTGAGAACAAGTATAGCCATAGTGGCAGGTATTTTAGAATATATATAGGGAATGATGTGAGTGCATAGGCTTTGGAGCCAGAGAGATTTCAATTTGAATCTCACTACTACTGCTAACTATTTGAGTGACTTTGAGCAAGTTAAATAACTACTCAAACTCCTCACCTGTTAAATGTGAAATAGTTTGTATAAAACATCTATCATAGTACTTGTTATATAGAGGCTACTCAGTCATCCTTATTTTAGTCACCTTTCCTAAAATGGTCATTTGTTCAAGGCTAGCATGTGTTTTAGAAGAAGGTCTGAGGGATATATTAGTACAGCTGTCTCGAATAGAAATGTAATGCAAGCCACATATATAATTTCGCATTTTCATTTAGCCAAATTGAAAAGTAAAAATAAACAATGAAATATATTTTAATATATTTTATTTAATATCCAAAATATTATCATTTCAACATGTAATCAATAACATTATTAGGTATTTCACACACTTTTTTTCATTGTAAGTCATTGAAATATGGTATATATTTAATTTACAGCACACCTCAATTTAGATACTAAATTTTCATCAGAAATATTTGATCTGTATTTAGATTTCACGAAGCCTAGTTCAAAAATAGACTTATATACTCAAATTGTTCTATACATACCTAAAAGTTTTCTAGCACCTGAATCAAGTACAGAAAACTTTTTTCCTTATTTACATCCACATTTACAAAACTGGCTCACCTTTTTTAGAATAATTGGTTTGACTGAATTAAAGATATATCTGCTTGAAAACTATACCCAACTTAAATTCACTAACTCTTCTTTCACTAACTCTTCTATTTAATTCAGAAGGGTACTGCAAAACTGAAAAGCAGCTCTAAATCAGTCAGTAGCAACAAAAAGTTCTTCAAAGTTTTCTTGTAGTTTTTACAGCCAATTTATTTATTTACTTATTTTTTTGCGGTACACGGGCCTCTCACTGCTGTGGCTTCTCCCGTTGCGGAGCACAGGCTCCGGATGTGCAGGCTCAGCGGCCATGGCTCACGGGCCCAGCCGCTCCGCGGCACGTGGGCTCTTCCCGGACCGGGGCACGAACCCGTGTCCCCTGCATCGGCAGGCGGACTCTTAACCACTGCGCCACCAGGGAAGCCCTACAGCCAATGTATATGCACTGTGGATTAAAACTAAAATCTTCTACCATAATATTAGAAAATGTGTGTAAAGTCAATACTGATTTGTGTTATGAAAAGTTTTTATTTCACTGTAAATTCTCATAACCTATTAGCTTGTCACAAATATGCTTTTCCTTTCTTTGGAGCTTCAAATGTATTTTTATTTTTAAATATTTATTTATTTATTTATTTTTGGCTGCGTCGGGTCTTAGTTGCAGCACTTGGGATCTTTCCTTGTGATGCATGGGCTTCTCTCTTGTGGCGCATGGGCTCCAGAGTGCATGAACTCTGTAGTTGTGGAGCTTCAAATTTAGCTTACTCATATGTAGAGTGATATTGGCAAGAAAACATAAACCACACTACCATTTTTGTGTTTGGTTATTGAGCATTTGGCAAGCATTTTGTTTGTTTGTTTCAAGAAAATATTGAATTCAGGTTAACAGTACAGTTAGTCTTTGTAACTCTTCCATGGCTCAACCAATAAGCATTGGCAAAAAACACAAGATTGTTAAAGTCATTTTGTTTCAGTGATTCTGCAAACTGGTATAGCATTTACACAGGTGCTGTATAATTTTAACAGCTATATTCATGACACTGTCATAGTCAGCTTCAGAAAACTGAGCACATTTCTAATATGTATTATACAGTATAACAAAGCAATGAGAAACATCAGTCTTTTGAACATTCCAGTAAATCTGGATTTTTGATGTTACAAAGCTAGAGCACCTTCCATTGTGGAAAAAAATGATTTTTTCATATCTAGCTGAAATTCTTCTTTGATAGATATGTAAAATTCAAAGACACATCATAAGTGTGATATTTTTATTTTAAGACCTCAAATTGTCAACATTTCTTGGTAAATCTGGAAGTCCTCTGAGACATAACATTCCCAAAGTGTTAATTGAGATATGATTCATCTAAAGATAAAGAAACATATTTGCAGTTTTTAAAATTAAATCAATTCATTTTTGATGTTATAAGAAAGGTCTTGTATTCTCCAGGCAGTTGTTCATGGGCTTAATTGAAGATCTTTCACTTTTTTATAAAAATAACTTTTGTTTTCTCATAATTTTCCAACAAAATTTACATAACAAATAATTTATTTCATGTAAGGACAGTTTCTGTTTTTGCACAACATTTCAAAATGTTTTATAGGTGGCCAAAATTATAAGCTCAGATTTTGCTAAAAAATGATTTTAAAAGTTTTTGTTGTATGGTTAATTTTGATTTCGGTGACTTTCATGCTTATTTGACTGTTGAGAGGAAACTTCTTCATATGTTCGTTATGTAATTGCTGAAAATGCATCCTATCCTTATCTACTTTATTATCCTAAAAGATTTTTTATATAACAACTTTTTAAAATAACAGCTTTATTGAGATATAATTCACATGCCATAAAATTCACCACTTTAAAGCGTCCAATTCAGTGATTTTAGGATATTCACAGAGTGTGTCATCATCTTCACAGTCAATTTTAGAACATGTTCATCACCCCATTGAGAAACCCCGTTGGCAATCACTCCCCGCCCTGAGCCCCTACTCTGCTGCAGCACAACATCACAAAATATACAATTCCATTTACATGGAATGTCCAGAATATGCAAGTCCATAAAGACAGAAAGTAGATGAGTGGTTGCCTAGGAATTGGATTGTAGTGGAGTAGGGACGGAGGGCAGAGAGGAGATATGGGGAGTGATTGATAATGGGTGTGGTATTTCTCGGTGGGGTGATGAACATGTTCTAAAATTGATTGTGGAGATGGTGGCACAACTTTGTGAATATCCTAAAGAGATATCTCATTGTGGTTTTGATTTGTGTTTCCCTAAGGACTAATGATGAGTGTCTTTTTATATGCTTATTGTCCATTTGCATATCTGTTTTGGAGAAATGCCTACTCACATCCTTTGCCCATTTTTTTTTTTTTTTTTTTTTTTTCTTTTTGCGGTACGCGGGCCTCTCACTGTTGTGGCCTCTCCCGTTGCGGAGCACAGGCTCCGGACGCGCAGGCCCAGCGGCCATGGCTCACGGGCCCAGCCGCTCCGCGGCATGTGGGATCTTCCCAGACCGGGGCACGAACCTGTGTCCCCTGCATCGGCAGGCGGACTCTCAACCACTGCGCCACCAGGGAAGCCCTCCTTTGCCCATTTTTAAATGGACTTTTTTGTCTTTTATTGTTGAATTGTAAGAGTTCTTTATTAATTCTGGATACAAGTTGCAAATATTTTATTTCATTCTGTGGGTTTTCTTTTTTCTCTTGATGGTGTCCTTTGAAGCTCAAGAATGTTTTAATTTTACTGAAGTCCAGTTTATCTGTTTTTTTTTCTTTTGTGTCATGAACGAACAGCTTTTCCGTTTTGTTCTGCAGCAAATTATAGTAGCATTAGGAAATTTGTGGCATACGTTCTTTCAGTCTCTTTTCTTTACTGTTCCAATTATTGTACTGTCTCAGATGTTATCATCTCCACTTGATTCTGTTAAAAATCTGTCCATAATTATTTTTTAAACTAAAAAAGTTTCATTCTTATAATTAAAATAATAACTATACCAATTATCAATTATGATTTATATAGGCATCACCATAAATATAGTATCATAACAAACACCTTACAATGTTATATTGGTACATAGGAAAAAAAATCATTCTAACTGAATCAATCCTTTGATACTGACTAGATTGGTGGTGTGTTTGTATATAGTACTACAAACCACCCACACACCCAGTGCACAACTAGGCCACAACATTAATACCTTAACATGATGCATGGTAGTGGTATGTAGTCCTAAACAATAAAGTCATGTTTAACAGAAGAATATTTTACACTGCTTCAGTTTTTAAATTTTAATTAAAATGAAATAGAATTAAAAGTCTAGCTCTTCAGTTGCATTAGCTATATTTCAAGTGCTCATTGCCCGTGTGTACCTAGTGTTTACCGTATCGGACAGCCCTGTGTTAGTGTATCAGGATTTTTAAAAACATTAATACTGATTTTCTAGTACTTCATAGCTCACAGAATGCTTTGATATCTTTTTTACTTTTAACACCAGTTCTGTGAGGTAGATGTGACAGAAATTATCTCTGTTTTATAGATGAGAAAACAAACTTTGAGAGACTGACCTACCCAAATAACACAGCTGGTTGATGGTGATGTCAAGACTTGAATCAGGGCCACTAAGTCCGTGGCCTTGTCCACTTATACTCTGCATTTTTTTAAAAAATAAATTTATTTATTTATTTTTGGCTGCATTGGGTCTTCGTTGCTGGATCTTAGTTGCTGCATGCCGGCTTTCTCTAGTTGCAGCAAGCAGGGGCTACTCTTCATTGCGGTGTGTGGGCTTCTCATTGCGGTGGCTTCTCTTGTTGTAGGGCTTGGGCTCTAGGCGCACAGGCTTCAGTAGTTGTGGCTCGCGGGCTCAGTAGTAGTGGCTCGCGGGCTCAGTAGTTTTGGCTTGTGGGCTCTAGAGCGCAGGCTCAATAGTTGTGGTGCACAGGCTTAGTTGCTCCGCAGCATGTGGGATCTTCCCAGGCCAGAGCTCAAACCCGTGTCCCCTGCATTGGCAGGCAGATTCTCAACCACTGCGCCACCAGGGAAGTCCCTGCATTTTTTGATATAAATTTTTTGGTGACCTAAAAGTACTAGAAGGAAAAACCAATATGCTTTGTTTGTTTATTCATTCAAGAAGTGTTTTTTCACCACCTCTTATGCCCCATATTTTTCTGGGCAGTGAGATACAATGGTGAACAAGACAAAGTTCTGGTCTTCATGGATCTTAGCTTCCAATTAAGGCATTAGTGAACAAATATATACTATAGTACTAGGTAGTAAGTAGTATGTTCTAATACCATTTTCTGTGAGAATAAGTAGGAAATTTAGCTTAAATTTTAGTTCATGTTTAGGTTATCAAACCCTTATTGTATTGATTTAATTTTTGTTAGCTAGATTTTTTTTCTTTGAAGATAAATTTTTCATAAATACACTGCATGTATCTTTTCATAGGCAATATAAAGAAGATGAAAGTCAGTCAGAAGAAGACTACAGAAGTCTGAGTGCTTCACCCACTTATAAAGGCCTTCTAATGGTATGGGGGCTATATGACTGATAAATACTTTTTTTATAGAGCAAAAATGATAATCTACATAATCTCCCAGGAAAGTTAACTATATTTTTTTGAAATGTGTTGCAGTCATTACAGAATCAACTCAAGGAATCGAAATCTAAGATAGATGCACTTTTAAGTGAAAAGCTGAATCTCCAAAAAGATTTGGAAACCAGGTGAGAGAAACTTGTCATTTTTATTTAACTTCCATTTAAGCATAAACTGGAATTTTGAATATTAAATAAATCATTCTGTTCCCTTTACTCTAAAACTAATGTTGGGGACCTCATACTTATTTTAGTCATTTGTCTTTCATATCATGGAAAGAGCAAAAATACATATGTAGGCAAGGGAAGTGAGAAAATAGGAAGAAGATAAAACTGGGTAGGAACTCAGAACATATTCAGTCTTATGCCAGCAGGTTTCCCTTTCCCAAATAACTTTATTTTTTATTTTAATTTTTTTTCCAAATTACTTTAGAATGTCTTATTACCTCATCATATGCCTGTGTTGTGGGAAGGGGGGAATTAAAAAGTTTAAATGGCATACAATAGAAAGGTTTATTTATGTACAGCATACTACCACAAAAGGATGGCACTCTACCTGTTAACAGAGAGTAATAAGGAATGCACACTGCTGAGACTTTTTTATTCAACAAATATTTGTTGAATACCTATTGTAAGTTAGACATGGCCTTAAGTTCTGGTATAATATATAATAAGCAAAACAAATATCTTGTTCTTGTAAATCTTATACTTTAATGGAGAGGAGACTGATACCTACAGTAAAAACCATTTCTATGAAGTTTAAAAGCCTGCCACATAATAATGTGTAAATTTATGGTTATATAAATATGAGGTGAAAATTTATAAAACATGAATAGGAAGAATGAAGAGTGAATTTCAGATAGTGGTTACCTGTGGTATGGGAAGGAGAGCAATGACAGTAATCAGGGTCACACATGGAGTTCTAAGTACATGTATAATGTTTTAGTTAAAATATTTGAAACAAATTACCATTCAACTTTGATAAAGCTTGAAGGGTGGACACAGCACTATTTGTCTTACTATTCTCTATTCTTGTCCGTACATTTGAGATAATTCACTATAAAAACAAGTAATAGATTAATAACAATAAAAATGGGTAGAAAGTTTTGAACAGGGAATACACAGAAGAAGAAACACAATAGCCAATAAATACCTCATTAGCAGTCATGAAATATTTTTTTAATTAACTAATTAATTTATTTTGGTTGCGTTGGGTCTTAGTTGCTGCATGTGGACTTAAGTAGTTGTGGCACGTGGGCTCAATAGTTGTGGCTTGCGGGCTCTAGAGCACAGACTCGGTAGTTGTGGTGCACGGGCTTAGTTGCTCCGTGGCATGTGGGATCTTCCTGGACCAGGGCTGGAACCTGTGTCCCCTGCAGTGGCAGGCAGATTCTTAGCCACTGTGCCACCAGGGAAGCCCAGCAATCATGAAATATTTTAAGAATTTTAAAGCATATTTGTGACAAGTAACAGGGTATACACTATTGTTTATTATTAAATATCTTTACGGTACAGTTTTATTAAATAAAAATAAGTGCGTTCAACATGATTTATCTTCTACAGGCCCACACAGCATGAATTAAGACTTTATAAACAACAGGTGAAGAAGCTGGAGAAAGCCCTTAAGGAAAACATCAAGTAATTATATTTTACCAAAGTTAAAAATTTATTAAGATTTTGTATCTTATTATTTATTTTTATTACCTGTCAGCTTACCTCAGAATGACCGTGGCTCAAAATTACCAGGCTGATGGGGGGAAGTGACATTAAAAAGGGATATTTCTGGTTCCACAGTTTTAAAGGTTTCTACTGTATTGGATTTGGCTGTATATGCATCTTAAATAAGAACAAGGAAAAGGTAATTGTCTGATATAATAAAAGGCAAAGATTTTAATTAGAAAGTTGTCTTTGGAAGTCATGGAGGAATTGCAAGAGAATCATTGAAATTAGAGGTGACAAGGCCCAAATTTTTGTTGGTGGTAGTTATGACATGAATAATATATAGCCTCATCGTATTTTAAAACTAAAGGTTGGGGCTTCCCTGGTGGCGCAGTGGTTGAGAGTCCGCCTGCCGATGCAGGGGACACAGGTTCGTGCCCCGGTCTGGGAAGATCCCACATGCTGCGGAGCGGCTAGGCCCGTGAGCCATGGCCGCTGAGCCTGCGTGTCCGGAGCCTGTGCTCCGCAACGCGAGAGGCCACAACAGTGAGAGGCCCGCGTACCAGAAAAAAAAAAAAAAAAACCAGAAAAACTAAAGATACCAGAATGAATGCAGTGTGCCATTCATATCCACCACCTCTCTCTTATGACTTTGAAAAGCATGTACTCAGAGGAGTTTCAAAAAGTTGGTCTTCAAACAGTGATGGTATTTTCTGAAGATTAGCTATGTGTACTCTTTGATTCAAGGGAATGGGACTTGAAGTAGTGCAGTGAGCACTGAGATGAAATATTTTAAAAATAACATGAGTTAAAATATGCATTAGATGTATTAAATCAGTTGTATTAGCGTATGTTGCTTCAATTTTCAGTGACAGCTGTTTCCTCCTTCTTACGGCAGCACATGCCACAGTGAAAGGGAAGTATTCTGGGCATCCAGGAATTGCATATGGAGTTAAATAAGGAAGGAAAACTAAAAAAGAAAAGAGAAGTGGAAGGTTTGGAAAGGTTGCATTCATTCATTCAATTAATATTTTTTCCCTTCCTACTATTGCTTGATATTTTAGGTACCTGTAGTACCTCTTCCTATCTGCTTGGCATTCTGCATACTGAAATTACAGTGGTAAATCAGATGGAAAAGGTTCTTGCTCTCATGAAGGTTATGTGAAGGGGGAAGGGCGATGAAGAAATAAATAAGACAATTTTGATATAGTATAAGTACTAAAGGTGAAATAGCGTGAGGGTTGCTATTGTATGAGTTTGGACAAGACGTGGCAGTGACATGGTCGACGGTGGTAGTAGTGGAGATAGAACTGATGGGACCTGGTGACGGATTGGGGATCCAGGCAGCTGAGGGGGGGAGAAACATCAAGACTCAACTTAAAACATCAAAACATCAAGACTAAGTTTTAGTCCCAAATAACTAGGTAGTTGTTGGGGCATTAACTGAGATAGGAAAACTGGTCAAGGAGCAGCTGGGAAAAGGAGGATGTAAGGGAGATAAAAAGTCAGAGAAGGTGTGGGGGAGGAGAACTTCTCCTCAGCCCTCTTAGGGTCTCTGGCTGGGCCTGGAAATGAAACTGACAAAGACAGATTAACATGAGAAAAGTATGTAAATGTATTTAATGTACGTTTTACCTGACCCGAGAAGAAATGAAGACTGGAAGAAACCGTTAAGCTTGAGCATTTTACTACTAGGTTTGATGAAGAGTAGAAAGTTGTGGGAAAATGTGATAGTACAAAAGGGTGTGAGCTAAGGGTAATAAACTGGGGGAAATTCAGATTCCTCGTCTTCAGAGATAAAGATGCTCCTTTCCTCTGGGTACAGGGAGGGCACCTGTTGCATGAGGGTCTTATGGTCTGCTTCAGGGGGAGAAGGGGGAGGTCAGAGAGTCCTTCCTGCTCCTGCCATTTCTCAAATTCCTTTAGCGTAAAACATTTCTTATGTCAAAGTGGCATATTTTGGGTTTTTTGTTTGTTTTTGTTTTTGGCCACACCATGCGGATTGTGGGCTCTCAGTTCCCCAACCAGGGATTGAACCTGGGCCACGGCAGTGAAGCCCGAATCCTAAGCACTAGGCCATCCCTCAAAGTGGCATATTTTGGACTGGCCTGATGCCCTTCAAAGGACTCTTAGGACTTCAATGTAAATGTATCAGTGAAGATACACACACATAAAGGCATGCACATATATTCATAGAGATATCTAGTCATTTCCTCATTATTCACAGATCGCGTATTTGTGAATTTGCCTATCTGCTAAAATTTGTTTTTAATCCCCAAATCAGTAGTGGTGGCACTTTCACAATCATTCATGGATGTGCCCAGTATACACATTTTCAGCTGCTGAACAAGGTGATGCTCTGCCCTTTTGTTTTAGCTTTCATAATGTATATAGTCATGCTTTTTGCTGTCATATGCCACTTTTATTTTTTCATTTTTTGCTTTTTGTTGGTGATTTCTCCAAGATGGTCCCAAGCATGGTACTGAAGTGCTGTGTAGTGATCTACACACAAGAAGGCTGTGATGGACCTTGCAGAGAATATACATGTGTTAGAGAAACTTCATTTAGGCATGCGTTATAGTGCTGTTCACCATGAGTCCAATGTTGATGAAACAACGATATTTAAAAAGATGTCTTTATAAACATTAACACACACAAAACAAGGTTATATATATTGATCAGTTGAGGAAAATGTGACCAGAGGCATGTAGGAACCTGATCCTGTATTTCCCCTAGCAGCAGTGGTTCAGTCTTCACTAAGTCAGTGTACATGGTGACTTTATAGAGTATAACTACCATGAATAATGAGATTTGATGCTGTATATGTTTTTTGTTATTCATTTGGGAACTGGTTTTTAGAGTGACTTCACTATTAGACTTTAAAATTGTGATTCAGAACCAATCCCTACTATATATTTCTGTTGAATTTTGAAGAAATGATTTGCATTTTGAATAAAGGATTTGTGTTTTTTAGAAGTTTACATTTGGAATTTTAAAAAATCTATCATTAATTTGTTTTTAAGTTTGGAACCTTTGTAGTATCTAGATGTGAAACAGAGAATTAGGAATGTTAGATAACTTGCCCATATCACACAGGAGGTGGTACGTGGAAGAACTTGGAAAGAAATCAGATCCATACCCAAGCATTTGGACTCTCAAGCTCACACTCTTAACCACCACACTGATAATTAAAACCAAACAGAACACCCAATGAAGAAAACTTTTTCAACGTAAAAAATTTTCAAATTTTTATTTTCTGCCAGGGCAGAGGTAGAATATTTTTTTCAAAGAACTACTGTGATGTTAGGGAAATAATCAAAAATAAAAATCTCCAGGGGGATGCGCTGGTCCCCAGCATGGCGGCCGCTTGGCCCTCCGGGCCAGTTGCTTCCGAGACTGCTGCTGCTCGGCTCCAGGCTGTCCTGTGGGCTGTGTCAGTAACCACAGGACCCTGGGGAGCTGCCGCCGGCGGCAGCGAGGACTCACTTAAGTGCGAGGACCTCAAAGTGGGACAATATATTTGTAAAGATCCAAAAATAAATGATGCTACACAAGAACCAGTTAACTGTACAAACTACACAGCTCATGTTCCATGTTTTCCAGCACCTAACATAACTTGTAAGGATTTTGGTGGCAATGAAACACATTTTAATGGAAACGAAATTGGTTTTCTTAAGCCCATATCTTTCCAAAATGTGTTTGTTAAAGTTTTACACTGTAGGATTTTGTGGAATTGGGAACCTAATTGGTTTCATTCTTATTTCAATGCAGATTGTTGGACCTTCAGATGGAAGTAGTTACATTATAGATTATTATGGAATCAGACTTACGAGACTGAGTATTACCAATGAGACATTTAGAAAAACGCAGTTATATCCATGAATATTGTTTAAAAGAAACAGATTTGAGCCTCCTTGATTTTTTTTTGTTTGTTTGTTTATTTTTACTTGTTGACAGTTTTGCTTTATTTATTTATTTATTTTTGGCTGTGTTGGGTCTTCGTTTCTGTGCGAGGGCTTTCTCTAGTTGTGGAGAGCGGGGGCCACTCTTCATCGCGGTGCGCGGGCCTCTCACTATCGCGGCCTCTCTTGTTGCGGAGCACAGGCTCCAGACGCGCAGGCTCAGTAATTTTGGCTCACGGGCCCAGTTGCTCCGCGGCATGTGGGATCTTCCCAGACCGGGGCACGAACCCGTGTCCCCTGCATCGGCAGGCAGACTCTCAACCACTGCGCCACCAGGGAAGCCCCGAGCCTCCTTGATTTTAATAGAGAACTCTCAGTGTGTAGATTTCCAGATTTTCCTTTTTCCGTCTTCACATACCACATATGGATTCTGTTTAATTTTTTGTTGTTGCTGATGCTTTTGTTTTGTTGTGTCAGTTAAAAACATATTATTCTGAGATTTATTTAATAGAAGTTGGAGATTTGTATGGTAATACAGGCTTTCTTAGGCTACTGTCTCTATGACATAGATAGCTCATTACTCTGATATTAATGTGTCTTCCAAAGGCAAGTTGCCACTTGTCCTTTTCGCTTCTGAAAAATAAAAGTATGACTTATTCAAAAAATTTTAAAAAAAAATCTCCTGTCAACCCAGTGAATCCTCTCCACATATGTAGGAAAAAAAAAGAAACAGTTTTATATAACAGTTGGAATAAATATCCAGCCAGACTGCAGTGTGCGTTAGAGGCATTCTGCTAAAGAGATTTCAAAGACCGAAAGAAATCTCACCCTTTAATATAGCCAGGCAGATATGCAGTCCATTACATGCATGGAATTGTCTTTAGCCAAAGGAAAAATGAAACGTATTGTATCTTCATGACAAGGAGGAAGTTACAATTTAGAGCCAGGAGCATAGGCTAAGCTCCAACAGGGAGAAGGAGACAAGGCACCCTCTTCCCTGATGTCCACCTTTGAAGAGATCATTCTAAGGTTCCCAAGAAAGACATTGCTATGATATAAAATTGGCAGGAGGCTTACGTAAATTTTAACAAGATCTACATACTTCTTAGGGTTTATAACTACAGGTTTTCCAAAGGAAATGCTACAAGAAAAGGAGAGGAAAGTCTCTCCCCCCAACCCTTCTTTTTAGATATTTATTTATTTATTTATTTATTTATTTATTTATTTATTTAGTTGAGGAGCACAGGCTCTAGGCTAGGTGCATGGGCTTCAGGAGTTGCAGCACGCGGGCTCTAGAGTGTAAGTTCAGTAGTTGTGGCGTACAGGCTTAGTTGCTCCGCAGCATGTGGGATCTTTCCGGACCAGGGCTTGAACCTGTGTCCCCTGTATTGGCGGGCGGATTCTTAACCATGGTGCCACCAGGGACGTCCCTCTTTGCCTTTTATAACTAGAGAAAATTAATTTTTTTCTTTAGTCTGCAGTTACCTTTCAACTAACGAGTCTTCAATATCAAATTAATTTAACATGGGAAAGCTTCTTGTTTGAGTTAATATTACAAACAAGTTGGTTATAAAATTCTGTTGCTGGGAAGTGATCAAATAGGTCTGCCAGTGCAAGATAACCAAAGGTACTACACTAATTCCATTTAATTTTTCAGCGGTATTTATATTTTGCTAGAAGGAAATAAAATCAGAATTTCATCACCCTAGTGCTGAGCTGACAGGAGTTGAGGTGGTCAGTTAGGACAATGAGCCAAAATGAAATTAACAATCAAGGCTTTATTGACTTACTGCAGTAATATAAGAAAGAGGCCAAAAGAGGACTGGCTCCTTGGTGTTCCATTTTTCCCCATAGAATGGCACCAGGTAAGGGTCAATCAGTGACATGCTGCACAGATAACTCCTGTTGTTTCATGGGCCTAGGGGAAGGGCAGGAAGTGGAAAAATACTGAGTCAGAGTGGAAAAAGTGTGTTAGTTAAGGCTCCCCCATCCATCCCCCAAAGAGAACTCCAGAACAGGAGTTGCCATGAGATTATGGAAAGGCTTCAACAGACACTGGTAAAAGCTATAAAGTGTCTGCACATAGAAACTTATCAACACAGTGTTTTAAGTTGGGAGTACAGTTTTCTGGATTTCCCGGACTCCACAAAGAAACATAGCTGTTGCTGCTAGCTATGTGGAATGGGTGTCTGCTAAGTATGTAAAGAATTAGCCATTTTAGGAGATTTTTATGGCCTTCAGGCTCTGCTCACTACTCTGGAGACTATAAAACAACCCTGGAATATTTCTGATTACAGCATATTCTGTTCAAACATGGGTTTCTAAAACACCAATTAAGTCATAATGCAATTGGAAAATAAGGGAATGATTAATAGTATAACATAGAAGTTGCATTGTTTACATGCACTTTTTTCATAGGTACAAGGAGTTAGAATAGCAGTATAGTAGACTTCAGGAAGGGGAAAGCTTTGCTAATACATAGGCATCTGCCCTTTCAGATCTATCTTAAGAAAATTTAAAATGAGAAACTGCACCCAGGGCTCCCTCCCTGACCCTCAGCATTAGACAGACTATAGGCTGGAGGCAGGTTGCACTTCTTTCCTCACCTATTTTAACCTCGGCTTCTTTGGCCAGGAGCTCCACTTCCATCTTCATAGTTTTGGCATCCTCAATCCAACATTTCTGCTCTGTTGGCTATGCATTTGTAATATCGCCTGAGGCAACCTCCAGACATACTTGAGCTGTCTAACTTATCTCCTGAGGCACCAATTATTGTTTTTGTTAGTTGTCTAGTTATAAAGCTGCATCAGTTTTAAATAGTCTGGTTGCTAACACTTACTTTTCTCCTGAACCCTGTTATTTTCACATGTGTGATTTTGCAGAATACAAAAGTTTTCAGGAGTATTATGCTGTGGCAAATATTTACTGTTAGACTAGGTGAACCAAAGTTCAATTCCCCATGAATCCCTAGCTTTTACTAATCCTTACCTTCTGTAAATTTAGAAAAACAATGGTATTAAATAAATTAATACATGTGAGTGCTTAGAAGAGTTCCTGCATAGAGAGTTTCTCAATAAATACTAATTATCGTCATCACCAGGCTCCCAATATATGTTAGTTATTATCATTATTACATTGAGGGTATCTCTTTATTCACCTAATTAATTGAATCACATTTCATTTCCCAGAGTGACTGTAAGCTAGTACATGCAATGATATATATATTCAGGTTACTATACTGGCCATTAAAATATTGTATATACATAGTATAATATTTATTAATCATACTTGCAAACAGTTCATTGATAAATTAAACTTTTCCACCTGAATGAAAGGTTAACTAACATTTAAATTCAGATATGTCAGTTTACTTGTAGTCCCACTGTAGAGCTGTTGGCTTTTCTGTGTCACTTTTGTATTCTAGACAGTATGCTCCTGGCACTGCCTTTAGGCAAAACTGTCAAATATGTGAATATGGTAAATAGATGGGAAGTCAAGTGGAAAATAGATTGTGAGGTCTCTGTGTCTATTAGAGGAAGGAGGTTGACTTTTTATCTAGAGCTAATTCTGTTTATTTTGTTTCTGGCATATGCTCACCAGAGAGCAGAGAAAAGCAGTTGAGTGAAGATCAAGGGGAATACATGTGAGTGAAGGAGATAATTGTAAGGTGGTAATAAGAGATGAGGTAAGAAAGGAGTCCGGAGGAATACTGGGTTAGGACTACCAGCATGGAGAAGTTCAAACCTAACCCAAGGAGATTGGATTTAGTTCTAAAAGTAGTGAGAAACCACGTTTTTTTTTTTTTTTTTGCGGTACACGGGCCTCTCACTGTTGTGGCCTCTCCCGTTGCAGAGCACAGGCTCCGGACACGCAGGCTCAGCGGCCATGGCTCACGGGCCCACCGCTCCGTGGTATGTGGGATCTTCCCAGACCGGGGCACAAACCCATTTCCCCTGCATCGGCAGGCGGACTCTCAACCACTGCGCCACCAGGGAAGCCCGAAGCCACTGTTTTTTAGTAGGCAAATGACACGATAGAATGTTGCTATTCTATTTTACAAACAGCAAGTAAAGCTTATTAAAGAGTCATGGAATCAGTTTAATGGGTCAGCATTCCACAGGAAACTGATAGGCATACTGGTTAATTTGAAGTGGGTTTAATAAGAGACTTTTTTCTAAGGCATGGTGGGTGGAGGAGAAATGTTTACTACAGCCTTGACTTCAGAGATATTTGGAGAAGGGCTACTAGGTGGATATACTCATGTTTTTAGGTTTCTGGACAAAGAGACTTTCCCCCAGAGTTCTGGTAGCCAGCCACCTGGGACAATGGTCTCTTGGGTTTTCATGCCCTCTTGACTGGCAGGTATCACTGTTGTCTTCTCTTTGGCACAAGAGGAGTATGAAGAAGGAAGGACCAAACTGCCTAGCTCTTGCTGCTGCAGTGCCCAAACTGCTTTCCCTACCCATTGTTTGTTGATTCCCTTACCTACAGCATCGAGCGTGGAGTACCTTGGAAGTTGCTTTCACCCTTTACTGTAGTTCCTTCCTATTCTATTTTTTGTAAGTGCTGGGGAATGGTTAGAACTTTCTTCATCCGTCTGATCCCTTTAGTTTTCAGGGATTCCTTCTATATTGTGTCTGTTAAGAGGGTCTTCTTGTTTTCCAGTGACAATGTGGCTTAAAATTTTTTTAAAAATTTATGTATGCATATATGCGTGTATGTGCATGCACATAAACACGCATATATATGGAAAGTGACAAAGCTTTTGGGAGGGTAGCTGGATCATTGGCTTATTTTATCATCTTAATCCAGTGTCTAGTAAAGCATTTTATATTATCTTGGGTTTTTTCCCCTTTAGATTACAGGATCTTATCAGTCAAAAAAAGGCTGAGGACAAAGAGGGAAAAGATGAGCCCAGCAAAGATAACCAGCAGCAGACCCTAATTGACCAGAGATACTTTCAGGTATTGAACAGTTGACAGAAAGACTGGTGTTTACAGTGAACCTTGGTTATAATCACAGTATAAAAAATGATCAATTGGTAAGGAATACTTGTATCCTTTATTTGTGTTGCTTAGCCTGTCTTGTCTTGCCATGACATGCTACTTGGTTAAAAGTTGGTAACTTGACTGAGAATTTGTCTTTCCCTTGAAAAGAGACTTTGGCCTAGTTCAAAGTAGGGTAGTGAAAAGCTGATAAGATTTTAACAGATTTTATAATACTTTTCTCTACCTGCTTAAGCCATTTCCCTTTTTATTGTTTTTGGTTTTGCTGTTGATATTATTATTATGTAAGTAAATCTATTTCTTAAGGTCCTTGTATGCTTTTTATAAATTTAGATATTTAGTCCATCTGAAATTTAATTTTCTATGTGGTATGATGTAAAGATCTAGCTTTACTTGATTTATAGACCATTTATTATTGAATAAATGAGCAAGTAAGCCTGGTAGTTTACTGACTGAACTGGGCCTGCACTCATATTTTATTGGGCCCATACAGGTTTTTTTAAACTTTGAATTAATTACTAATTTTTTTAATTAAGGGATTTTTATTTATGTCCTTATTTCTAATTTCTCTTAAAAAACCAAAGAATCTGGCAGCAAATTCTTGCATAGTTGTTATCAGCACAGAATTAGGCCTTTCCCCTGTCACATACGGGCATGTGCTCTTCAGTTAGCCACAGTCCCACCCCGTCCTTGCTTCACTCATTTATGCTCTTACCGGGCTTCTATAGGCATTTGAGTTTTCAGCTTCTAGTTGACCATTCTTTCTCTACATTACTGAATTGAAACGTATATCATATACCATATGCCCTTAGATGCATAGGTTTGTTTCTAGACTCACTAGTCTCTTCCATTTCTGTACTAATTTCTGTAGCTTTATAGTAGGTTTTTTTTTTTTTTTTTTTTGCGGTACACGGGCCTCTCACTGCTGCGGCCTTTCCCGCCGTGGAGCACAGGCTCCGGATGCACAGGCCCAGCAGCCACGGCCCACGGGCCCAGCCGCTCTGCGGCATGCGGCATCCTCCCGGACCGGGGCACGAACCTGTGTCCCCTGCATCGGCAGGCGCACTCCCAACCACTGCACCACCAGGGAAGCCCCTTTAGTAGGTTCTGATACCTTTTAAGGTAAGTGTCTTGTTATTATTCTTTTAAATTTTTTCCTTGGATATATTTTTAGCACATTTATTTTCCTGTATGAATAATTTGTCAAATTCAAAAATAGATCCCATTGAGATGAGCTGAAATTGAGTTAATGTTTTAGATTAATATTTGGAAAAATAACACATTTACAGTTTTAAAAAAATTTTATGTATTTATTTATTTGGCTGCACCAGGTCTTAGTGCGGCATGTGGGATCTTTAGTTGCGGCATGCGGGATCTTTAGTTGCGGCATGTGAGATCTTTATTGCGGCATGAGAACTCTTAGTTGCGGCATGTGGGATCTAGTTCCCTGAACAGGGATTGAACCTGGGCCCCCTGCATTGGAAGCATGGAGTCTTAGCCACTGGACCACCAGGGAAGTCACCACATTTACAGTTTTGAATCATCTCACTCAGAAATAAGTCTCTAATTTTCTTTGGGTCTTCCTTTCTAGCTTTCAGTAAAGTTTTATATATTTTTAAATTTAGCTTTTGCATATTTTTTGTTCTGTTTATTTCCTAGGTTATCTAGTTATCTTATAACTTTTATTGCTATTATGAATGGGATACTTTTCCCATTACATTTTCTAATTGATTGTTGCTGGTTCTTCGTACATCTCTGTGTTGACTTTATGTTCAGGCACCTTTGTGAAAACTGTTTTGTTTTAGATAACTCTGTTGTATCCACTATATAACTAAATTTCATTTTGTTTCTTAGATTTACTTTGAGAGGCTTTGTTCTTTTAACAGGGTAATTAAACCATTCATGGACACTGAGACCAACTTATATATCTGCTTTTATTCCTGATATCTTAATTTCTGTTTTCTATTTACATGGTTTCTTGTTCCATTCTTTTCTTTCCTGACATTTGCTAGGTGGAGATTCCTTTGCTTTTTTTTTCTCTTCAAGTAGTTAGGACAATCATCATCTTAATTCTTTTCTATTCTTGTAATGATTACCCTTAAAAACATTTTTTTTTTACCCATACCAAGAGTTTGTCAGTACCTGCAAACTCTTTCTGAGTAAGATGAGACCTGTATTGTGACTTTTCTTTCATAAATTCTAGTCTCTCTGGGAATTTTTTATTTTACCATTTATTCATTGTTAATACATCTTTTGCTGCCAATCATCAGAGCGTGGCTAAGTTATAAAGAAGAATATATACCTCTAGGAAATCTTGGGGCTTTGCTCTATCGAAAGTGCTCGACTGGGTGATTTTTGGGCACCACTATCCAGAAGTGCTGGTGTCCAGATGCATTTTCCTTTGCAATGAAGAGTTGTGCACTTCAAAAGCCTCCAAGATGGATTATTAATCCTGCTTTGCAGGAAAGGAAAACTCTCCATTCTCGGCCACTGGCCACCCCTCTCTGGAGGCCCTGCTATCGCCCAGGTGCTCCAAGCCAGAAGGGCACTTTATGGGAATGACCATGCTCTGTGGAGGGACAGAGCTGGCCCCCAGCTTCTCTTCACAGAGCCCCCTCCACTGAAGCTCCAGAAATCAAATACAGTAATTGCCAGAAGAATCACTAAAAAAAAAAAAAAAAAGTCCACCCACTAACCTCACATGCAAATGGAATAATCACTCTGGATTCCTTATTGTGAGCTGCTCTCCATACCCTGAATTACCTGTGAATTCCATCTTTTTTTCCCTTTGAATTTGCATCTCTTCAAGACACAAGATTAAAACAAAATTCACACTAAATTGGATTTTAAATGATCTTCCTTTTATTTATTCTTCATCTTTCTTATGTGGGTATGCAAGTGAGAAGACTGAGACTGGATTTTCCCAACATGCTCACTCCCTTAATCTGTCCATCTAGAGGTTTGGCTTCTACAAACCAAGGCAAGACTCCAGCATCCATGACCTTCCCTGAATTCCAAAGGGCAGTTGCTAATCAAGGGAGGAGTAGCCAACAAACCACCTGAGGCAGGATTGAAGGGGCCAGAGAAGATCATCAAGATTAGGAGACCTGAGATGAGATTAAAGGAGTGCAGGCCTGGCTCACACCCTAATCTTGTTAGAGACCCCACCTTTGAACCACTGTTATAACACCCCTGATCAAATCCTTCCAGATCAATTGCAGTGTGGAGCATAGTGCTCCAGTAGATGGGCTGCCAAGCTGAGGTGATGGGTGCAGCCGTTTCACACTAGGAACTCTCATCTGAAGAGCAGGGTGCACTTCAAGTGAAACTAGACAAGCACAAAGGAAAAGAAAAAAAGATACACAGGTGTTCCACCAGATGTGGCTCTGCCCACCAGAAGGACAAGATCCAGCCCCACCCACCAGAGCACAGGCACCAGTCCCCTCCACCAGGAAGCCTATACAAGTGACTGAACCAACCTGACCCACTGGGGGCAGACACCAAAAATAACGGGAGCTATGAACCTGCAGCCTGCGAAAAGGAGACCCCAAACACAGTAAGTTAAAATGAGAAGACAGAGAAATACGCAGCAGATGAAGGAGCAAGGTAAAAACCCACCAGACCAAACAAAGAGGAAATAGGCAGTCTACCTGAAAAAGAATTCAGAGTAATGATAGTAAAGATGGTCCAAAATCTCAGAAATAGAATGGAGAAAATACAAGAAACATTTAACAAGGACTTAGAAGAACTAAAGAGCAAATGAACAATGATGAACAACACCATAAATGAAATTAAGAATTCTCTAGAAGGAATCAATAACAGAATAACTGAGGCAGAAGAACGGATAAGTGACCTGGAAGATAAAATAGTGGAAATAACTGCCACAGAGCAGAATAAAAAAAGAATGAAAAGAATTGAAGACAGTCTCAGAGACCTCTGGGACAACATTAAACACAGCAACATTTGAATTATAGGGGCCCCAGAAGAAGAAGAGAAAAAGAAAGGGTCTGAGAAAATATTTGAAGAATGTAAAATAGCTAGCTAGTTGGAAGCAGCTGCATAGCACGGGGAGATCAGCTCGGTGCTTTGTGACCACCTAGATAGGGAGGGTTCCAGGGAGATGCAAGATGGAGGGATATGGGGATATATGTATACATATAGCTGATTCACTTTGTTATACAGCAGAAACTAACACACCATTGTAAAGCAATTATACTCCAATAAAGATATTTAAAAAACAAAAAAGAAAATATTTGAAGAGATTATAGTCAAAAACTTCCCTAACGTGGGAAAGGAAATAGTCAATCAAGTACAGGAAGGGCAGAGAGTCCCATACAGGATAAATCCAAGGAGAAACACGCCAAGACACATATTAATCAAACTATCAAAAATTAAATACAAAGAAAAAATATTAAAAGCAGCAAGAGAAAAAAAACAAATAACATACAAGGGAATCCCCATAAGGTTAACAGCTGACCTTTCAGCAGGAACTCTGCAAGCCAAAAGGGAGTGGCAGAACATATTTAAACTGATGAAAGGGAAAAACCTACAACCAAGATTACTCTACCCAGCAAGGATCTCATTCAGATTCAAAGGAGAAGTTAAAACCTTTACAGACAAGCAAAAGTTAAGAGAATTCAGCACCACCAAACCAGCTTTACAATAAATGCTAAAGGAACTTCTCTAGGCAGGAAACACAAGAAAAGGAAAAGACCTACAAAAACAAACCCAAAACAATTAAGAAAATGGTAATAGGAACATACATATTGATAATTACCTTAAATGTAAATGGATTAAATGTTCCAACCAAAAGACACAGACTGGCTGAATGGATGCAAAAACAAGACCCGTATATATCATGTCTACAAGAAACCCACTTCAGACCTAGGGACACATACAGACTGAAAGTGAGGGGAGGGAAAAAGATATTCCATGCAAATGGAAATCAAAAAAAAGCTGGAGTAGCAATACTCATATCAGACAAAATAGACTTTAAAATAAACATTATTACAAGAGACAAAGAAAGACACTACATAATGATCAAGGGATCAATCCAAGAAGAAGATATAACAATTGTAAATATTTATGCACCAAACACAGCAGCACCTCAATACATAAGCCAAGTGCTAACAGCCATAAAAGGGGACATCAACAGTAACACATTCATAGTGGGGGACTTTAACACCTCACTTACACCAATGGACAGATCATCCGGACAGAAAGTTAATACAGAAACATAAGTTTTAAATGACACAATAGACCAGATGGACTTAATTGATACTTATAGGACATTCCATCCAAAAACAACAGAATACACTTTCTTTTCAAGTACTCATAGAACATTCTCCAGGATAGATCACATCTTGAGTCACAAATCAAGCCTTGGTAAATTTAAGAATATTGAAATAGTATCAAGTATCTATTCTGACCACAACGCTATGAGACTAGATATCAATTACCGGAAAAAATACTGTAAAGAATAGTTTAATCACATGGAGGCTAAACAATACACTACTAAATAACCAAGAGATCACTGAAGAAATCAAAGAGGAAATCAAAAAATACACAGAAACAAATGACAATGAAAACACTATGACCCAAAACCTGTGGGATGCAGCAAAAGCAGTTCTAAGAAGGAAGTTTACAGCAATACAGTCCTACGTCAAGAAACAAGAAAAATCTCAAACAACCTAACCTTACACCTAAAGCAATTAGAGAAAGAAGAACAAAAAACCCCCAAAATTAGCAGAAGGAAAGAAATCATAAAGATCAGATCAGAAATCAATGAAAAAGGGCTTCCCTCGTGGCGCAGTGGTTGAGAGTCTGCCTGCCGATGCAGGGGACGCAGGTTCGTGCCCCGGTCCGGGAGGATCCCACATGCCGCAGAGTGGCTGGGCCTGTGGGCCATGGCCGCTGAGCCTGCGCGTCCGGAGCCTGTGCTCCGCAACGGGAGAGGCCACGACAGTGAGAGGCCCGCGTACTGCAAAAAAAAAAAAAAAAGAAATCAATGAAAAAGAAATGAAGGAAACAATAGCAAAGATCAGTAAAATTAAGAGCTGGTTCTTTGAGAAGATAAACAAAATTGATAAATCATTAGTCAGACTCATCAAGAAAAAAAGGGAGAAGACTCAAATCAACAGAATTTGAAATGAATAAGGAAAAGTAACAACTGACATTACAGAAATAAAAGAATCATGAGTAATTACTACAAGCAACTCTGTGCCAATAAAATGGAAAACCTGGAAGAAATGGACAAGTTCTTAGAAAAGTACAACCTTCCGAGACTGAACCAGGAAGAAATAGAAAATATAAACAGACCAATCACAAGCACTGAAATTGAGACTGTGATTAAACATCTTCGCACAAACAGAAGTCCAGGACCAGATGGCTTCACAGGCGAGTTCTATCAGACATTTAAAGAAGAGCTAACACCTATCCTTCTGAAACTCTTCCTAAATACAGCAGAGGGAGGAACACTCTGAAACTCATTCTATGAGGCCACAATCACCCTGATACCAAAACCAGACAAAGTTGTCACAAAAAAAAGAAAACTACAGGCCAATATCACTGATGAACATAGATGTAAAAATCCTCAACAGAATACTAGCAAACAGAATCCAAGAACACATTGAAAGGATCATGCACCATGATCAAGTGGGGTTTATCCCGGGAATGCAAGGATTCTTCAATATATGCAGATCAATCAATGTGATATACCATATTAACAAATTGAAGGGTAAAAACCATATGATAATCTCAATAAAAACCATATGATAATCTCAATAGATGCAGAAAAAGCTTTTGACAAAATTCAACACCCATTTATTATAAAAACTCTCCAGGGCCTCCCTGGTGGCGCAGTGGTTGAGAGTCCGCCTGCTGATGCAGGGGATACGGGTTCATGCCCCGGTCTGGGAGGATCCCATATGCCGCGGAGCGGCTGGGCCCGTGAGCCATGGCCGCTGAGCCTGCGCATCCGGAGCCTGTGCTCTGCAACGGGAGAGGCCACAGCAGTGAGAGGCCCGCATACCGCAAAAAAAAAAAAAAAAAAAAAAAAAAAAAAAAAAAAAACTCTCCAGAAAGTGGGCATAGAGGAAACCTACCTCAACATAATAAAGACCATATATGACAAACCCACAGCCAACGTTCTCAGTGGTGAGAAACTGAAACCATTTCCTCTAAGATCAGGAACAAGACAAGATTGCCCACTCTCACCACTATGATTCAACATAGTTTTGGCAGTTTAAGCTACGGCAGTCAGAGAAGAAAAAGAAATAAAAGGAATCGAAATCAGAAAAGAAGTAAAACTGTCACTGTTTACAGGTAACATACTATACATAGAGAATCCTAAAGATGCTACCAGAAAACTACTAGAGCTATCAATGAATTTGGTAAAGTAGCAGGATACAAAATTAATGCACAGAAATCTGTTGCATTCCTATAAACTAACGACGAAAAATCTGAAGGAGAAAATGAGGAAACACTCCCATTTACCACTGCAACAAAAAGGATAAGATACTAAGGAGACAAAAGATCTGTATGCAGAAAACTATAAGACACTGATGAAAGAAATTAAAGATGATAAAACAGATGGAGAGATATACCGTGTTCTTGGGTTGGAAGAATCACCATTGTGAAAATGACTATACTACCCAAAGCAATCTGCAGATTCAGTGCAATCCCTATCAAACTACCAATGGCATTTTTCACAGAACTAGAAGAAAAAATTTTAGTTTGTGTGGAAACACAAAAGACCCCAAGTAACCAAAGCAATCTTTTTCTTCTTTTTTATAAATTTATTTATTTATTTATTTATGGCAGCATTGAGTCTTCATTGCTGGGTGCGGGCTTTCTCTAGTTGTGGTGAGTGAGGGCTACTCTTTGTTGTGGTGCGTGGGCTTCCCATTGCAGTGGCTTCTCTTGTTGCAGAGCATGGGCTCTAGGTGCACGGGCTTCAGAAGTTGTGCAACGTGGCTTCAGTTGTTGTGGCACATGGGCTCAGTAGTTGTGGTTCGTGGGCGCTAGAGCGCAGGCTCAGTAGTTTTGGAGCACAGGCTTAATTGCTCTGCGGCATGTGGGATTTTCCCACATCAGGGCTCGAACCCATGTCCCCTGCATTGGCAGGCCGATTCTTAACCACTGTGTCACCAGGGAAGTCCCCCAAAGCAATCTTGAGAAAGAAAAACAGAGCTGGAGGAATCAAGCTCCCTGACTTTAGACTATACTACAAAGTGACAGTAATCAAGACAGTATGGCACTGGCACAAAAACAGAAATATATATCAATGGAACCAGGGTAGAAAGTCCAGAGATAAACCTATGAACACATGGTCACGTTATGTTTGATAAAGGAGGCAAGAATATACAATGGAGAAAAAACAGCCTCTTCAATAAGTGGTGCTGAGAAAACTGGACAGCTACATGTAAAAGAATGAAATTAGAACACTTCCTAACACCATACACAAAAATAAACTCACAGTGGATTAAAGACCTAAATGTAAGGCCAGACACTATCAAACTCTTAGAGGAAAACATAGGCAGAACACTCTATGACATAAATCACAGCAAGATCCTTTTTGACCCACCTCCTAGAGAAATGGAAATAAAAAGAAAAATAAACAAATGGGACCTAATGAAACTTCAAAGCTTTTGCTCAGCAAAGGAAACCATAAACAAGACGAAAAGACAACCCTCAGAATGGGAGAAAATATTTGCAGATGAAGCAACTGACAAAGGATTAATCTCCAAAATATACAAGCAGCTCATGCAGCTCAATATCAAAAAAACAGCCCAATCCAAATATGGGCAGAAGACCTCAATAGACATTTCTCCAAAGAAGATATACAGATTGCCAACAAACAAATGAAAGGATGCTCAACATCACTAATCATTAGAGAAATGCAAATCAAAACCACAATGACCTATCACCTCACACCAGTCAGAATGGCCATCATCAAAAAGCATACAAACAATAAATGCTGGAGAGGGTGTGGAGAAAAGGGAACCCTCTTGCACTGTTGGTGGGAAGGTAAATTGATACAGCCACTATGGAGAACAGTATGGAGGTTCCTCAAAAAACTAAAAATAGAACTACCATATGACCCAGCAATTCCACTACTGGGCATATTCCCTGAGAAAAGCATAATTCAAAAAGAGACATGTGGGCTTCCCTGGGCGCAGTGGTTGAGAGTCCGCTTGCTGATGCAGGGGACACGGGTTCGTGCCCCGGTCTGGGAAGATCCCACATGCCGCGGAGCAGCTGAGCCCGTGAGCCATGGCCACTGAGCCTACGTGTCCGGAGCCTGTGCTCCACAACGGGAGAGGCCACAACAGTGAGAGGCCTATGTACCGCAAAAAAAAAAAAAAAAAAAAAAAAAGACATGTATCACAATGTTTATTGAAGCACTGTTTACAGTTGCCAGGACATGTAAGCAACCTAAGTGTCCATCGACAGATGAATGGATAAGGAAGATGTGGCACATATATACAATGGAATATTTTCAGCCATAAAAGGAAACGAAATTGAGTTATTTGTAGTGAGGTGGATGGACCTAGAGTCTGTCTGTCATACAGAGTGAAGTAAGTCAGAAAGAGAAAAATAAATACTGTATGCTAACATATATATATATGAAATCTAAAAAAGAATGGTTGTCATGAACCTAGGGGCAGGACAGGAATAAAGATGGAGATGTAGAGAATGGACTTGAGGACACGGGGAGGGGGAAGGGTAAGCTGGGACTGAGAGAGTAGCATTGACATATATACACTACGAAATGTAAAATAGATAGCTAGTGGGAAGCAGCTGCATAGCGCAGGGAGATCAGCTTGGTGCTTTGTGACCACCTAGAGGGGTAGGATAGGGAGGGTGGGTGGGAGACGCAAGAGGGAGGAGATATGGGGATATATTTGTATGTACAGCTGATTCACTGTGTTATACAGCAGAAACTAACACAACATTGTAAAACAATTATACTCCAATAACGATGTTTAAAAAAAAAAAAGATTAAAAAGAAAAAATCCTCCTGGATTAGGACACATAGGTTTTCGAGGCAGAAGTCCAGTATGACCCCTTTGCCTGGCAAAGTAATAAAGCTATCCTTTAATACTTCAACCCCCCCCCCCAAAAAAAGAAGAAGAATACACTCTGTTGTCAATAATAATTCCGTGGAGGGGAATTAATTAATTTTTCCATTAAAGGAATGTGTTTAGGGTCTTTTTTTTTTTTTTTTTTTTTTTGCTGTGTTGGGTCTTTGTTGCTGTGCGCAGGCTTTCTGTAGTTGTGGCAAGCGGGGGCTACTCTTCGTTGTGGTGCACAGGCTTCTCATTGCGGTGGCTTCTCTTGTTGCAGAGCATGGGCTCTAGGCGCATGGGCTTCAGTAAATGTGGAGCACAGGCTCAGTAGTTGTGGCGTGCGGGCTTAGTTGCTCTGTGGCACGTGGGATCTTCCCAGACCAGGGCTCGAATTTGTGTTTTTTGTATTGGGAGGTGGCTTCTTAACCACTGAGCCACCAGGGAAGCCCTGGAATGTGTTTAAATAGAGGTGAAATGTTGAATACACTCTGTTGAACTAAGAAAATAAATAAAAAATAAAAAAGCTCCAAAATAAACATCTCAAGTCATATTACCAGGAGACCTGTGAGTTGTAGCTTGAAGTATGAGTAGGGACAAAAATTCAGTATGAAAATGGTATGTTGTCTTTATAGTTTATAATTCCCTGATATTAGGGAATTATTGGTTTTTTATTTATTTTTATTATTTTTATTTATCAAATAGCCTGGGCTTAATGGTGGAAACAAAGGAAATGGCTTTATTCTTCTCTCTTTTTTTTTAGAAGTATTTTTTTAATTTATTAATTTATTTTTGGCCACGTTGGGTCTTCGTTGTTACACGCGGGCTTTCTCTAGTTGTGGCGAGTGGGGGCTACTCTTCATTGTGGTGTGCAGGCTTCTCATTGTGGTGCCTTCTCTTTGTTGCAGAGCACAGGCTCTAAGCATGCAGGCTTCAGTAGTTATGACACGTGGGCTCAGTAGTTGTGGCTCATGGGCTCTAGGGCGCCGGCTCAGTAGTTGGTGGCGTACGGGCTTAGTTGCTCTGCGGCATGTGGGATCTTCCTGGACCAGGGGTCGAACCCTGTGTCCCCTGCATCGGCAGGCAGATTCTCAACCACTGCGCCACCAGGGAAGCC
The DNA here is from genome assembly GCF_025265405.1 of Mesoplodon densirostris. Lineage (NCBI taxonomy): Eukaryota > Metazoa > Chordata > Mammalia > Artiodactyla > Ziphiidae > Mesoplodon > Mesoplodon densirostris. Next base: position 148,278,955 of record NC_082665.1, read on the forward strand.
CCAACTCTTCTCTCTTTAAAGTGGTTGTTTTGAGTCTCCCTTTCCTGTCCTTGAATAATATATAAAGTAGAACTCATAGCTTTTGGCAAGGGGGTTATAGTCACATATTATACATATCAGTATATTTAAACTTCAGTCCAAGCATTGATGATGTTAGGAAATTATTGGTTTTTTATTTTATTTTTATTATTTTTTTCTTGAAGTATAGTTGATTATAATGCATTAAATTTCTGGTGTACCGCAAAGTTATTCAGTTATGTATATATCCATATATATTCTCTTTCATTATAGGTTATTACAAGATATTGAATATAGTACCGTACCCTGTACTATATGGTACAGCCTTGTTGTTTATCTATTTTATATTTAGTAGTTTGTATCTGCTAATCTGAAACTCCTTGTTTATCCCTCCCCCAACTTTCCCCTTTGATAACCATAAGTTTGTTTTGTATGTTTGTGAGTCTGTTTCTGTTTTGTAACACATTTATATCATATTTTAGCTTCCACATATAAGTGGTATCATATGATATTTGTCTTTTCTGTCTGACTTACTTCACTTAGTGTGATAATCTCTAGGTCCATCCACGTTGCTGCAAATGGTATTATTTCATTCTTTTTTATGGCTGAGTCGTATTCCATTGTGTATATATATGTACCATGTCTTCTTTATCCATTCACCTGTCGATGGACATTTAGGTTGTTTCCATGTCTTGGCTCTTGTAAATAGTGCTGCTGTGAACATTGGGGTGCATGTGTCTTTTTGAATTACAGTTTTCTCTGGATATATGCCCAAGAGTGGGATTGCTGGATCATATGGCAACTCTATTTTTAGTTTTCTGTGGAACCTCCATACTGTTCTCCATAGTGGCTGCACCACCTTACATTCCCACCAACAGTGTAGGAAGGTTTCCTTTCCTCCATACGCTCTCCAACATTTGTTATTTGTAGATTTTAATGATGGCCATTCTGACTGGCATGAGGTGGTACCTCATTGTAGTTTTTTTTTTAACATGTTTATTGGAGTATAATTGCTTTACAATGGTGTATTAGTTTCTGCTGTATAACAAACAAATATGGAACGCTTCACGAATTTGCTTGTCATCCTTGCACAGGGTCCATGCTAATCTTCTCTGTGCCGTTCCAGTTTTAGTATATGTGCTGCCGAAGGGAGCACTCATTGTAGTTTTGATGTGCATTTCTCTAACAATTAGCAGTATTGGGCATCTTTTCATGTGCCTATTGGCCATCTGTATGTCTTCTTTGGAGAAATGTCTATTTAGGTCTTCTGCCCATTTTTTGATTGGGTTGTTTGCTTTTTTGTTATTCAGTTGTATGAGCTGTTTGTATATTTTGGAAATTAAGCCCTTGTCGGTCACATCATTTGAAAATATTTTCCCTCAGTACATAGGTTGTCTGTTCATTTTGTTTATTGTTTCTTTTGCTGTGCAAAATCTTATAAGTTGATTAGGTCCCATTTGTTTATTTTTGCTTTTATTTCTATTGCCTTGGGAGACTGACCTAAGAAAACATTGCTACAATTTATGTCAGAGAATGTTTTGCCTATGTTCTCTTCTAGGAGTCTTATGGTGTCCTGTTTTATATTTAAGTCTTTTTTTTTTCTTTTTGCGGTACGCGGGCCTCTCACTGTCGTGGCCTCTTCCGTAGCGGAGCACAGGCTCCGGACGCGCAGGCTCAGCGGCCATGGCTCACGGGCCCAGCCACTCTGCGGCATGTGGGATCTTCCCGGACCAGGGCACGAACCCGTGTCCCCTGCATCGGCAGGCGGACTCTCAACCACTGGGCCACCCGGGAAGCCCTATATTTAAGTCTTTAAGCCACTTTGAGTTTATTTTTTGTTTCTGGTGTGATGGGGTGTTCTAACTTCATTGATTTACATGCAGCTCTCCAGCTTTCCCAGCACCACTTGCTGAAGAGACTTTTTTCCCTCCACTGTATATATTGCCTTCTTTGTCAAATACTGACTGTAGGTGTGTGTGGGGGAAATTATTGTTAATTTTCTTATTTATAATAATGGCATTATGACTTTGTAGAAGAATATGCCTACTTTTAAGAGATGCTTAAGTATGTATGAGAGTGAAGTGTTACCATGTCTGCAGTTTCTTCAAATGGTTCAGCTCAAAATATAGATAGAGTGAGCAAATATGGCAAAATGTTAACCATTATTGAATCTAGGTAGTGATTATATGGGTGTTTGTGATGGTTCATTTTATGTATCAACTTGACTGGGCTACAGGGTGCCCAGATATTTGGTCAAACATTATTCTGGGTTTTTCTGAGAATGTTTCTGAATGAGATGAGAAAATCTTTTTTCTCCATACCTGTCAATAAGGACCACCACTAGTGGTTTGCTTAAACTGGCAAAGCCAATCATATACCTTCACTGTCATGCCTTAGGGGTATATCAGCTCTCCAGCCCTATATCATAATTTAGTTGACAAGGATCTTGATCACCTTTCCCTTCTATAAGATATCACACTGCCCAATTACATTGATGACCTTATGCTGATTGGACCTACTGAGCAAGAAGTAGCAACTTATTGGTAAGACATTTGCATGTTAAAGGATGGGAAATAAATCTAACAAAAATTTAGGGGCCTTCTACTTCAGTGAAACTTCTAGGGCTCAAGTGGTGTGAGCATGTCAAGATCTCCCTTTAAGGTAAAGGATAAGTTATTGCTCTGGCACCTCTTACAACCAAAAACCTGGCACAACACCTAGTAGGCCTCTTTGGATTTTGGAGGTAACATGTTCCTCATGTGATGTGTTACTCCAACCCATTTACTGAGTGATCTGAAAAGGCACTAGTTTTTTGTTTTTTTTTTTTTGCGGTATGCGGGCCTCTCACTGTTGTGGCCTCTCCCGTTGCGGAGCACAGGCTCCGGACGCGCAGGCTCAGCGGCCATGGCTCACGGGCCCAGCCGCTCCGCGGCATGTGGGATCCTCCCAGACCGGGGCACGAACCCGTGTCCCCTGCATCGGCAGGCGGACTCTCAACCACTGCGCCACCAGGGAAGCCCAGGCACTAGTTTTGAGTGGGGCCCAGCACAAGAGAGGGCTCTGCATCAGTCCAGGCTGCGGTGCAAGCTGCTCTGCCATTCGGGCCGCAGGATCCAGCAGATCCGATGGGGCTTAGACTGTCATGGCAGGTAGGGATGCTGCTTGGAGCCTTTGGCGGCCCCTGTAGGTGAATCATAAGTCAGGCCCTTAGGATTTTGGAGAAAAATCCTGTCATCCTCTGCAAATAACTACTTTCCTTTTAAGTAATTACTCTTGGCCTGCTACGGGGCCTGAGTAAAAGGCTTAACGGTGGGCCACAAAGTTACCATGTGACCTGAATTACCCGTCATGAGCTGGGGGTCATCTTACCCATCAAGCCATAAAATTGGGTGAGCACAGCAGCACTCTGTCATCAAATGAAGGTGGTACATATGAAGTTGGGCCTGAGCAGGCCCTGAAGGCACAATAAATTACATGAAGCAGTGGCCAAATGCCTGTGGTTTCCCGCTCTTGCTGCCCTACCTTCTCTCCCCCAGCCTGCACCTGTGGCCTCATGGAGAGTTCCCTATGATCAATTGGCATAAGAAGGGGAGACTTAGGCCTGCTTTACAGGTGGCTCTGCATAATCTGTAGGGACCACAATAAAGTAGACGACTGCAGCACTACAGCTTCTGTCAGGGACATCCCTGAAGGAAAGTAGTGAAGGGAAATCCTCCCACTGGGCGGAACTTTAAGCAGTGTACTACCACTCCACGAGGAAGGAAAGGAAGACAATGTCTAGAATACAGGCCATCCCTTAGGGCATCTCTTAGTATTGCCATGCCTTGTGATAAAGGTCAGTGGAAAACTCCAACAGCCTGGTCTAGGCAGAAATACTAATGGCCCAGACCCTTCAGGAATGAAGATTTGGATTTACCCCAGCACGTAAAGAACCAGGACCAGCTGCGGTGCTTGCTGGAGGCAAACATAATAAAAAAAAAAAAAGGTACTGGAAGAAAGTAGTGATAAATACCAGCTGTGACCATATGATGACTTACAGAAATGAGGATTATAAGTGTCATGTGTATTTCCTCCTTATTTGGTTATGAATATGTTCACATGGGTGTATGTGTGTATGTGTATATTTGTAAATACATACATATATATATATGGCAAATATCTTTGTTCTTTTCCTGCTCTTATCCTCTTATCATATAATGACTTTATGTCATCATATTTGAGTATTGTTATTTTTATATCATAGTTTTTAAGTTACAGGGTATCAAGGAGAAGAGTAATCCTCACTTTAGGACTTTACCTCCTCTTCTGGCAAAGGGGTTAGTACATTTTTGGTTGTACACAGCACAGTTGTGTCATGTTAGGTGATCCATGATCTTGTTATTGTCTTTATTTGGAGATTAAGTATGCTTTAAGGCAAAGTGTATGGGTGCCAAGTTGACAAAGGGTGGACTCGTGATGGTTAATTTTATGTGTCAGCTTGACTAGGCCAGAGGGTGCCCAGATAATTTGGTCAAGCCTTGTTCTGGGTGTGTCTGTGAGGGTGTTTCTGGAGGAGAGTAACATTTGAAATGGTGGACTGGGTAAAGCAGAGTGCCCTCCTCGTGGTGGCTGGGTCTCATCAAGTCACTTGAAGGCCTGGGTAGACCAAAAGGGCTGAGGAAGAAGGAACTTTCTGCCTGCCTGACTGCTTTTGAGCTGGGACATCCATTTTTTTTCCTGCTTTCAAATGTTGAACCGAAACATTGGCGCTTCCTTGGTCTCAAGCTTGTGGGAATTCAGACTAGAACTATACCATTGGCTCTTCTGGGTGTCCAGCATTGCTGACTGCAGACCTCAGGACTTGTCAGCCCCTATAATTGTGTGAGCCAATTCCTTATAATAAATAAGTACACAGACATTTGCACACACACATACACATCCTATTGGTTCTGTTTCTGGTGAACACTGACTATATAATAGAGTATTTATTGTTTATATTCTTTTTATTTTCTGTATGCTTCAAAATTTCCTTGTTGAAAAATTGGGAGAAAAACTCATCCAAATCTCAGTCAAAACTTCGGTCTCTCATCCAGTTCAAGGCTTCTGCCTTATGCTTGCTTTATCTCATGTCTGACCTGCACTTCTCCAAGTAAGCCGTGTGGCAGGCGGGTGTGATCCGTGTCTCTATTCTCACTGCTCCCCTTCGCTCCTAGTACTCTGCTATATCTGGCTTCTTCCAGGTTGTCAGTGAGGGTGAATGTGGAGTGAGAACACACAGCAAAAGGGTAGAATCTTTCTCGACTGGTGCTGGTATAATCTAGCACTGGTGCCCTTTGTGTGGCTAATGACCAAATACTGCCTGTTTTTCTCTGTCACGGAATGTGTGTGTGTGTGTGTGTGTGTGTGTGTGCAGTTATTTCCTCTTACCAACTAGGGACCTTGGCAATGTACCATTCATTCTGTGGGCAATGCATTTTCCAGCTGACCTCTTATGAATCCCTCTCCTCCTCTTGTTCGAGTGACACTCCCTTAGGGTCCTCCAGCTATAGGTAGTTTTTTTTTTTTTTTTTTCTTCCATGAAAGCAAAGCTTGACTGTCTTCCAAAGTGTCCACTTGGTCACAGGGTATATTCTTACCCTACCACCATGTAAAAGGGCAGGCTTCTCTTGTTTTTTTTTTTTTGTGGTACGCGGGCTTCTCACTGTTGTGGCCTCTCCCGTTGCGGGGCACAGGCTCTGGACGCGCAGGCTCAGCGGCCATGGCTCACGGGCCCAGCCGCTCCGTGGCACGTGGGATCTTCCCGGACCGGGGCACGAACCCGTGTCCCCTGCATCGGCAGGCAGACTCTCAACCACTGCACCTCCAGGGAAGCCCAGGCTTCTCTTGTTGCTGCCTCCTCTCCTCGCTCTATTCTATCTTTGTCTTTATATGTGTATCAGTTTATTTTTGCTGTGTAACAAACCTTTCTAAAACTTAGTGACTTAAAATAACACTCCTTTAATATTACGGTGCTTGGACAGCTGGGCAGTTCTGTTGATTGCAGCTGGGCTCCCTCATGCATCTGCAATCTGGTACAAGTCAGCTCAGTGGCTCTGGAGTTGTATTAGAGTGATTGGGTTGACTGGGTTATGTGTCTTTCATCGTTCACCATCTAGCCTGGGCTGGTCCATGTGGCAGGAGAGCTCAACGGGAGAGAGCAGAAATAATCAAGGCCCCTTGAGTCTTGGGCTTCAAGCTGGCACACCATAACTTCCTTTTCTGTATGCCAAAGCAAGGCCCAAGATTCCCCCAGATTCAAGGAGTAGAAAATACTCTGCCTCTTGATGGGAGAACCTGCAGTGTCTTACTGCCAAGGGGAGAGGATGTAGGGAAGAGTAATAATTGCAGTAATTTTTGCTAACAGTCTACTACGAGGTATGGATACATACTGCTAGACATGTATGTAATCCCCCTTGGTTCACCACCACCCTCCTGGAAGGGAATTGTGCTATGACCTTCTGGCACTCAGCTAATATCAGCTCCCTGATTTCTTTTAGGAGTTCTGCTGCCCTCCTTAATCTTTGGTGTGAGACAGAGGGAGAAGAAAGACTATGTTCCTGTGCTCATTAATAATTTAATAAAGGGGAATTAATTATTTTTTTTCCATTAAAATGGAATTCAAAGTAGAGTTTAAATATAATAGAAGCAAGACATTGAAATGCATGTTCTAAACCAAACAACAGCAACAACAAAACTGCTTGTTAATAAGCATCAGAAATCAAATTCTCAGGAGACCTGTAGCTTTCTATGGGAAGAAAAGAAAAATAACACAGCATTTTTCACTCACTTGTTCTGTACAGTCCGTTGAAAGACACTTGTTTTGGTGAATCCTGTCCAATGAATCTGTAACTCGGTAATGATGTTACATTGATATGTAAAGCACTCCTTTAACATATATCACTTTGTGATAAACATTTCAACTAAAAACACTGTCTTTTTTAAAGGTATTAAGGAGCATCAATTCAATTATTCACAATCCAAGAGCTCCAGTAATAATTTATAAACAGAGCAAAGGAGGAGCCCAACATTTTAATAAAGATCTTGTTCAAGATTGTGGATTTGAGCATCTTGTTCCTATAATAGAAATGTGGGCAGATCAACTGGCTTCCTTAAAGGTAAGGGGTTGAATATTCTTTACAGGCTTTGAAAATCTGTAGGAGTCCATGGGCTTTATATACTTTTATTCTCAAGCAAAGTTTTATATTTGGTGTGCTTTTACCATAGACTTTTTCTTTATAATTGCACCTTACTGATGAAAAACGTTGGTTAATGAAAGTATCATTATGCTCTGACTTCCTGACTTTTTTTCAAATTCTGGTGGCACTTACTGTTTAATACATTTATTTGGCACTGAATGTGTTGCCTTGAGTTGCTAAAATAGATAACTGCCTTCTTACCAAATGAAAGATTAAAGATATTAATATGTGAGGTCTGGGTATTAATTGGAGAGTGTTAAGTAAGTGGAGGACTTAAATAAGAAGTTGAGAAAAGTAAAAATTTCCTGTATTTCTTTCTGTATTCTAGAGTTGCACTGTCTAATACAATAACCACTAAGCCACATGTAGCTTTTGATCACTTGAAATGTGACTAGTCCCAACTGAGATGTGCCGCAAGTATAAAAATACACACCTGGGCTTCCCTGGTGGCGCAGTGGTTGAGAGTCCGCCTGCCGATGCAGGGGACACGGGTTCGTGCCCCGATCCCGGAAGATCCCACATGCCGCGGAGCGGCTGGGCCCGCGAGCCATGGCCGCGGAGCCTGTGTGTCCGGAGCCTGTGCTCCGCAACGGGAGAGGCCACAGCAGTGAGAGGCCCGCGTACAGCAAAAAAAAAAAAAAAAAAAAAATACACACCTGATTTAGAAGACTTATTATGGAGAAAAATAGTTAAAATATTGATTATCTGTTAAATGATAATATTTTGGATATATTGGGTTAAATATATTATTAAAATCGTCACCTATTTCTTTTTACTTTTTAAAATGTGGATACTAAACAATATTACTGTGACACACATTACATTCCTTCTGGATGGCATTGTTCTAAAGGGCCAAGCACTGTGCCATGCACATAGTAGATGCTCAGTAAATATTTATTGATTGACCAGTCTTAGACTTCTAAACTTTCAGGAGCCCGGCCTCTTGTGCACAGTTTTAAATAGATTAGGACAACATATCTAGGCCAGGAAAACTAAGTAGGCTGTCATGAAAATCAAGTCGAATTACTTTAGCATCCTTTTGAATTAAAAACTTTCCTGGAGATACATACTATACCATGGATGAATCTTGAAAATATCCTAAGTGAAAGAAGCCTGTCACAAAAGGCCGCTTATTGTATGATTCCATTTTTTTTTAATGAAACGCTCAGAATAGGCAAATCCATAGAAACAGAAAGTAGATTAGTAGTTACCCAAGAACTGGGAGCAGGAGAGAACGGGGAATGACTGTAAGTGGATACAGGGTTTCTTTTTGGAGTGATGAAAATGTTCTAGAGCTGGATAATGGTAATGATTGCACATCTCTGTAAATAAGTCAAAACTACTGAATTGCACATTTAGAGAGGATGAATTTTATGGTATGTGAATTACATCTCAGTATATCTGTTATTTAAAAAATCAAGGGCAAAATGTTAAGGACAGGCTTATTTTTTTTTCATCAATAATTCAAAATAATTACTTAAATAACATATGCTACTAATAAATAACATATAATTACTTTAAACATCCAGATTCCAGATAATCAATATATATATATGTAAGGCCTGGAGAAAACTAATTTAACAGACTTTTTCTAAACTGATAATGGTATTTTAAAAAAAATAATGATGATGGTTAATATATATATTAAACCTGCTTGGATAATTATATTTTATTAGCGTTATTATGAAAACTTTAAAAATCAGTAATAGCATATTGTTTCTTTCGTAAAGGATTTGTATAAGTCCTTGAAAATACTATCTGCAGAACTGGTGCCTTGGCATAATTTAAAGAAGCAGGATGAAAATGAAGGTGTCAAAGTTGAAGATCTGTTGTTTATAGTAGATACCATGTTAGAAGAAGTGGAAAATAAGGAAAAGGTAATACTACCTAACACTTACATAAATGTTCACATTTTAATGTGCTCTTTATCTTAGAAACTAATAATGATATGGATATAGATATTCTACTAGAACTCTATTTCTCTTTTGAAAGTTTTTATTAAAGATTTGGAATAATTTTAAGATGTAAACTATCTTTTTCTTCCTCTCTTTTGGGCAGGACAGCAATATGCCAGACTTTCAAATTTTGCGAGCTATTGTTTCTCACTTCCAAAAATTATTTGATGTGCCTTCTTTAACTGGAGTCTATCCCCGAATGAATGAAGTTTATACTAGGCTTGGAGAAGTGAACAATGCTGTGAGAAACCTCCAGGAACTCTTAGAACTAGGTGATGACCCTTTGTCATTTTTGGCCCCCCATTTAAGAATTATTTTTAATAAATCAACAAAAAGTAGTTAAAAATCAAGACTAACTGAAGCATAAAGTATTTGATTTAATGATTTTGAAAACTCTCTTTTAAAATATCCTATCCTTTTATTTCTCTTTTGCAGATAGTTCATCCTCATTGTGTGTGCTGGTGAGCAGAGTTGGAAAATTGTGTAGGCTGGTTAATGAAGATGTGAATGAACAGGTTATGCAGGTATTGGGACCTGAAGACCTCCAAAGGTATTTAGTTTGAAAAGGTTGCAAAGTACCATCCAGAATGTTTGGAGTGGTAAAATTAAAGACTTCCAAAACTTCATAAGTTAATTACCTTTCCTGTTTGGAATAGCATTTTTTAAAATAACTTGACAATCTAAAATAATCTCACACCTTAGGGAGGGAGAGAATGTCAAGTATTTTCAAGATAAAAGTAGACTCTAGGGCCTATAGGTTTACATAGGGTGGGTCAGGACTCCAGCATTATTGCTATAAGCTTGTTCCCAAATTATATAAGGAGAAATTCAAACTTTATTAGCAGCTTCATGTGAATTCAGAATATATGAGTCCAATTTTTAGTACATTACCATCAATCACTGATCACTAAATAATCACTATGAGACGTGTATTATTTGATAAGAAGATGTTAAGGATTTTTTTAAAAAGCTAGGCATCTCTGACATAAAACCTAATGTTTTTTTAAAATATCAAAATGTTTTGATATTTTTTAAAATATCAAAATGTTATAGCTATACTGTTCCTCCCTTCCCCAGATTTTATACTGCAACATATGTTCTGCAAGTTTTCCAAGAACCCTTACCTGACACTTGAGTTTTCTGATACTTGATGCTTTTAAAAGGAATGTATGTCTCATTATTGGTCTTATTCTCCTTCCCACAGTTTTACTGATTACTGATACTTATTCTTAATGTTTAATAGAATACAGGATATAAAAGCCAATTCTTTTTAGAAAATGTTATAAAAGCATGGTCTCTTAAGAATCCTCAAGCTACATAAAAGTTCCTATATTAGGAATGTTATATAGATTTAACTTTAGAACAGATGATTACACTGATAATAGATTTTTTTTTAGAAAAGTGTTACTAGATGAACAAAGAGCTGAAAAAGGATGGATTGAAGTAAATGATCATTAAACTTATATTTAAATTAGCAAGACGATTTCCTTCCATTTTGAAATGTTCTATGTCCAGTGAGGTGCAAGTTGGAAATTCAGTGTAAACTGCATTTTTTCTTTTAAAGCATTATCAACAAATTGGAAGAACATGAGGAATTTTTCCCAGCATTTCAGGCATTTACTAATGATCTACTTGAAATCTTAGGTAAGATCTTTGTTGGTGGTGGTTAAATTTTGAGTCTCAAGATGTCAGTGGGTTTGAGGAAACAGTGCTCCTTAGTCACTGTATTAGTGTTTTTACCCAGAGTGGTAGAAAGTGTCTGGAAACCACTAACAGTTCTGGAAACAAACTTCTAACTTGCAGTTAAAGTTGGTTGGGATTAGTCTTCAGAACAGAGAAGCTCCTTTAAGGAGCTGGGGGCTGCCTTTGTTTTAGGACCTTAAAATGAGAAATGACATTATTCTGGCTAGGCCCAGTGTAACCTTGACTCTGTCATTGGCTAATGAGAAATGTCCTTAGAATTTATGATCTTGGAAGGTGTCTTTTTTCTTCTTCCTGCTTCTCCTTCTTTTTCTTCTCTCTTTTTTTTTTTTAAAGATAGTTCCTACTTACTGTGTTTTTTAGATATACAAATTAAATTTCCTTCTAAGGTGATGAGAAGTAATATAAAGTAAACATCTGTAGAAAGGAGATAAATTTATAAATCTGTAGAAGGGAAGAGATACATTTTACACTCTTGGTCAGATTGAGGGATTCGTCAGTAGTAATATCTCTTAAAGGGGAAAAATGTAATTAGCTTAGGAATCATAGGCAAAATAGAGACCCAATTCTCTTACTTTAAGTGTGATTATATATGGCTATAAAAATAATTTATCTTACTGTTAAGAACACTTTTTAGGGAATTCCCTGGCGGTCCAGTGGTCATTAGGACTCTGGGCTTTCACTACCGAGGGTGCAAGTTCAATCCGTGGTGGGGGAACTAAAATCCCGCAAGCTGCGCAGCGTAGCCAAAAAAACCCCCACTTTTAAAAAAGGTTAAAGCGATTTATTTATTAATGAATTCTTTTTTTTTCCATATAGCTCATTTGAAATTGAAAGTGTTTTTTTTTTGTTGTTGTTGTTGTTGTTGTTTGGGAAAATGTAATTTGAAAGTTTAACTTGAGATGTGGAATTGTATAAATGTGTTGCCTTGTATCTCAAAGAGCCTTGTTTCCTGCAATAATATGATTTTACTTGCTTTGGGGTAGCAATTAACTTAAACAATGAGTTTCTTGTCATTAATAAACATTTTAATAGGTGTGCTAGCAACACTTATTTCAGAATCCTTCTATAGCAACTTCCCCTCAGATATGATACTCAGCATGGTTCATGTAGGATCATTTGCTTCAACTCAACAGGTGTGATTTTAGAATGCGGGTCAGGGAATAACTTGACCTTTGTACCTTACCACAATGTAAGATGTGAACCAAATTCTCTGCTGTAGATTTGTCCATATTTTTTTCCTTTCCTATATTTTGATGAGTGGATTCAGACAAGAATTCTGACTGAAGTCAGGAGCTTAAAACAGCATGGGTCATGTGTTTTGGCTAAAGGAAGAACAATCAAAATCCAGCTAAACATGGAGGGAGAGAGATGGAATCCAAGGAATCATGTTTTATGTAAAGGAAGTGAGTTTATGAACAGTGAACTAGCAGAATAATCTAGAAGAAAGTGGTGAGAATTTAGAGAACCTGCCACTGGGGCTTACCTTAAGTAGGGCTGGAGTCTACATACTCAGAGAAAGGACCTTCCTTAGTGGCTAGGAGCTTCCAGATGGTGAATTCTAACTTAGGCTGGTTGGAAGAAGATAGTCTTAGGAAAAGAAGTCAAATTCGGAAAGAACCTGGCAGAGAAGAACCTGAACTATCTTGTAGGCTGGACCAGGCTAAGCTCTATAATACACTGCATCTGAGATTTTACTCTGAGACACCTCACTCCTATTAGGTAGATAGGCTTCATCCTAAAAGGTAGACCTAAGAGCCATCCTGCTAATGAGAAATCTTTATCATAGAATTAGGATAGGACTGTGTTCCAAGAGAAGAAATCCCTAAGTCCTTAGATGGGGGCCCATGAGAGAGAGTGCCTCTACTGGGGGTTTCACCATGTAGGCTCACCCATGTAGTTAAAGAAGCAGTAACATAATATCATAAATGTTGCTAGTAGGATCTGTTAATAAGAGCACACTGCTAATGAGATTAATATCAGAGTCAGAGGATGTTTTCATAGGGCAAAAAGGCAAATGCTTTTGTAGGGCAAAAAAAAACCACCCATTTTTTTGCCCTGTGAAGCATCTGTGTCTGAATCAGTGATACACTCATCACCACTATTGGAGAAAAGTTTCATGGGCATGAAAGCACTAGTGATGTTGCCTTTGTGTCTGAAGTTTGCCTTTGAATAGAGATTCTCATTTCATCTGAGCCTAACAGTGGATAAAGCTATTCTTTTATTATTATTGTTTTTCTATTACAGAAATTGATGACTTGGATGCCATTGTACCTGCAGTAAGGAAATTAAAAATACCTTCATACTGAAAACAAATCATTTTTACTGTGTAAATTGCGTTCTTAACATTCTAAATATTTTGTAGGATTGATCTTACTCTGAGACAAGGGTTATAAAATGTATATACTCTCAGAATTCACCCCCTTCTTTCTGTTGAGTCCTTCTCCATCCATATAATTTTTATTAACTTTGAGATTCTTTTATAGAAAACATTGCTAAGTTTAATTACTAAATTAACTTTAGATCCTTTAATCATTTCTTAAGCAATTCTTGAGTGCTTAAAATGTAAGATTGTTTTAAAGTACAGTGTGTAAGAGAGAAACTCAGGGAGAGATAGTGCAAGTAATAGAAAGGTTGCATCTAAGTTCAGAGTTTTTTGGCCTGGGAACAAGGAATGCCAGTGGCTGTCTTTAGTCCAGCCAGCAGGAAGCTGTTGCTTTCCTGGCAAGGAAATGGCACATTCTATTAAGATATCCCTCATGACACTTGCCCTTTCAGAGCAGAAGGAACAAAAGGAAGAAGGAAAAAAGTTTTTACCGTGTTAGGGTAGGAAATGAATTATGAGGTAAAATAGATGAGTGGATGCGAGTCTCTCATAAAGTGTCCTTTTTGCTATCTTGATGTGATGTACTTTTTACAAGGGCATGAAATCTTAAATAAAATTTTTGTTAAGAATTTCCAAACATAAGTGTTCTCAGTGACTTGACTTGTATTCCTCACCAGTAATGAGTCGTATTCTCTTACTAGGCTGAGCCTTCCTTGGGCACCCTTCCTGGTTCACCTTTGCTGCATTTTACATAAGAGTAGCTTTCTTGATGCTTTCTACTTATTCTCTGTTCTCCATATTCATTCTGTTTTTCTTAAAGGACAGGTGTTTGGCTTCACATCCGTGAGTACAGAGGCCACTTTTGGTTACTGCCACTCCCTCACCCCCTACCCCGACTTTTTTTTTTTTTTTTTTTTTTTTTGCGGTACGTGGGCCTCTCACTGTTGTGGCCTCTCCCGTTGCGGAGCACAGGCTCCGGACGCACAGGCTCAGCGGCCATGGCTCACGGGCCCAGCCGCTCCGCAGCACGTGGGATCCTCCCGGACCGGGGCACGAACCCGTGTCCCCTGTATAGGCAGGCAGACTCTCAACCACTGCGCCACCAGGGAAGCCCCCCACTTTTGTAAGTAACGGGCCTAGGGAGACTTCTCAGTTATTCTTGTTCATTGCCATGTAGAATACTGGAAAGAATTTCTGGGAAGCAGCATAGTGGAAAGCAGAGAGTAAATGTCAAGTATAGTTAATAGAAGTATAGTTAATTTACAATGTTGTGTTAGTTTCTGGTGTACAGCAAAATGATTCAGTTATAGAGATATATATGTGCGTGTATATAACATATATATACACATATATACACACACACACATTCTTTTTCATATTCTTTTCCATTATTTATTATATGACATTGAATATAGTCCCTTGTGCTATACAGTAAGACCTTGTTGTTTATCTATTTTATATATAGTAGTTTGTATCTGCTAATCCCAAACTCTTAACTTATCCCTCCCCTACCCCCTTTCCCCTCTGGTAACCGTAAGTTTGTTTTCTATGTCTGTGAGTCTGTTCATTAATAAGTTCATTTGTGTCATATTTTAGATTCCACATATGTGATATCATATTTATCTTTGTCTGACTTACTTCACTTAATATGATAATCTCTAAGTCTGTCCATGTTGCTGCAAATGGCATTATTTCATTCTTTATATGGCTGAGTAGTATTCCATTGTGTGTGTGTGTGTGTGTCTGTCTGTCTGTCTGTGTGTAACATCTTCTTTACCCATTCATCTGTCAGTGGACATTTAGGTTGCTTCCATGTCTTGGCTATTGTAGATAGTGCCGCTACGAACATTGGGGTGCATGTATCTTTTCAAATTATCATTTGCTCTGTATATATTCCTAGGAGTGGGATTGCTGGATCGTATGGCAAAATTTTAGTTTTTTAAGGAATCTCCATACTGTTCTCCATAGTGGCTGCACCAATTTACATTCCCACCAACAGTGTAGGAGGGTTCCCTTTTCTCCACACCCTCTCCAGCATTTGTTATTTGTAGACTTTTTTTTTTTGTGGTACACGGGCCTCTCACTGTTGTGGCCTCTCCTGTTGTGGAGCACAGGCTCTGGATGCGCAGGCTCAGCGGGCATGGCTCACGGGCCCAGCCACTCTGCGGCATGTGGGATCTTCCTGGACCAGGGCACGAACCTGCGTCCCCTACATCAGCAGGCGGACTCTCAACCACTGCGCCACCTGGGAAGCCCTGTAGACTTTTTAATGATGGCCATTCTGACTGGTGTGAGGTGGTACCTCATTATAGTTTTGATTTGCATGGAAGAAATATAATTTAAAAATTATGTTAATCTAAATTTTGTCAGCTAGTTTAAGAGCCTGTGGTTAACTCTTAGTTTAAAACAGAGGTTTTCAAACTCTTCCTCAGAGGCCTAGAAGTGTTTTTGGATGGCCACTGAGAAGGGACAGTGCTGTAGTAGGAAGAACATTAGGCCCTCTCTATCAGGTCTACTTTTATCCAGTTTTAATTATTTAAAATATAAGTACTGCAACCATTATTTAGCTCTTGATTTTTTACAATTTTATTGACGTATAGTTGACATACATGTATAGTTGCTCCGTGACATGTGGGATCCTCCCAGACCAGGGCTCGAACCCATGTCCCCTGCATTGGCAGGAGGATTCTTAACCACTGCACCACCAGGGAAGTCCTATTTCACTAATCTTTTTTGTGTGTTATAAATATAACACATATGCTAAGTATGACAAAAACCATAAATGTCAAGTATAATGAATGATTATAAAGTGAATACCCATGCAACAATCAAGAAACAGAACATTCACCAGCACTACAAAAGGCCTCCCCCACATACCATATGTGCCTTCCCCCATTAGCCTGACTTATGTTAATCACTTACTTGTTTTTTTAAATAGTTTTGCCAGTTTTGTGTGTACGTCTAAACCAAGATAGTTTAGTTTTGCCTATTTTTGAACTTCATAAAAATGGAATCATATTGTATATGTTCTTTTTAATTCTTCTTTTGTTCAACATTATGTTTGTACTATTCATCTGTGTTGTTGTGTGTAGGTCCAGGTCATTTGTTTTCATTGGTGTCTAGTATTCCTCTATGAATGTTCCATAATCCATTTGTCTGTTCTACTAGGGATTGGCATTTGGGTTGTTTCTAGTTCTTGGCTGTTGTGAGCTACTGCTGTGAACATTCTTGTATGTGCATCTTTGTTCGCTTGTGTGCAGGTTTCCTAGAAGCAGTATGCAAGAAGTAAAATTGCTGGGTCCTAGAGTAAAACACATCTAACCATGTGAATGGAGCCTCTGGGGTTGTATAGTGTGCAACTTTGATAGACAATGTATATTTCAACTTTAGAAGAAAATGCCAAACTCTTTTCCAAAGTGGTTGAACCAATTTATACTCCCACCATTAATGTATGAGAGTTCCCACTTTTCCATATCTTGACCAATTTTGGGTAAGTCAGATTTTTTATTTTTGCCAGTATAGTGTATAGAGCTTAGTGTGGTTTTAATGTTTATTTTCCTGATTACTAATGAAGTTAAACATCTTTTCCTTTGTTTATTGGCCATTTGTATTTATTTTTTGAAGTGCTTGTATGTATCTTTGGTTCACTTTTCTGTTGGACAGTCTGTCTTTTCCTATTGACTTGTAAGAGTTATTTATATATTCTGGACATGAGCCATTTGACAGTTATATGTGTTGCAAATGTCTTCTTCCATTCTATGTCCTCTTTCCATTTTCCTCTAGTTTCTTTTTATGAACTGACAAACTTAATTTTAATATAGAGAGTATAGTTAAAGATGTAGAGATTTAGAGTTAGTGCTCTAAGTGTCTTATGAAATCTTTCTCTAGTCACAAGTTGTAAAGTTATTCTCTTATATTATCTTATAGCTGTACACGTTTGCCTTTCACACTTAGTCTAATATACCTGCAGTTGTTTGACTTTTTTAATGTGGTATAAGTAAAGGACCATTTTTACATTTTCCGTCATAGATACCCAGTTATCTCAGAACCATTTATTGAAAAATCTATTTCCCCTCTGCTCATAGTGCTACCTCTGTCATGAATGGAATATCTGTGTGTGAATGGGTCTGTTCCTGGACTCTCTTTTCTATTCTTTTGGTCCAGTTGTCTCTCCCTGCACTAGTACCCCACTGTTTTCATTATTTTAAATTTAAAATAAACTTTGGTATCCAGTTGAAGGCTTACCACCCTTAGTGTTTCCATGTGTATTGAATCTGATTATCAAGTTACACACACACATGCACACACACTACATATTGAGATTTTTTTTTCATTAAACATAGGATCAGTGAGGAAAATCAGCATCTGTAACGTTGGGTCTTCAAACTCCAAATACAACATAGCTCTCCATCTGGTTAGATTCCCTTTAACATTTCTAATAAAGTTTCATAATTTTCCTGTAGGGATTATTGTTGGATATATTCATAGTATTTGATCTTTTATACATTTATAAATTATCTTTTTAAAATTTCATTTTCCAACTATTTCAGGAACAGAGAACTACAATTGATTTTTAAATATTAACTTTGCAGTTAGCAACCTTGCTAGAAACTCTCTGATTAGCTCTAGCAGTATATCTTTAGATTATTTTGGATTTTTATGCTCATGATCATATCATCTGTATATAACAACAGTTTTGGTCAGATATACCTGTTTTTTCTTGCCCAACTACATATGCCACAATACAGGGCTGAGCAGAAGTGGTGATAGGAAGCACCCCTTTCTTATTCCAGATTTCAAAAGGAAAGCATTTAATGTTTCACCATTAAATATGATGTTTGCTACCATTACTATAAACAAATCTAAACTACCCTTGAGTATATCTTTTTCATCCTTTTATTTTCAACACTTCTGTGTGTTTGAAGTGAACCTCTTGTAAATAGCATATAGCTGTACTTTTTATTTTCATGGAATTTGACCCCTTTGCAGGTTTTAATAGTGGGTTTATTGTGATTACAAATATATTTAGAAGTCTTTTGCCTATCTTCTTTTATATTTTCTATTTATCATATTTTTCTATGCTACTTTTTTCTTTCCTATTTTTTGGGGGGGGTATTGAATTTCTCTTTATTTTTTTTTCTTCTTCACTACTGATTTGGAAGTTTTATATTTCAGCTCTGTTGATTTTTCTATTGTTACTCTATTTTATTGGTTATCTTAAAATTTTTAATATACACTTAGTCAAGGTCAGGAGATAGAAACTACATTGCACAGGTAGCCTAACAGGAAAAATTTAAAACAAGAATGGCTAACTAGTAACGGTAGTTACCTACTAAAAGGGGAGAAAAGAAGACTCTAAGGGGTATGCAGTAGCGACTTCAGAAAGCAGATACTACCCCCAGGGATAAAGGAGAGTGAACAAGGAAGGAACTTAGAAACTTAAAAATTGCCTTCCCACTAGGCTGAGATGTAAACCCTTGAGTAGAAGTCTGGCTGCTATAGGAGCAGGCAACCAACTTGTGGCAAAGAAACTTGCCGAGGGTGCTGGATGGTGCTGAACCATGAAGGCTGTATTTATGTTTGCAAAGCCCAAGGGCGTGAGCCAAGAGTAAACTGTGGCAGTGCTTTGGTAACCGAGGATGGCCCTCACACAGCCAGGAAAAAAGCGCCTCAGTAGAAGAAAGAAAGGCCACTTCTTCCCACTCTGGCCTTGCAGTGTCTCTCCAGTGCCCTCAATTGGCAAGCCTAACCTCAAGCCCCCTGGCAAAGGAGGGGAGGCTGTGGTGTCTCTAGTATCAAAGCAGGGCAAAGATGGGTTGATTTGGAGCTGAAAGGTAACAAACTAGTAACTGCCACATACTTATAATTAATTTTTAAAATAGAAAACTATCTTTAATTTCTTAAATAAGGACTTTAAGATTCCTCTGAACCAGCTTCATGGTCCTCCTTAGATGTCAGTACTAGCATTTCAGTGCCACTGGCTTTCTGAACCCAGTATTTGCAAACATTTTTGGTTGCTTGCTTACCTGTTTACATTTCTTAAACAATCAAGACTTACGTAGGTTTACCAACATATTTTACAGATTTCTTTGCTCTCCGTTGTTTCCCATGTGCCACTTCTGCCTTAATGTTACGTTTTCCTTCTTGCTGAAATACATCTAGTGGCCATTTTTCAGTTGGTATTCCCATGTGCTTCATATTTTTAAAATTGTTTTTGTTTTTATAATTTTTGCCTGTGAGCTTCCCTTTAGTGGGAATTATCTGCTACAGTGGTCCAACATGTGCCCTAGGTGGGCATGACAACCCTAAGGGCTAGTTTTGTGGTTGCCTCTGTCAGGGCTTCACATGGTTCCAGGTTCTAAACCAATTTTCACATTAGTTTCCAGGTGTCGAGGTCTCCACACCAAGTCAACTGTGTGTAACTTCAGACCCCGTGGTCCTGTAGGAGAGAGTAGGTGATTGTTTCCACCCACTGCTAACAACCAACTCCTTGTCCTCATTGGCAGCAAAGGCATTTTCTGATGACAAAACTTTTCAGGCTCCTGTGCCTTACATAGTAGCTTTGCCTTCTCTCTGGTGTGTGCTAAAATTCTGGTTCTCTTCAAAACACCCCCTTCAACTCCTATACCCAGCTGTAGATTTGCTCTTTGGATCATCACCAGAACTTTACCTGTGTTTTTTTTTTTTTTGCGGTACGCGGGCCTCTCACTGTTGTGGCCTCTCCCGTTGCGGAGCACAGGCTCCGGACGTGCAGGCTCAGCGGCCATGGCTCACGGGCCTAGCCGCTCCACGGCATGTGGGATCCTTCCAGACCGGGGCACGAACCTGTGTCCCCTGCATTGGCAGGCGGACTCTCAACCACTGCGCCACCAGGGAAGTCCTACCTGTGTTACTTTTTAATCAACCATGTTTAAAATAAATGTTGTTCATGGTTTAACTAGGTTTTCTATGTGTTTAGAAGAGGAAGGATAGGTTTTCACTTGTCTGCTTTGTCTGCCATCTTGCTCAGTAGTAGTTTTAGGGCTGCTGATATTCAGGACATGATATATGATACATTCCCTTCTACTCCTCTGGCACTTTATCATTTTTAAGCAACTTGTCTGTTTAGTGAACATTACAATGCCACTGTGAGGTAGATAGGACAGGCATCAATTGTCCCATTTTATTATGAGAATTTGTCACTCAAAACAGCAGAAACAAATTTTATTACACGTCGGCCATGTACTTAGCATAGCCTTGGATGATGGGGGCGAAAATCAATTCAGGTAGCTTCTAGGTCAATTGGAGAGTAAACAGAAACATTAAATACCAATCACAGTACAGGTAGTTGCTTAGCATATGACCTTAGT
Source organism: Mesoplodon densirostris (assembly GCF_025265405.1). Taxonomy (NCBI): domain Eukaryota; kingdom Metazoa; phylum Chordata; class Mammalia; order Artiodactyla; family Ziphiidae; genus Mesoplodon; species Mesoplodon densirostris. The sequence goes on from NC_082665.1 coordinate 148,299,518, forward strand.
AGATATTTAATAAGCATTTTTAAAAATTAAATGTTACATGGCAGGGATTTGCTAAAATGAAAAATGTACAGTGTTGATAGTAGATGCCCTAGACCAGGGGTCCCCAACCCCCGGGCCACGGACCGATACTGGTCCGTGGCATGTGAGGAACCGGGCTGCACAGCAGGAGGTAAGCGGCAGGTGAGCAAGCGAAGCTTCATCTGTATTTAGAGCTGCTCCCCATCGCTCACATTACCGCCTGAGCTCCGCCTCCTGTCAGATCAGCAGCAGCATTAGATTCTCATAGGAGAGCGAACCCTACTGTGAACTGCGCGTGCAAGGAATCTAGGTCGCGTGCTCCTTATGAGAATCTAACGCCTGATGATCTGAGGTGGAGCTGAGGCAGTGATGCTAGTGCTGGGGAGTGGCTGCAAATACAGATCGTCATTAGAGAGAGGTGTGACTGCACCGAGACCATAATAAATCAATTGCCTGCAGATTCATATCAAAACCCTATCAGTTGGGTATAAAATGGTAATTCACTATTATTTAGATGTACATTTCTCTGATTAGTGCAGTCAAGGCATCTTTTCATGTGTAGCCTGCATTCAGATTTCTCTTCTATGAATTGCCTGTTGTGAAAAATATCTTCAAAGTGACCCTTAGCTTCTTCTACAACGTGAGGAAATTATAATGAGGAGGGTATAAAAATGTTAAGGACCGCTGCTAACCAATGACTGAGTTTTTAAATACTTGGCCAGGATAAGAGTAGTCTCTCCTATTTTTGTAAAGCTATGATTCATTCTCCACCCCACTGCAATCTGATTTGTGCTTCTGCTAAGTACTTCTCTTTAAAGTGGAGCATTAAATGTAAACCAACCCTTTCTATTTTTGTCAAGGTCTAAAAACATTCATTTAGAAATATGAATACAACAAACCTGACATTTGCAACAACAACAACAACAAAAAAAAAACCCTATCAGTGAGTGGCAAGTGAACACAAGCTCAGGGCCCCACTGACTCTGCATTATGGTGAGTTGTGTAATTATTTCATTATATATTACAGTGTACTAATAATAGAAATAAAGTGCACAATAAATATAACGTGCTTGAATCATCCCCAAACCATTCCCTTCCCCGCTCCAGTTTGTGGAAAAATTATCTTCCACGAAACTGGTCCCTGGTGCCAAAAAAGTTGGGGACCGCTGCCCTAGGTTGGGGGGAGAGGCCCTGTCAGTGTGGGGTGGCTTAACGGAGGAGGTGGGTTTGATATAGGCCTCTAAGAGGTAAGTAGAATTAGTAGACAGGATATATTTGGACTATTCTGGAACAGAGCATCTGCACATGAATAAGGTAGCAGAAAACTGAGACCTGATTATGTTAGGTCTGAAAAACAATGTGGGTTTGAATTTTGTAGAAAGCATGAAATAATAATTTATAAGTGAGAGTAAAATGACAAAAACTTTGTTTTAAGATGTTACCATTCTTCAGAAAAGTGGCAGTGAAGGCAGTGGTAGGGAGAGGAAACCGATGGCGGGGGTACTGCCTGAGTAGATAAGTGAAAAGAGGACGTGACTCGACAACAGCTCTAGGAGCGTGAGAAAGGACAAGAATATGTGGTTTTATAAAGTCTGAAATGCAGGAGAGGCACTTGTTTAAATATACAATTTACATATTTTGCTTTTAACATGCTGTTTAGGTGAACCAGCCCTCTCTTAGAAGAGTGGAGCAGAATTCCCAAACCTATCAGAGAGAGGTACAGAAAGTCCCTTGTTCTCTGGCACTGACACTCGGCAGCAGCCTCCAGTGCTCTATGGGAGTGCAGACGTAGACCTGGGTTTGAAACTCTCCTTGCATTTACTATGGAAATAATGCCAAATGCTAGAGTTTGGTCCCAGGCCATCCCACACTGAAGTACTGTCACTAACATTGTTGCCATCAGGAAAGTACATTTTAGTTCCAAATCAGATACATGAAGGAACCTCCAGGCAGAGAAGCACCAGAGGTGGCAGCCAGCAGGGCTTAGATAGAGTTAGCTCTTGGCACTTTTTGGTGGATCACTTTTTAGTCCCATAAAAGAAGCCTCCTCCCTTGGTCAGTCACTGCCCAGGAATACTGACAGCTGCTCCACAAACAGACCCCCCTCACCCTCTGTGTCTGAGACAAGACCCTTTTGGTGCATACATTCACGTGAGTCCTGTGTCAGTGAAAATTCACCACTGAGGTTCTGATAATTTGTTAGGCACAAATACGCTGCTTGTTTATGGATTTAAACAATTAAATCCAATCAAGAAAGAGTAGTTCTTGCTTTTACATGTGTTTACCTCTTCCTAATACTATCCAGTCATGCAGTTATACTGCACACAAGAGTGTGTGTGTGTGTGTGTGTGTGTGTGTGTGTGTGTGTGTGTGTGTATTTTTTTTCAAATGGCTGTTCTGATTTAAGTTACAAAATATACATATGTACACATTTAAAAAATAAAGATATTGTTCATCATCAACTTCTGGGCTGGCCATCTGGAGTCAGCTTATACCTGTAAGATAGTTGGGTTTGGACTTGTGTTAGTATTAAGAGTGTGCTGTGGCAACATCAGGACAAGTGGCCTAATCTACCCTACCTGGGCCTCTGTGGGACCAGCAGAACTCACCTATGTACGTTGGCTGGCCAGGGTTAAAGACTAGAGCTTACAGAGGTCCTTTAGGTAAGTGAAATCTGTAGGCAGTAAAGCCTTAAGGTGGTAATATCTCCTTGATAAACAAAGGAGCTGATATATACTGAAAAGGGAAGAACTTTGGAGAGAGAATATGGGCAACTGTCTGAGACAGTGTCTTGAGTAGCAGATTTTATGTGATAAAATGAAAGGGCTCACTTACCACTGTGAGAAGCCCTTATTCAGATCTTCTTTTGATAAGTCAATCAGTACCTAAACAAACACACATAATCAGTTCCCTTCCCCAAAACTGCATTAAATGGAAACATATTGGGATAAATGAAATTGATCGTAAACAGGGCCTCCTTGAGTTCTGAGCAGGAGCTTTTTTCCCTTTGGCTTTCAGTACAGAACCTCTCCAGAAGGACAGTACTGACAGTGACCTCAGTGTCCTGGGAAAAGGTGAATTGCTGTTTGCAGTTGTACCTCAGGAATTTATTTATGAATGTTTGAGGGAGAATAGCTTGCCTTTACTCGTGAACGGATCCAGAATTTTAAGCAAGACACCATAGTTTCCTCAGTAGTAAAAATGGGGATATCATCACCTGCTTCACAGAAGTGGGCTTTTAAAAATGAGTATAGGAGGTGTTTATTAAAATACAACAACTACAGAGTGTACAAATATTCTTTTTTGTCTCTCCTTGGCATCTTCCTGAGGATTATATTTCCTTTACTTCTAACTTTAAGTAAAATCCCATTCACCACAAAAATCTTGACATAATGAGCTCCAGGCTTCACACAATGCTGTATTTATCAAAACACTACTTAATACCATAGTAGAAGTTCAAATACTTGTGTAGCGATGAACTTGGATATTCAAGTTTGTTAAAATAGGGTTTATTATAGTAATTTATATACTTCAGTTTCAAGAGTATTTTTTAAAAAGACACAAAACAAAAAGCCTCCCAATGAGGCTATACCTTCCTTGAAGTCAGTTCTAGTAATAGCCAGATGATGCCATCAGAATTTCTGCAAGGGTGTGTTCCACCAGTGAACTCCAGTTAGCTACCAGGAGGGAAAGAATGACAGAAGTCCCTTTTGTACTTACTTTTCCTAGCTCCTTCCTTCTGTGTGAGCCAAGGGGCCTACTGTTTTTCACTGCGATGTCTAGTGACCTCTTCTTTACTTCATCCAAGGGAACAAAAAATTCAAATCTTTAAGGAGCAAAAATTCAGGAAATGAGATTTATAGATTTTAATCATTTTCACTGAAAATCTCAAGTGTTTCATCCATTTTCCTACCTTTAAAACAGAAGATATAGACTATTGAGAAGAGCATCTAGAACAGTACTGGCTTACAGCAGATACTCAGTGCATCATTATTACAGATAATCACTGTCCTGTGTTATATTCACAAACCCTGGAAGTGTCAAGAGGCTGTCTGCTTCTCTGAGAAGTTCCTTGGACTATTGTGCTTTGGAGTTTGCTTCTTTCCTTCTCTGACTCTACTCTGGTTGTCACTCTTTCGGCTGCTCCTTCTCTCTCTGAACAGCGCCAGCTAAGGGCTAGGATGCTGAATAATTAGGTTTGCTGGAATTGCGTGGAAAACAGTGGTCTTTTCCCACTTAAACCTATGGAGTAAGGCAGAGGAATCTTCGTATACAAGCTTTGTCGTGTACTCATAAGACGCCTCTGGACTCCTTACTTTTCTGTTTTTTTTAAAAAAAAATCTTCAAATTTTTTTAATTGAGTGAAAGATTCTTTAAATTCTATAGTGCTTCACACTTTTGAAAAGTTTGACACACATGATTCAATGTAATCCCATAATATCTTTTAATTTTTTAAATTGAGATATAAGTGACATAGCATTATTAGTTTCATGTTTACCATAATGATGTGATTTGGATATGCTGTGAAATGATCAGTCTAATTAACATCTATCACCATACATAGTTACAAAAAATTTTTTTTCTTGTGATGAGAACTTTCAAGATCCAATCTCCTAGCTACTTTCAAGTATGTAATACAGTATTATTAACTATAGTCACCATGCTGTACATTATAACTCTATGAATATTCATTCTATAACTGGAAATTTGTACCTTTTGACCCGTCATCTATTTTACACACACCCCAACCACCAACTCTGGCAACCACCAATATGTTCTCTATATCCATAAGCTTGGGTTTTTTTTGTTTGGTTGGTTTTTGGCAGTTTTAGATTCCACATATAAGTGAGATCATAAGTAATTATCTTTTTCTGCCTCATTTAACTTAGCATCATGCCCTCAAGGTCTATCCATGTTGTTTCAAATGGCAAGATTTCATTCTTTTTCATGACTGAATAATATTCTATGGTGTATATATATATACACACACACACACACACACACACACCACATTTTAAAAAATCCATTCATCCATCAGTGGACATTTAGGTTGTTTCCATCTTGGCTATTGTAAATAATGCCACAGTGAACATGGGGGTACATGTATCATTTTGAATTAGTGTTGTTTTATTTTGATAAATACCCAGAAATGGATTGCTGCATTGTATGGTAGTTCTATTTTTGATTTTTTGAGGAACCCCCATGCTGTTTCCCATAGCAGCTGCCCCAATTTACGTTCCCACCAGCCGTGCCCAAGGGTTCCCTTTTCTCCACATCCCCACCAACACTTGTTATTTCTTTTTGATAATAGCCATTCTGACAGGTGTGAGGTGATACTTCATTGTGGTTTTGATTTGCATTTCCCTGATGATTAATGATGTTGAGCATCTTTTCATGTACCTACTGACCATCTGTATGTCTTCTTTGGAAAAATGTCTATTCAGAGCCTCTGCCCATTTTTAAATCAGATTGTTTGATTTTTTTTGCTATTGAGTTCTATGAGTTCTTTATAGATTTTGGATATTAACTACTTTTCCAATATATTATCTGAAAGTATGTTCTCCCATTCGGTAGGTTGTCTTTGCATTTTGTTGATGATTTCCTTTGCTGTGCAGAAGCCTTTTAGTTTAATGTAGTCTCATGTAGTCTCACTTGTTTATTTTTGCTTTAGTTGCCTTTGGTTTTGGTGTCAAATCCAAAAAACCATTGCCAAGACTGATGTCAATGAGCTTAACCCACCTATGTTCACTTCTAAGAGTTTCAGAGTTTCAGCTCTTACTTTCAAGTCTTTAGTCCATTTTGAGTTAATTTTTGTGTCTAGTATAAGATAGTGGTTGAATTTTATTCTGTTGCATGTGGCTGTCCAATTTTCCTAACACCACTTATTGAAGAGACTGTGCTTTCCCCCATTATACATTCTTGGGTCCTTTGCCATAAGTTAATCAGCTATACATGTGTGGACAAAAGCAATCTACAAATTCAGTGCAATCAAAATTCCAATGGCATTTGTCACAGAAATAGAACAAACAATCCTAAAATTTGCATGGCACCACCAAAGAGCCAAAGTAATCTTGAGAAAGATGAACAAAGCTGGAGGCATCATGCTCCCTGATGCCTCCAGGCATCAAACTATATTACAAAGTTATAATAATCAAAACAGTATGGTTCTGGCATAAAAAGAGACAGATCAATGGGACCGAATAGACAGCTCAGAAATAATAATGTTTAACATTATTAATTCTTCCAATTCATGAGCATGATATACCTTTCCATCTGTTTGTGTTGTCTTCGATTTCTTTCATCAGCATCTTATAGTTTTCAGAGTACAGGTCTCTTACCTCCTTAGTTAGATTTACTCCTAGATATTTTATTCTTTTTGATGCAATTGTAAATGGATTTTCTTAATTTATCTGATAGTTTGTTGTTAGTGTATAGAAATGCAACAGATTTCTGTATATTAATTTTGTATCCTGCAATGTTACTGAATTCATTTATTAGTTCTAATAGGTTTTTGGTGACATCTTTAGCATTTTCTTTATAAAGCATCATGTCATCTTTAAACAGTGACAGTTTTACTTCTCTCTTTGGATTCCTTTTTTTTTTTTTTTTTTTTCCTTGTCTGATTGCTGTGGCTAGGACTTCCAATACTATGTTTAAACCTGGTAAGAGTGGGCATCCTTGTCTGAGGGTAGTGCTTGTCTTGTAAAATGAGTTTTGCAAGTGTTCCCTTTTCTATATTTTGGAAGAGTTTGGGGATGGCTGGTTTTAATTCTTCTTTGAATATTTGGTAGAATTCACTAGTGAAGCTGTGTGGTCCTGGACCTGTTTGTTGGGAGATTTTTGATTACTGATTCAAACTTCTTACTAGTAATCAGTCTGTTCAGATTTTCTGTTTCTTCATTATTCAGTCTTGGTAGGTTGTATCTTTCTAGGAATTTATCCTTTTCTTCTAGGCTATCTAATTTGTTGGCGTATAACTATTCATAGTAGTCTCTTATCCTTTGTATTTCTGTGGTATCGATTTTACAGTTCCTCTTTCCTCTTTTATGTCCTCTTTTTTTCTTGGTGAGTCTAGCTAAAGGTTTATCAATTTTGTTTATCTTTTCAAAGAACCAGCTCTAAGTTTCATTGATTTTTTTTTCTATTGTCTTTTTAGTCTCTATTTCCACTCTGAACTTTATTTCTTTCCTTCTGCTGACTTTGGACTTTATTCTTCTTTTTCTTATTCCTTGAGGTGTAAAGTTAGGTTGTTTATTTGAGATTTTTCTTATTTCTTACTCATTTTTCTTGTTTATGATATATGCATTTATTGCTATGAAATTCCTTCTTAGAACTGCTTTTGCTGCATCCCATAAATTTTGTTATGTTACGTTTCCATTTTCTTTGTCTGAAGGTATTTTTTGATTTCTCTTGATTTATTGATGTGATTTCAATCTTCTTAAATTTATTAAGACTTGTTTGTGGCAGCCTAGTATATGATCTATCCTGGAGAATGTTCTATGTGCACTTGAGAAGAATGTGTATTCTGCTGCTTTTGGATGGACTGTTCTTTGTATATCTGTTAAGTTCATCTGGTCTAACATGTCATATACAGCTAATGTTTCCTTATTGAATTTGTCTGGATGATCTATCCTTTGATGAAAGTAGGGTATTAAAGTACCCTACTATTATTTTATTGCTGTCTATGTCTCCCTTTAGGTCTGTGAATATTTGCTTTATGTATTTAGGTGCTCTTATGTTGGGTACATAAATATTTACAAATACTATATCCTCTTGTTGGATTGACCCCTTTATCATTATGTAATGCCCTTGTCTTTTATTACAGTCTTTGTTTTAAAGTCTGTTTTGTCTAATATAAGTATAGCAACACCCTGGCTTTCTTTCAGTTTTTATTTGCATGGAATATCTTTTTCCATCCTTCACTTTCTGTCTGTGTGCATCTTTCAATCTGAAGTGAGTCTCTTGTAGGCAGCATGTAGATGGGTCTTGTTTTTTTTTTTTTTAAATTCACTTAGCCACTCTCTTTTGATTGGAGAATTAGTCCATTTACATTTAAAGTAATTATTGACAGGTATGTACTTATTGCTATTTTATTAATTTTTTACTGGCTGCTTTGTAGATCCTCTCTGTTCCTTTTTTCTTCTCTTGCTTGCTCCCTTTGTGGTTTGATGACTTTAGTGGTATGCTTAGATTCCTTTTTCTTTATCATTTGTGTACCTACTGTAGGTTTTTGCTTTGTGCTTACGATTAGGCTTACATATGACAACTTACAACAGTCTATTTTAAGTTGGTAACATAAGTGTGAATACATTTTAGCGGCTTCCCTGGTGGCACAGTGGTTAAGAATCCACCTGCCAAGGTTCGAGCCCTGGTCCAGGAAGATCCCACATGCCGCGGAGCAACTAAAAGCCCGTGTGCCACAATTACTAAGCCCGCACACCTAGAGCCTGTGCTCCACAACAAGAGAAGCTTAAAGAAATCTCTTGTAAGCTGGTTTAGTGATGGTGAACTCCTTTAGCTTTTGCTTGTCTGGAAAACTCTCCTTCAATTCTGAAATGATAACTTTCCCTGGTAGGGTATTTTTGGTTGGAAGCGTTTTCCTTTCAGCACTTTGACTATTGTGCCACTCCATTCTGGCCTGCAAAGTTTCTGCTGATAGTCTTATAGGGGGGGCTCCCTGTAATGTAACTACTTGTTTTTCTTTTTCTGTTTTTAAGATTCTCTCCTTGTCGTTAACTTTAGAGATGTTAATTATAATGTATATGGTATGAATCATGTACTCAATAAGAGACCTCTGAACTCCTTACTTCTAGGTTTACATTTAAGATGGAGGTTGCCAAGTCTGCCTCGTAGATAATCCAGGCATATCTTATTGTTACAATGTTGAGAGAGAATTACTAACAGATTAGGTTTGTCACACAAGTCAATCTCCTGTGTTCCCACATAGCAATTTTGACATCCTTTTATAATTGTGTCAGCTCTCTGAAGGCAACATCTTTCACCTGTGTGGCTGTAGAATATAGGATGGTGCCTGGTGTGTAGAGTGTTCAATAAATACTGAATGAATATATTCTCTCTCCCCCACACTCTTTCATGATATCGATGAACTCAAAAGGTAGCTTTTGAAGGAATATATTAGTCGTTAGACATGGCCCATAAAGGACTCAGTACAACTCTTTTTTAAATGAGTAGTTATTAACCAAGGTAAGAGGAAACCGACATTATTAGATGTATCTTCCTAGGCTGGCTAGCAATGTCTTCTCTTAGGATCCCACAGCAAAAAGAAGCAATGATGAGATTCTGACTTCCATACCTTGTGATCAACTTGAAATCAAGAATTAGAATATTAAGGTTAAGACTTGCCACCACAGACCCATCAAAAGCAAGAAATGTGATTAGACTCTGTCTACTGGTATGTCCCCAAGGACATGGGTAGACACACAAGGGGAGGGTATCTGTCCTAACTGCCACCTGTGCTTTGTTGCAGGTGGGAAGACAGGCCAAAGAGCCTAGAGCTTTGGAGGAAATTTTAGGTCCTTAGGTTCAAGGTATGTTTATTTTTGATTGAAAGAAAACATATTTGACCAGATTCAAATCCTTTTACTGCCAAAGAGGCTTCATTTAAAGAGAAAGAGTATGGAACATTTCCTAATCAGGAGCACTTTAGTCCCTATGGACAAGAAAAGTGGGTAGCTGTTCTGCTAAACTTCCCTGGCAGTCCTTTTCTCTCACTAAAGTATAGAAGCTTTATGAAAGCATAGACTGTGTAGTCCTGTTCAACCCCACCCCTTCCCAGAATCTGGCAGCTGCCAGGTACACGGGAGGTGCTCAGCAAATACTCGAGCAGCTGAGGCACTCTAGGCAGGCCACCTGGGCCACTTACGTCTCATCAAACAGGGGATCCAGGGTCTTCCGCTTCACTGAGGTCTTCTTACGACTCACCCACCTCCTTTCTGGCAACAAGTAGACACGGACGTAGGGATCAGCTCCACTGCTGGTACAGGGCATCAGGTTTCTGATTTGGTTTCAAAGACATTAAAGAAAAAAGGCCCCTGGTTTTGAAATACTGACCATACTCATTTAGAGAAAGCTGTACTATCCATACAGCTTTAGATGGCCTTGAGGATAAAAATGCCCCGCAGTCTAGACCAAAAAAAGCAAAAGTCTGCAGAATTCGGAGGACATCAGGTGCATGGTTTTGTAAACATGCATTTTGTAAAGTTGGGTGTGGAGCCAAGGACCATTCCATCTAAAGGAAGTTGAAGATTCTCGCTTGAGACAATGTCCTGGCTCCAAACCACCCCAGACAATTGTGCAGTGGCTGTGTCTGAGCAAAGCCCTTGGCTCTGGAGCCCATCAGCACCACTGAGGATCTGTTACAGCATGCACAGCACGCAGGCCTCCAGACCTCATTCCTTCCAAATGTCTACCTTGTCTACCTTGGGGCTGCCTGCCCCTGCCATGGCTCCAAGTGCCCCCACTCTGATTTTGGTCACCTAATGCTCTCAAAGAACCTCTCCTGGCCCTAGCATCCCTTTACCTGCAGCCGTTGACTAGCACGCTGAGACATTGCTGCAGACGCACGTAGCGCACCGTGAGCTGAATCTCCCCCAGCCCCTGGTGCCCGAGATCCCCGTCTCTGTAAAGAAAGGCCTTGTCATTTCTCTTGCCATTACAAGTGCTGACCTCTCCCCGCACCCCCAAGAAGCATGTAAGTTAATAAAATAATTCTCAGTAAGGTTCCTTTTAGTTGGAAGTCAGTTCTATCCAGCATTCATGTAAAATTATCCTGTTTCACAGTAGGAAAAGCATGGCACAGTAGGAAGAACCCTGGAGCAGCATCTGCCTTTATACTGTGATTTCCTGTGGAACCTTGGGTGAGTTATTCGACCTTTATGATAGTAAGTTCTATCTTGTAGGGTTATTGTGAAGATCAAATTAAATAACATGCTAAGCCCAGAGTCAACATTTAATAAATGGCAGCCACTGATTATATCATTCCACATTCTAAGCTTTCCATATCATCCCAGTATAAATAACTCTTTAGAATTCAGGGTATGTTTCTGCTGTAAGGAACCTTAACAACTGAAGTCCCACATCTACTTTATAGTTGGTGTGTAGCTAGAACCACATGAGACTTTTTGGCACGTGCACACGTGCTTTCTCTCCCCCCAGCCTGTGTTCTTTCTGTCTCACCATGCTGCCTCTTATGAAGCCATTTTGTGAAAAACCAGAACTTGCACAGAAAAGTAAGTTCATATCTACTTTCCCATCCAGGGAGGCATTTTTCATGCAGGTCGTTTTAGAAAAGATTAAGCAGCGAAGTGCGTACTCAGTGCTCAGGCTGTCATCTGTCAGGTCAAAGCAGGAAGAGGCCCGGGAGTTGAGCGAGGACACGCTGGGAGCCGGCCTCTTGGGCGGCCACGCGAATAGGGAAGCAGGGCATTTCGTGGGTCTGGGGGACTTGATGGGCCCTGGACAGGGGGGGCCTGGGGCAGCCAGGAAGGTGGTGGACACACTCTTCTTCTCCCCCGTGGGTGCACAGAACCCTCTGGCTCTGTCCTTGCCTTTGGGCTCTGGGCCCATCTCTTGAAGTGAGGGCTTGGTGGCAGCGATGGTGGCACGGGTGGTGGCTGTGCTGCTTTCGGAGGCAGAAGCAGGGTCTGGAGGGCGCGGCAAAGCTGCAGGGCCCTCTCCCTGCGCTGGGGCTCTGGGGCCCTGGTTGGTGGCACCCTTAATGAGCAGAGGGCCTTTCTTCAGGGCTTCAGGTCCTGTGTATGGGCTTCCCAGCTCTCGTTCTTCCAAGTGCAGCAACTGTAAGCAGATGACAGGGTGGTTTATGGGCTGGGCACGCCACTACCACTCTCTCCCCCTCTGCTCTCACCTACCTCTGGGAAATGGTTCCTTCTCTTTTCTGGAAGGAACCGTTTTCTCAAAACTCAGTTCCTTCCTGACTCCCCAGTCCAATGGATTTGTACCCCCCAGACCATATCTTTTTACCCCCAGACCCTATCTATCTTCCTTAACCTCTCTGCCTCTGACTCACTCTGACCAGAGCTTCTCTCTTTTCCCTTCCTCCTGCCTCACCAGTCTTCCTGAAGACTCAATTCTGATCCCCTTTTCTCTATCCACTGGTGCTGGATGCTGGAGACCTGGCCAATTCTCACAGCGTGCACTTCCCCTCCGTGCAGAGGACTCCCAGAGCTACACCTCCAGTCTTGCCCTCACCTTAACCTTCATATAGATCACCAGCTGCCTTCTGGATCTGGTCATTTCTAGCTGTCACCTTATTTACCATTGCTTTCCCTAAAATGTGTTTCCTATCCAGACACACCCCTGTGCTTGTAGCACCGAAGTTTCCAACCTCAGCCATTGTGTCTCTCCTTCCCCTTTTCCCATCAGTCATTAAGACTCTTCCTAGGAACTTCCATTTCCAGCAATAAGGCGATCAAAATATTCTGTAAAACCTCCTGTTAGGAATGCTCAATAAAAATGAAACAAACATACTTCTAAATGCATAGCCAAATTCACAAGAAAGTAAGGAAAATCCCTAGGTTACAAAAAAAGAGAGAGAGAGAGAAAACTGAAAAATAAAGGTTAACTTTCCCAGGGTCATTTATCAACCATGGAATCCAAGGGGTTTGGAGAAGAGACCTAGGGTCAGAGTAGGACCCATGAAGGTGGGATATCTTTAGTGAAAAAGTAGTGTAGGATAAATAAACATTTCACCCACAAACAAAGATTGACGACAAGAAATATATCTATCTATCTCAGCCTGTACTCTGGTTGGGGGAAATAGGGCCTTTCATGAGAATATGGCATCTTATAGCCTGTCTCCTATAAATTTTGGGCTCATATTTATACTACTGTGGGGTTTTGAAACCCAAAGTTTGAAAATTAACATAAAAGTGGACTCAGGTGTGTAATGTTCCTGAGGTGCTTGGTTGCAGCCAAAGCAGAACTTCCTTGGAAGTGAACCAACCTCAATCCAGGTCACAAAGGCAACACTGAACATATGTCTGCAACCCAAGTTACCAAATGTAGAAATGAGTCACCATGAAAAAGCATCAGCAGACACAACAGACATCAAAATTTAACTACCAAGATCTTCAGATAATAGAATTAACATACATTTTAAGTATTTTCAAATGATTAAAGATGGGATAGAATCATGAGAAGATAAAATGCAACAAAGAAAAGACATTGTAGATTTGGAAAAGATAAAGTGAAAGATGAAGAATAGCCTTTGAAACAAAAACTGTGAACAGGTTAAACAGCAGATTAGGCATAGCCAAAGAAAGAATTAGTGGTCTGGAAGACAGGTCTGAGGAAATTAGAATGTAGCACCAAGAGATAAAGAGATGGAAAATATGAAGGTGAGATCAGGTTAAGCCATGGAGATGATGAGAATTGTAGAAGGAGGGATTAAAAGATTCGGAGAGGCAATATTTGAAGAGGAAATGGCTGACAATATTCTGAAACTGATAAAAAAAATATGACTCCATCTCCTAGCTTCTTACCAACACAGTGCAGATACTTAGTGCTGGGGCAGACCACCCCCTGCTTACCCTGGGGGAAAAGGGGAGAGGTTTACCCGAAGCACCAGCCTCATGGAGATAAGGCTGTCCAGGCCTGATTCGTCCAGCTGGAAGTGCTGCTCGAGGGTAAGGTCTGCATGGGGGAGAATCTGGCACAGAGGGATCTCCAGCACGCCTAGAGCACATTCTCGGTCATCATCAAGCACCTGGGCAGTGGGCCAGTCACAAAACAAGAGGATAACCAAGTCCCACCCTCACCAGACTACACTCTGGGCTCCAGCCAAGACTGAGTTCACTTCAGTAAGTATGTTCTGTGTTTCTTTTGGCCTCTGGTCCTGTTCTGAAAACTGGAAATGGGGCCAGGCCCGGTCCGTGCCTTCAATCAGGGCGAGAGAGCGACTCAGGGTAGAGGCAACTATGATCTGTATGAGGCAAGTCTGTCAAATGCCTGGGACCATCAGGGCTTTAGGGACTGATGCGCTGTGCTGCTCTATGTTGGGACTTCCAGACAGGGCTGAGGGTCCCCAAAGACCCCAGTTCTACTACTTGTTGGTCATGAGATCTTGGACAAGTCATCGTTTGAGCCTCTGTTTGCTCAGGTGTAAAGAAGATCTCTCTCTCTCCCACGGATCTTTTTTTTAAAGAAGTACATCATCATTAATGTCCTGAGTAGATTCCAACCCAGGCCACGCTGGGTGCTAGGTAATCACTGGAGAGACTGGCGGGGAGCACCAAGGGACCTGAGGGTTTGTCCCTCCACAACCTCCTACCCAACGACCTTGGTCACCAGGCTCACGAAGACGTGGGCCCTTAGTATCCTCTCCTGACTTTACTGCAGGGGGAGCCTGCTCAAGTCCCCTACCCCTCCTAACTTAAGACACCTCTTAGCTGTGTTCCAAGAGCCCAACTTCAAGCAAACCTTCAGATGCAGCTGTTCAGCGGCCACGTTGTACACAAAGAAGGAGAACACCTGGCTCCACACAGGGTCCTTGCTGTGGGGACAGGTCTGGGGACAGGAGAGGGAGAGATCACTGAAGGGTCAAGTTGGGCAGAGCAGGATACCAGCACCCTCTGCTCTCATCCTGGCCCCTTGGTGCCATTGGGAGCCTTCTCGTGGGAGGCACTCGGGCAGGGCCGTCAGACTCCAAGGCAAGGAGCATTTGCCAGGAAGTCTCACGGGGCTGAATCCTACCAGCATTAGAGCTCACTTCCAGGGGGACTTCTGCTGCTGGGGGTGGGGGAAAGGACACAGGCGTAGAGCCATGCCGAAGCTCGAACCCTGGTTCTTCTGCTTTCTAGCCCTTAGGCGAGTCACTGATCTCTGGCCTCCAGATTCTTGAACCGTGAAACTATCTTGTGAGGTTATTTTGAAGACAAGAGTCATATAAAGTGCCTCTCGTGTGCCAGCACCTACTAGGCATTCAGTGTGAGCGAATTCCCTTTTGCTTCTCTCCCTGAAGTGTTGGGGCACCCGCCCATTTTCCTTAGTCCTCGGCTACACGCCAAGCTGCCTTACCTTGCTCACGTGTGTCTTCTTGCCTACAGACAGCTTGACATAGGAAGAAGGGTCTCTGCTGACTTTATTCTGTGAGGGGACAAATCCACAAAGTGGAGGTGGCACCCGCCAGTGCCAACTGGAGACCCTGCCTCTCAACCCTCAGGAGCATCGGTGGGACCTGAGGCCACCCAACCACTTCCCTTTGAGAGAAGGCTCCCCTGGTGCTCCCAGGAGCCCCGGGCTGCCATCACTGTGCCAGCACCTAGACGGGGTTGACCCCAGGGGTAGCTTCCGAGTTAAAGATGGGAGGCCTGGCTGGGCACAGGCCCTTGTTCCCTCGAGCTGTGGAGACAGACAGGGTGCAGTTGAGTCCCGGCTCCCCCTTAGCCGTGTGGCACAAGCACTTAGCTTTCCGGGTCCTATTTTTTTTTTTTTTTTCGGTACGCGGGCCTCTCACTGTTGTGGCCTCCCCCGTTGCGGAGCACAGGCTCCGGACGCGCAGGCCCAGCGGCCATGGCTCACGGGCCCAGCCGCTCCGCGGCATATGGGATCCTCCCAGACCGGGGCACGAACCCGTATCCCCTGCATCGGCAGGCGGACTCTCAACCACTGCGCCACCAGGGAGGCCCCGGGTCCTATTTTTAAAATGGCAATAAAATGGATGCACGGCCACCGTGGGACTCAGGCATAGCAGATGTGGGGATGAGCTGCCAAGCCCGGTGCCAGGCTCGCTGCAGGCTCAGTGAACGGCGGCGCTTATTGGCCCCAGCTGTGTGTGCACGGCGCCGCCCAGCACACGCGGGGCTGTGGTTACTCTGGGGAAAAGGAGCTGTGTGACTTGCTTTCACACCCACACTTACCTTGGCACATCTGGAGAGCCTTTTGGCTTGATATTCACCATTTACGTAGTCGAAAGGGTTTCTCTGCAGCACGAGAAGAACAGGGTGAATGAGCAACACGTGGACATTTGCAAGTGGCGGGCACACGGCAGGGTGTGTGTGACACTCTGGCTGTGTCACCACTCACCGGCAGGTTGCAGGCGCTCTCCAAGAAGACCATGAGAATGGCAGTGGAAAAACTACCATGGTCCTACAAGCAGACACAGACCCTCACTAGGTGCCCCCAGCATCAGGAGACACAGACTGGTTTAGGAGAAGCCTCTTCATGCCTGAAGAGCCAGCCCTTGCCCTCCAGACTGGCCATACCTTCCCTCACAACCTAGCTCTTTGCTGAGGCTGAAAATACAACTGCAGCATGACAGACTCAAGTCAGAACCGGTGGACTTCCCTATGAACTGGGCTGATGGGCACTAACAGAGCTTTTAAGGATCCCATCCGCCCTGTGTGGAGATGAGGGCTGAGGGACGTGCTCCCCAGAAGGTGGGGCTGGAGGACTCTGGGGGCGAGCTGTGTGGCTTCAGCTCGCTAGCTCCCTCCCTGCCTCCCCGCACAGCTCTCACAGGGACCAGACCTGCCACGAGCTCCCCCCTCCACGACAGCCCGCACTCACCTCCGTCACAGCTTCCGGGTCTGTGATCAGTGAAAGCCACTCCAGCCTCAGGTGCAGCTGCCCGCTCGTTGTGTCTTTCAGGGCAAACCACTGCAGGGGGAGGGGGAGGGGAGGAGAGCTTGGGGAAAGGGCCAGTGGGACGCTGCTGACTCTCTTCAGGCAGCTCAGTTCTGGGACCCAGTAGGGCCCTAATAGGGGCTTCAGGGAAGAGGCGAACCAGCGCAGACAGGGTAGGCTCTGGACTAGGAGAGGCGGTTATGGAAGAGCAGAAGTACTACACTCTGGGATGGAAACGATGCTGTCCGCGAGGGGGGGGTTGCAGGCACCAACCCTACCTCGTCCACCACTCTGTCGGTCACGACGTCCCCGAGGGAGATCCGCAGGCTGGAATACACAGGGAGCGGGAGGTCAGCCCAGCCCGGAGGCAGCGACAAGCGGCGGGCGTGGAGGCCCACCCGGAAACCTATTTTGAAATATCTGAGTGGGACCCTCAAGACAGAGGCCCTCACTCATCCCAAGAATGAATGGGAGACCACTTTGAGCTCAGGCAAAGGAAGGACTGTCTAACCATCGGGGCTGCTCCCACTGGGCATGCTGCCCGGGCGGGCAGGCGGCCCTGACCCCAGAGGGGACTAAGCAGACACTGCTGGACACCCTGGCTCTGGATTGCCCAAGGAGGGTGCTATTGGTGTTCGGGCTGGGATGAGCCTTCGCTGTGCAGAGCTGCCCGTGCAGTGCAGGAGTTTAGCCTCCCTGTCGTGTGGCCTCTAAATGCCAGTGGCAGCACCTCCCGCAGTCACTGTAATAACCAGAAATGCCCCTCCCTCTCCAAAACTGGCCCAGATGCCCTCCCGGGGCTACGAATAGTTGGCCTGTGTGTGAGAGGCTGTAACACGTTCACGGCGCGCCGCCCGCCTTGCCCGCCCCGAGCCCACCTGGAGGGTCCTGAGAGCCAGAGGGGAAATTAATTCCATGTAACTGTTAGAAATGTGCTTGAGCTCAAAACACACTTGAAATCAGTTACCTAAACCACAAACCACAAGACACACTTCTAACCTGCAACATTACAAAAATCACAACTCCTCTCATTAAGATGAGAAATTAAAAACGATAAGGAACGTGGTGGTGAGCTATTTCTCGGTGGTCAGATTGTTCCCCTCCCGTTTTGTTTTGTTTCTATTTTTTAAAATCACCTGTTCACGGAAACAAGCTAAAAACTTTAGGAGTAAGAGGATGTGGGTAAAATGCTCTTTTCTGCTCCCTCCTAACCCCAGCCTCTGAGATGAGCAGCGGTGTAGCGTCCGCACGAGCACATGCGAACACTCGTACACGTCCATCCTCCCTGGAAAGATGTATCAACTGCTCAGGTCACTCCCAACTGCTTCCCCTACTTCCCTAGATAGAAATGAATATCCTCGAGGTCAACATACATAGATCCTACTCATCACTTTTTAAAGCTGCGGGCTATTCTGTAGTTTGGCAGTGACAAATTTGTTGAAACGTTCAGGCAATATCCTCTGACTCTGGACATTCACGTTTCCAGCTTTTTTGGTTTGTCACCACAGATAGGTCTGCAATAAACATTTCAGGTATAATGCTCTTATAGGAGATTCCTGGAATTGGGATGGCTGGACCAAAACACGTGTAAATTTAGAGTTTTGATAGCCAGCCCCACGCCGGTCATTTCAGTCCTCTCTCAGCCCTGAGGCTCTGTGCTCCTCTGAACTGGAAGGAGAGAGAGGTGACTTGACCTGCAGGCCACAGCGGCTGATGCAGCGGACCTCAAGCATGACCCCAGCTCAGGGTGAGCAGATGGTTCCTGGGTACCGGGGGCCCGGCCATCCGTGCCAGCCTTGGGCCTGCCCACTGCTCCAAACGGGGACTCTGGGTGCATTATGAGGAGCACAGAAAGCAGAGCCCACGGTACACGAACGTCGGGGCCCTCCCTGTACCCTAGAGGGCTGGCGCTCAGGGCTGGGCACTCGGGAGGCAGCTGGGGGGAGGTTTGCGGCAGCGGTGCAGAACGATGGGACTGGTTGCCTGGTACTGACGTCACCACGTCAGAGTGCAGCGAGGGTTGCAGGGCCCTGGGCGCTGGAAGCAGGGGTACCTGGGCCTCAAGGCCTAGAGCCCTGCGCCCCCAGGCCCAGCTTGGCCCTCCTCCTCACCTGCCCAAGAAGTCATCCTTGTCAGGATCCTCATCGTACAGGTCCACCACCAGGTCCTGCCCAGGGACTTCATACACTATGAACTGGAAGGAGAGAGAGGTGACTTGACCTGCAGGCCACAGCGGCTGACGCAGCAGACCTCAAGCATGACCCCAGGCGAGCCAAGGGCCAGCTCCGCCGCCTGCCAGCTCGGAGCCCCGGGCAGGTTCCTGCCCTTCTCAGTGCCTGGAGAACCCCACCTGTAAGAGGGAGTGATGCCCTCTCCTGTGGGTGCGGAGGATTAGAGGCAGCTTGTGCACGCCTGTGGGCAGGGTGGGTGCTCGGGATGCTGGCTGCTGTGTTTTCTGCCCGGGGCTTGCCGCTTCCCAACTGCAACACTCACAGGCTGTGGGCCTGCGCTTCACACGATAAGGACTGTGGCTGAACTTAAGGCAGAACGTCAGGCTCCTGGTGTCTGGCTCTGGGAGGGAGGGCTGAGAGGACCGGGCCAGAGCCCTGAGGTTCTGTGATTTGATTTGAAAACTTCCAACAAAGCCGGCTGTGGTTGGGAAGGGACATAGGAATCTGTCAATAGGCTGGCCCTCCATCAGGGGCCAGAGCGGCCCACCTCTGGAAGCCTGTCCCCAAGGGCCACGCCTGTGGCCCAGTGTTGCCCGTGGGTGTGTGAGGATCGTGAAGGTAGGGCCCTCCCTGTTTGGGACAGGACCACCCAGAGTGGAGCCCTGGAGGGCATGGAGAGCAGCTGGGAGCCGCTGAGGAGACCCTCACCTCAAACACCTCGTTCCAGGTGGGGTTCAGGTTCTTATAGATGGTCCTGCTCCGGAAGTGCTGCAGGCCGATGCTCACCTTGGCATAGGGGTCTGACTTGCCTCCGAGTCCTAGGAAGTTGTCCTTCTGGGCCAGCTTTTCTGCCTCCAGCAAGTGGGCTCTGATCACTCCCTGGAAAATGCCCCAGCCCGGGCCTCACAGCTGTTTCTAGGACCCTCAAGTCCCCGACATCAGAGCCCAAGCCATCAGCTATCACCCTAGCCCCACCTTACCCTCCCCATGTCTGGACAGGGAGACAGAAGCCAGAGGTGACAACCTCTCGGCCAGGGCCACGCAGCAAGGGACGGCAGGGCCCAGGGCTCTGTCCACTGCACCACGATGCCCGGCCACATTCCCGGCCCTCCCGCCCCTCCGTACCTCCAGCCTGCCCTGTGAAGGGCTCATTCCACTGCGGCCACTTCCTCGTCCTGTGCCAACTGACACGCCACCCAAGCGGCTTTCCTCCGGCGTTCCAGCCCCTCTCTAGCTTACACGTAGACTGAGGCCCGCTGTCATTTCCTCCCACTACCCAGGTGTACACACCCCTGTGGTCGCTGCCTGCTGCTGGCAGTGGGTCCCTGGGCTCGTAAAGGCCCCAGCACTGAGTCACCCCACTCCCAACATCCTAGGCTATGTCTCAAGTCAGAACAGAGCAGAAGAACCAGGAAAAACACAGTCCAGGGGGCCAGTAGGCCTCTGGCCTAGAACTATTTCTTTTAAATATCAGTAAATACATATGCATTTGCCCTTTGACCCAGCAATCCCACGTCTAGAAATCTATCCTAAAGACATACTGGCAAACATATGAAAAGATATGGACAAGGCTCTTCACGACAGCACTATTGGAAATAACAGAAGCCCAGACACAGCTCAGCCATCCATCAGTAGAGAACTGGTTGAACAGATGCGGTACATTCACGTGGTGGAGTACCACGTACCACACTGTCATAGGGTGACCCTCATGACACGTGCATAGCAGCAAGGTGAGGAGAGCTGTGGCCCGCTGCCGTCCATCCAAGAAAGGGGGACTATGCGTGGAATCAGATGCGTACCCACAGCCATCACGCGTGTATGTGCTCATATTAGAAAACAAATAATGAAAAATACTGGAGGAGGAGGGACTAGGTGGTAGAAGCTAGACTCCTTAAAGCACAATTTGTTTTTCACACTGGCCTTTAGAAGTGTGCAAATATTTTACATGATTGTGAAAGCAAGTTAAGGTAAAAATTAAACTCTAGAAACAGAAAATGGAAGGAAACAAATTAATGTAAATATTCACGGCCAGTTGTCACAGACACACAGAGAGGAACTATTCCAAGTGAGTTTAAATTGTAGCCACTCGACAGTACATCTCTAGTGGGATATGCCCTAAGGACAATGTCTGCAGTAGCTATGATGTAGGTGACGGTGCTGTGCTAAGACTGCTAAACGCACAGTGTGGGGTAAGGGCCACGCGTCACCCCTGCGTGGCCTGATGCCTCACACCTGGCTCTGATGGTAAAAATAGGCACTTTCCCCTCTCCTGAGGCCCTGACTCCCAGCCCCACGGCCAGGGCACCTTCTGCAGGGAGGCCATGTGGCTGTCCTCCTGAGGACAGCCCTGAGGGCTGGCCCCCTCCTCAGGGGCCCCCTGAGCTCCCAGGGCGGGCGGGGGCGGTGGCGCTGAGCACCCAAGGAAGCCCCCCGTCCTGGCTCCTTCCCAGAAGACGGAAGCCTTCTTCCTGCCACCAAAGGATGGAATGGGAGCCTCCTGTCCCTGAAGGCTCCTGGAGTTTCCCGGGAGCGAGCGTGACTGCCCACAGTCCCCAACACAGGCCACATGGGGGGACCAGGATCCAGGAAGGAATGCTCCCTGGGCTTTTTCCCTCCCAAGACGGGTGACTTTGGGCAAGTCATTCAACCTCCCTGAGACTCAGTCTTCGCCCCATAAAATAGGATGCCAGGCCCTCCCAGGGCGGACATGAGCATCGCCCTCCGAGGGTGCGTCTCCCTGGCCCGTCTGTCCCTGTGCTCTGGGCCCAGTGCCCTAGCGGCCCGCGCAGGTACTCACGCGGGGCAGAGGGAAGCGCAGGGCAGTCAGGTCCAGCCCTTTCTTCACGGGCACAGTCACACGGTTGGGCAGCACCATGTGGGCAGCGATGAGGTCCTCCAGCAGGCTGTCTGACACGTCACTGGGGACAGTGGGCACGCACAGCTGTGGAGGGTGGCACCACCTCCCCTAGGCCGCCTGCCCGCCCGCCCGCCCATCCCTGGAGCTGGAACCAGGAGCACAGCCTGGGGGCAGGTGGGCCCATCTCGGGACGGAGCAGCCCTGACCCCAGCCTGCCTGGATGGGGGGTCAGGGGGGGATGTAGGGTGCACATTTTGACCGCCCCTGGGCCCCCCACCCCAATCCTGCTTTGTTCTCTGAGGCATCACAGCATGGTAGCCAAGAGCGAGGACATGGATCCTGGGTTAGAATCTTGGCTCCGTCACCCATAAGCTGTGTGACCTTGGAAAGTTGCTGCTCTCTCCAGACCTTAGTTTCCTCATCTCTAAAATGGGGCTAATTATGCCTACTTCCTGGGGTTGTTACGAGGATGAGTTAATACGTGTGAAGTGCCGAGAACAGTGCTCAGTGCCCAGTAAATGCCAGGTACGTGTCCACTGTTGTAGCCCTTCTACTCTCTGACATCACCTTGAAATCCTCCTTCTTTATTGCCTGACTCCATCTCGCCAGTAGAGGGAGACAGGGGCAGTGCCCAGAACAGGGCCGGCACGCAGTAGGTGCTCAGGAAATATCTTCTAAGTGAAAGAACGCATGACTGGATTCTCTGCGCCCAGGGGGCGAAGATCAGTGGGAATATCCCCAGTGAGGGAGTGAGTGGTCCTCCCCGCAGGCGGGGACAGCTGCTGGGCCTGGCGAGCCAGCCAGGGGCTACCCTGGATGGTCCACTGTCCCTCCCTCCTGGGAGGTGTGTCCACACGGGGCTGGAGCCCTTCTCTGCTCGTCTCAGGGGCCTGAGGCTCTGAGCGCAGCACCACACCGGCCCCAGGAAGGTGGGTTGCCCAGACCAGCTCCTCCTCACTGGCCTCTGCTGTGACAGCTGCCCCGTCCCATGCCAGTGTCTGTGTCCGGGTGGGAGCCACTTGGGCTTCTCACACACACTTGGGTCGGGGAGGGAGTGCATGTGGACGAGGAGGACACTCGTGTGTATCCACACCCACTGTGCCAGCACCGCACATACCTGACTGTTCTCCCAGGGGCCTCAGGACAGAGGAACCAGGCTCCCCATTTACTGAGGAAGAGCCCAGAGAGGTGAAGTAACTTGTCCAAAGGCACACAGTGGCTGAGGGGGGCCAGGAGCCTGGCCTGGCTGGCCTGGTTCCAGAGCCTGCGCTCGCCCCTCATTAGCCCACGCGGCCTCCTCTAGGACATCTCACCTGATGGCGTCACTCCAAACACACCCACGCTATCCCTCTGGAGGGAGCAGCTGCCCACCCCTCTCCTTGTGCAGACAGAGGGAGGGCACAGCCACGGTGTGGCTCCCGTCACTGGCTGCACGGCCGGGAGGGCCCCACCTCGGGCCTGCCTGGCGGTTCACACAGGCACTTACTTGATTCCTGGCACGTCCAGCAGGTTGGTCAGGCCTGTCCAGTTGATCTGCAGGTGCTGCAGGGGCAGGAGGAGGCCGTTAGGCTGGAAGGAACCGGAAGCCCAGGCTGAGGACCCGCTGCCAAGGGCCCCGCCCCCGCCCCCACGGAGAATTCAGCCGACTTGGGGGGGGGGCGCCCTCTGCGGGGGGCGAGGCGGGTGAGGGCGCCTCCCAGTGCTGCTCAGGACCAGGGCTGTCAGGCAGGCTGCTTCTGCCGGGACCACAGGAGCGGCCCGAGGGCACGGCCACAGGCCAGCCTGGCATCCGAGGGCTCTGAGTTACAGCCTCCTCTCTGTGACCTCAGCCACTTCTCCAGGCTGTTTCCCGGACTCGGGAAGAGCAGAGTTGAGCCCCTCAGGCTGCCTTAGGGAGCACGTGAGATGGGGGTCCAGCTGGGCTTCGGCAGCATCTGTTCTTGGGCTCAAACCCAGTACCTGGGCCCAGTGGGCGAGCGCCGGCCCACAGGGAGCGGCCGGCCCGCCTCGTCCTGGGGACTCACCGGCTTCTGAAGGAATAACATGGTCACAGCTCCCACGAAGGGCTTGTCCACCAGGAGGGGCTCCAGGATGAGCCGCAGCGTGCCCTGCAGCTGGATGGCACAGAGGGCCGGGGGGGACCTCAGCCACCCTCCTTCCCGCACCTGCTCTGCTCACGCATGCCCGAGCCATCCCCAGATGTCAGGGCCACCTGCCATCACAGCAGGGACCACACTCGGGGAAAAGAAGCCAGGGTGCAGCTGCCACCCCTTTGCCGGCTCCCAAGGGCCACAAGCTGGCCCCCACTGCCCCCCACTGCCTTGCTGCCGGGGGGCTGCAGCCTTGACCGTGGCCGGGACCCAGGAGTGCTGTCCAGCTCCAGCTCAGCGCCTCTACTCATACCATAGAACAGCTCTACCTCCTCCATCCGCCTCAGTTTCTCAGCACCGGCTCCGCATCGCTTCATAAAGAGAGCCTCTCACTTCCCAGGGCAGTCGGAGCCCCTCTGGCAGGGGGATTTGATGAGCAGAGGCAGGCGGGGGGCTGTCCTGAGCCGCGGGGTGGTGAAGCCCAGCCACCACTGCCTGGCCCTGCGACCTCAGGCCTGGAGTCCCTTGACTGGTACCAGCCTCTGTGCTCGGTGTCAACACCCCCGCTCCAGCCCCCTCCAGCATAAGCCCGCTTCCCCTGCCCTGACCCCCAACCGAGCGGCAGTCACGCCGGGCTCCACCCACCTGGATCCCGTTCACACCAGCCTGTATCTTTTGCAGCGCCACACTGATCTCACAGTCCCCGATGTAGCTGAAAGTGGGGAGGGAGAAGGAAGGCGGAGAGTAGGGGCAGGTCCATGACTCAAGACAGGTTGGGAGGCTTGCCCAGTGCAGCCCAGCCCAAGCCCAGCTGGCCAAGCCCGAGCCTTGCATCACCTGGATGTGGACTCCTTGACAGCTTCGGCTTTTCTCAGCTCTGCGCAGACACCGCCCAGACCCCCCAAGGCAGCCCCTGGGGCCCCCGCACCCAGGGGTCCCACGTGCATCCCCACCTCTGCCACGAGGGCAGAGACCTCTGGACACCACTTCGCCCCACGACACCCCGCAGATGCGGAGGAGGGGCTCTGGGTGCACACACTGCTACACCTCTGCCCCGTCTCTCCCCAGGGACACAGAGCAGCCCCGCAGCCCCCATCCGCCACTCATGCAGGCTGTGCTGGGGGTGGTGAGGCGGGCACAGTAACAAGTTCTCAGAAGCCTGAGTTCAGCTGGCAGCTCCTGCCACGCGATGGGCACAGGAAGCCCAGAATGGGTGCCCTTGAAAGTAGAGAGCAGAGACCCCATCAAAAGACTGAAGGAGATGCGGAGGGAGAGGGTGGCCATCCAATATCTGCAGGGCACAGGCAGAGGAGCCAGACGTCACAGAAATGCTGAGTGTCCCCTGGAAGGGCAGGGGGAACTCAGGGACCCCAGGGGCTCCCTGAGATGACTGGAAAGCTGGGTGTGTGGGCTAGATGACCTTGACGTGCCCCAGCTATTCACACAAGGATCTTGTGGCAGAGCCTTGGGGCCGGGAGGGCCCAATTGCCATTAGCATCCCAACACACTTGAGACCAACCCCCATACAGTGATGGGTGTTCTGGAGTTGCCTCCTGTCTTGCCAAGGTGTTCTCAGAGCCAGCCTCTGGGCTATGGACAGGAAATACAGAGGCACTGGAAATGAATGGCAACCTTCTGGAACCTCAGGAGTTGATCCTTGGTCCTTTAAGCACAGTTCAAATCCCACCACCACCAGGAACACTTCCTGGATTGAATCTCCATTCTCTCTGACTCCAGCCTATTACAAACCTCATTCAAAAGGGGTGCCCCTGCCCGACCCACTGAACAAGTCACCTGTGTGTCTTTGCATCCTTTAGTTTTTCTGAGGTACCACAGAGCCCAGTTCTCCTGCTGGCCTTTCACAGCCTGTGCTCGGAGCTCCCTGGGTTGCATCACAAGTCCCCACATTTTCTTGTCACACTTGCTTTCTCTTGCTACATCCTCTCTGAGACGGCTGGTCTGACCCTCCAGGTGACCTGGCCTCCAAGAAAGCTCTGTTGCCCAGGCCTTGGTACCCAAAACACGCCTGGTGCCCGGTCTCTGGGAGAAGCCAGGACTGGGCCGAGGGCTCAGACAGTAGTGGCTCCCCTGGGACCACCCGTTCTCCTGCCACTCCTCCCCGTCCCAGCAGGGACCTTGTGCTCCAGCCCAGGGGGCTGAAGGGGCAAATGTGCTGTGAGGGGCTTTCACGCCCCAAATGAGTGTTTCCCTGAGACTCCAGCTTCAACCTGGCTGTTCCCACAGTGTTCCCCCGCCCTCCACACCTGGCCCCAGGGGCACGAGGGCTCACCAGATCTGCAGGTCCAGGACCACCTGTCTCCGGTTGCACTGGTTAGTATGCACCTTGACGCCGTTGATCCTGGGGCACTGGAAGAGATGCCAGAGGACTGGGTCGGCAGGGGTCTTGCAGGCAGGGGGGCGGGGGGCGGGGGGCTCCCTGCCCAGAGCTGGGCTTCGTCCACAACAACCAACGTGACCACTGCACTCCCGGGATGAGGCATGAAAGCAGAAATCCACCCTGCAGTCCCTGCCCATCCTTGGCACCCTGATACCTCCCTCTCCAAACAAACAAAAGTTTTTCATAATAAAATGTTGGAGAAAAAAATTCAGTCGACCACACTAGAGGAAAGATTCTATTATCCTTCTATTCTCTCCATGGAAAGTGATGCTTACAAATGCATTGTCACATGCAAAGGTTATCAAAGAGTATGGAGCCAAAACTGTGGGAACAAAAGTATTACAGGGATATCTTGAACAGTTCATTTAAATGATCATGTAACTTTTCCCAGAGTTTGTGATACGTGTGATATGTCAGCTTTTTAAAAAGTACAACTTGTTGTGATTTATTTTCTCATACGTTCTCATATTTATTCAACATTCATTTTTGTGCTGGTTTTACACTTTTTAAAATTCTTTTTTTTTAAGAGGGCCCCTAGAATTGTAGAAGCTTCAGGCCACACAGCACCTGGCTTGATGTAGAAGACCCAGCGAAAGCAGCAGAAGCCTCGGGAGGAGGAAGGGGCCTGTCACCGACCTGCCCCAGCCTGAAGTCTGCTCCTGGGCTGGGGGCTGGTTTGCAGGCACCCGTGGAAGCTCAACCAGCCCCAAGACCCCCATCTGCAGAGACCAGCCCTGGAGAAGGCTGCCTACCTGGAGGCCTCGCCACAGAGAGGAGGGCTAACCACTGTGAGCATCTCCTCTGTGCCAGGCAGGGTGGCCCTGGCTCAGGGCTCACAGTGAGCGCGGGGCACCAGGCTGGTCAGGTGCCCCACGTGGAGCACCGCTCACCCACCCACGCAGAGTGGCCCTGACGCCAGGCCTGTTAGTCACGCTTCACAACCACCCTTAGAAGTGAGCCCTTTCCTTTTACAGAAGAGGAAACTGGAGCTCAGAGAGGTTAAGTCACTGGCCCAAGGTCATCACAGCAGTGAGCAGAGTTGGGCATGGATGTGGGAATCAGAGGAAGCAGGAAACACTCATTGGCGTGAAGGGAGTGGGTGCAGTGAGCGCACTGAGCCTGGCCAAGCCCAGGAAGGTCACGTGAGGAAGTCCTCTGTGAGGCCCCCGCCTACCCCCGAAGTGGAAAGGAGGGGGATGGGAGAGTTAAGAGGGGTGGGAGGAGCCAGGACATGAAGGGCTTTGAATGCCAGGACCAGGAGCCAGCTATTTCCCCTGCAGGGCTGGGGCATCTGGTCACCTTGCAGGTCCCCCCGCCCCCGCCAGGTTTTCGTGACAGGGTGAAAATCATCTCTCAGGATCAGCCACTCCTAGTGAGATGGGAGATGGATGGGCCCCTGGCTGGACAGCTAGTGTTTGTCAAGCGGAGTAAATCTGAAGCTTTGTTTTTCCCCAGACACTCCAAGGACAAAGTTGGTGGCAAGAGCTGAGCTCTGCTGAAGTAAAGAGATAAGATGACCGTCCTGAGGTCAAGGAAAACTTCTCTGTCTGCACATGCGCAGGAAGGCTCCTTGGGTGTCAAAAAGGGAGGGGGCGCCCCCCTATAATAAGTGTGGACATGCACCCACAGTCCTTTGCGGTGGGATCCATCTTAGCAAAAAGTGGCGCACGCATCTTGGGGAGGGTCCTAGGACCAGTCAGATGTGGGAAAAGAAATGAGAACACTGGCCAAGGGTAAACAAAGACCCGGAAGAACTGCCCTACATAAGACGATCTAACCGCCTCTTTACGGCACTCCTCCTCATTAGGGAGGATGCCCACCCCCTTTCTCTGGGTGTGTATTTCTGCCTTGATTCTGCCTTAAACAAACAATTTCTCCGTGTGCTCTCTCACATGTTGTGCTGTGTCTCTGATAATAAACTCTGTACCTGTTTTTACAGTTTTTGCCTCCTTGAAACATTCTTGCTTTCAAATGGGGGCAAGAGTCAGGGCCACTTTGCTTCTAGCCTCTAGCCCCCGGTGGTGGTCTAGCGGTTAGGATTCCTGGTTTTCATCCAGGCTCCCCAGGTCCAATTCCTGAGCAGGGAACTAAGATCTCGCTTCAGGACCGCTCACTGCGGTCTCTCTGACATCACTAGGCCTGCCTGCTTCCGCCACCAGCAAGGGCCCGCTGTCCCACAGGCATCACCACCCCACAAGCAGCCTGGCTGGGCAGGCTCTGCTATGAACACAGCGGTCCGCAAGCTTCCTGACTCTTTGCCTGCTGAGTTCTTCAAACGCCGACTCAGACATCACCCCTCCCAGAAGTCCTCCCTGACTACCACACTCCCACGCCCCGACACTGCTGAAGCCACGCGTTCCTCCACGTCGTGCGTGCACTGCCATGTCGGTGTCCGTCACCCCCCAGCTTATACGTCTGTCTCCACGACAGGACAGGGACCTTCCTGAAGGCAGGGGCACAGCCACACCATCTCTGTCTACAGTGCCTTGCACACGGCCGTGCTCAGGAAGTCATACGTGAGTGAAACAGGGAAAGAACAAATGAGCCAACAGATGCTGGGACAAGCGAGTCCTGGCAGAGTCTGAGTGGCTTCAGCCAGAACCTCCAGGGCTCAGGTAAGCCTGATCCGCCCCCCCTCGGGAGGCTGGCGGGGCACCCACCCTGGGGCTGGCCGACAGCGCTCATCAGGCTGGCCTGCCCGCTACATCTGCTGCTCCTGGAGCTGACCAGATGCCAGTGCCTCTGATTTACGGGGAGATGGAGCTCACAGCGGCTCTGCCTGGGGTATGCATTTTCTGATGATCAAAATAAGACTTCTACATCAGTGGGGCACTGGGGGGCAGAAAGAGTGGGGCAAGAGGCTGGAATAGGAAATGCAGCCTAGAATAGGGACATGACATTAGGTGTGTTCAATACACACACTCTTACCCTGGGTCACCAAGTATCTTCACAGAACTAGCCTGGGCTTCTAACACGGATAGCCAGCATCAACCAATCGGTAGAGAATTGGTCACTGCTTTGAGGCACTGAGGATTCCACTCCACGATGGTGAGTTCTCCCCAGCTGATGCTGAGGTTAGGAAGCGTGACTCGTACGTCTTTGTGTCAGGCTGGCTTCCACCACCCCATGGCACGTTCTCCAAATTTTGCTTAAGAAGAGTGGAAGTATTGCCCACCTCTCCTTTTCCTTTTCCCTGAGCCAGGCTTCCCCAGAACCTGTACAGGTGGTGGTGATGGGACGAGGGGCTGAGGGGTTTATCCTGAGGCCGAGAGGCTGGGAAGTGCAGGAGGGGAATGGGCCCCCTGGGAGTGACCCCTGGCAGGGGCTGGGGAAGAGCCTGCACCGTAGGTCCGGCTGCCCTGCTCAAGACAGCACTGACCTTCTGCCCGAAGTAGAGCTTGGTGAAGGTGAAGGTCCTCAGGTGCGCATTCTTCTCCCGGATCTTGGGCTCGAGTTTCTCCCGGAACTTGTTTTCCATGATCATGCTTAGGTAGGGCCAGATCTGGGAGGTGATCTGGGAGGACAGGAAGGGGCCTTTGGTGGTCAGGTCTGTGCCCCCTGCCCCAGACCCGTGGCTGCCCAGGGGTGGCCCTTATGCTGCAGCACCCATCTGCCTGCCTGACCCTCATCCCGTCTACCCACCTATCCGTCCATCTGTCCATCAGACATCAGATAACTACAGCCGTGGTTCTCACTCTTACAGTTAGATCCCAAGATTTGCTGCCATTTTGCAGCCCACCATGAAATAGTCACTCACTAAACTTAATATGATGAGGCCCTGTAGTTCTGTGCTAAAACATAAGCTACCTGAACAACACTGTGGTATTAAACAAGAAGTAGCAGGTGCCAGAGGTTTAAGAAGAAAAGAAAAGAAAGAAAGAAAAAAAAGCCACAGAAGAGAAATTTAAATTCTTTCCTGTGGATGTAATTTTTTTCCTAGCAATCGGGAAAGGCTGCCTGTAGCTGATCTCTGCAGCAGGATGACTCACAGTGCTGGGAACCAAGGGTAGGACCTGGGGAGAGGGAAGGTGGTGGAGAGATGGAACCTGGTGGCAGAAGATGGTGAGCAGAGAGGGGCAAGGAGCGGGGAGGGGATGTGGAGTTGGGGGGAGAGCAGCCCATATGTTCTGTTTGGGGCAAAGGCCTCTTCCACCTCTGGGACTTGGGCCTTAGTTTAAAGATGCAGCTCCCCCTTTACAAATCCTAATCAGAGCAGCCTAGAGGAAGTGCGGTTTCAGGGTTCAACGCCCCTACCCCTCTCCGGCCTCGAGGAGCCAGGCATTGTGGTGTTTGAAGTACCGCATTAAGACTCAGGACAGCCCCGTGAGGCAGGGACCATCATTACTCCCATCACGCAAAGGAGGGGACCCGCTCTGAGACACCAGGCGACCTGCTCGAGGTGGCACAGCCAATGCTGCTAGATCCGGGCTGGGGACCAGGCGGAACCCCGGTTCCCTCATCACCAGGGTGCTTCGGTGATTAGGAGCTGCTGTCAAATCCCGAAGCACTGCCTTCCTCTCCCCAGGATGCGCTGGTCTCGGCCTGGTGGACCACTGGAGGCCTGCCCTGTGCTCTGTGCTTCTCCGTACTCTTAAGTTTTCTGCTGTGGCCATGCATTAATTTCACAATGAAAATATTTTCTTTTTAGAAAAGAGAGTCATGGGTGATGAGAAGAACCCGGAGGATGGGAAGAGCAAGCGACAGGCAGAAGGCCCCACCCCAGCGACCAAGGGCCAGCTCCGCTCCTCCCCGGGCAGGGCTCCCGCCAGGACCGCCTTGTCCACGTGCTGCCCGCCCCGTCCAGGCTTCGGGTGACTCAGCCAGGGCTGCAGGGGAGGACGAAGCCTGGAGTGAGGCCGGTGCCCCCAGGCCCGCCCTGGCCTTACCTTGTTGGCCCACTCGACCCGCTCCACGTCCGGGAAGTGCATCTAGGGAACAGAAGCCCCGAGGGGAAGTTAGACGTGAGACCTGCCTGCCCTGCGGGACCAGGCGCGTTCCCACCCCCAAGCACAGAGCTGCACTGACCTACCCTGGAAACTGGAAGCCGGCCCGCGGCCAGGCGGGGGGCAACCAGGCCGAAGGCGCCCACGTGCGGCCTGACACTGACCTGACCTTGGCCGCCAGCTCCTGGCTCAGGAGGCACAGAGGGGCAGTTCTGCGGCGACCGTCCACCCTCCCCTCGCCCCTAGCCCACCTTCCCAGTGGAAGTGCAGAACCCCAACCTGGACCTTCCCCAGGGTGACACCCGAGTTTGCTTCTTGCAGATTCTGTCCCCCTTATTCCCTTTAATGACACAAGTAATCATAGCCCCTGTAGGAAAAATTAGAAAATACAGCTAAACGAAAGGGAAACTATTTTATGAGAGAATGCCGCCCAGTGATAACTGTCATTACCAGGTTGATGTGTTTCCTTCCAGTCTTTTCCAGAAACAAGTACGTGTAGTTTTCACAGAAGTTGAGGTCACAGTGCTTTTTTGCAGGCTGCTTTTTTTCACTTAATATACTGTGATTGTGCTGACTCCAGAGGTAACTGGTGCCAATATAAAAGGCCAAAAAGGGCACCGTGTTGTTTCCAGGGGCAACTGGGGAGTGGACGTGCCCCTTCTCGGCTCTCGGGGCCCCCTCCCCAAACCCACCCCGTCCCCGGCAGGGAGGCCCCTGGGCCAGATCCTATGGTCACAGCACAGCTCCCTCCAGGGCCTGCTGGGTGAGTCCTGCCACATCCCTTGGGTGGGGTGGGGGGAGGTCCCTGAGGGGAATTGACAATCCTGTCGCCTAACCTGATTCTGAGGGTGCTGAACCCCCTCCCCCCAAGTCTCAGTCTCGGAATATGTCTACTGAGTGCACTCGCCACCCCCCACGAGGGCCGCCCCCGCACCAGCACCAGGGTCTTCTGGGACGGACAGAGTAACAGTGTACGGGTGCCTGGCGCAGAACACGGTCGATAGAACGGACGGGACGGCCGTCACTGTCACCCTGCCGCAAGTCCCCGGAGGACGAGGCCAACTCCGGATCAGACTCACGGTGGGCCTGGGACCCCCGACGGTGGAGAAAGGGCCTGTCCTTCCCACCTGGGGGCTCGGAAGGCGCACTGTCCAGGGGCTGAGTAAACGCGTCCATGCAGTTCACACACCTGGTGCAGCCCTGCCAAGGGCCAGGCCCTGAGCTAGTCCCGGGGATGCCCCGGGGGCCCAAACGCAGACCTAGGCCTAGGCCACTCGCCCAGGAGGAGACGGAGAGAGATTTCCTTCTCTCAGGAGCAGTTTTTAACAAGCTTGACAGTTCAGAGGAGCTCAGTGCTTCTGAGACTCCTGGGACATCACGCCGTTCTTCCAGCCTCAGTTTCCCCACCTCTGGGCAGTGGCCCATACCAACTTGGAGAAGCGTCTAACATTCCCAGGTGCTGCCAGAAAAATACTGCCTGGTTGCCAGAAGGGGAGTCAGCCCAGCCCAGGAACAGAAGGGAATCGTCGGGGGAGCAGGGGGCCAGGAGCCAGGGCCAGCCCGGCCAGTTCACCACACATGCCCTGCAGCGGCCCTGGGTCAGGTCCCAAGCTGGGTTCCAGCCAAGTGTAGGGTGAGACCCTTCCAGTTCTCCCTATTACACTCACTGCCCAGCACTGAAGTAAAAACTCCTGCACGTGGGTCTGAAAAGACCCCCTGCTTCCCCGTGGATTGCTCCATTCACCACCCTCTTAGACTTCCGTTCTTCCAGGCAGCCTTTCCAGATCGCTCAAGCTGGGGCTAGGTGTCCCTAGTATGTGTTGCTGCTTCTCCATCACAGCTTTCAACACACCTTATTAGAGCCGCTTGGCCTTCCACCTGCCTCCTTACCAGACCACAAGCTCCGGTGGGCTGACTCAGCCGTGCTTCCTGTTAGCGCCCGTCCCTGGTGTATGAATGTCTTAATAACTATTTGTGGAATGAATGAATGTATGAATGAATGAATGCAAGGTTCTTGTCCTCAAGGAGCTCTCAGGCTGGTGAAGGAAGCATGCAATTAACAGGCTATTCCAGTACAGGATCAGCACCAAGGCAGGGGGAGGGGGGCCGCCACAAAGGGGGGAGTTCGGGTACAGTGGGGCTATCACTGGGGCCTCCGCTCCTCTTGTGCCCAAGCCTACTGGCTGGGCCCCTCACACCCTTCCTGCTGTCCTAACACTGCACTTCCCATCCCGTCCCCGCACACCCTATGTGCATACCCCTTCCAACGTCCTGCACCCCCGTCCAGGTGATTCTCACCCCTGGAAGCTGAGAAGCTCTGATCTGCTGAACCCTGGAAAGGTGATCCAGCTTGGTGGGTCCAACCTTTGCCCACACTTGGTATCTAGTCAGACGAAGATTCCTGCACCGCCTCATGCCTACTGAATCAGGGTGTACCTGGGCGGGGCCTTCCGATTTATTTTTAACAAGTTCCTGGCGTGATCTTGAAGTTCAGTCAGGGTTGATGTGAGGTACCAATGACCTGCTCAGCCCTGCATTGGAGTGACCCACACTCACCCTGACATCGAGGACAGCAATGGATTGCCCAGGGCCCACTCTGAGGACGTTGTCATGGTCTCTCCTGGCCACCCATGCCTGTATTTGAGGCTCCTGTCTAAGAGAGTCCCCCAGAGAGTGAGTCTGAACCCCTGACCAGAGCAGCGATTCAGACAAAGAAAATAAGAGACCATCAAGACAGCTTATTCTGATAGCTACACGTGGAACCACCCCTACAGAACACCTACTGAACGCTGGCAGAAGACCTCAGACCTCCCAAAAGGCAAGAAACTCCCCACGTACCTGGGAAGGGCAAAGCGGAGAGATCCCCACACACAGGATCGGTGCCGAGCGGCACTCACCAGCCCGAGAGGCTTGTCTGCTCGCCCGCCGGGGCGCGCAGCGCTGGAAGCTGAGGCTCGGGCTTCGGTCAGAGCGCAGAGAGAGGACTGGGGCTGGCGGCGAGAACTCACCCTGAAGGGGGCTAATGTGCCACAGCTAGCCGGCAGGGAGTCCGGGAAAACTCTGGAGCTGCCGAAGAGGCAGGAGACTTTTTCTTCCCTCTTGGTTTCCTGGTGCGCGAGGAGAGGGGATTAAGAGCACCGCGTAAAGGAGCTCCAGAGACGGGCGCGAGTCGCGGCTGAAAGCGCGGAGCCCAGTGACGGGCGTGGGACGCTGGGGCTGCCGCTGCCGCCGCCAAGAAGCCTGTGTGCGAGCGCAGGTCACTGTCCACACCGCCCTTCCGGGAGCCTGTGCAGCCTGCCACTGCCGGGGTCCCGGGATCCAGGGGCGGCTTCCCTGGGAGAACGCACGGCGCGCCTCGGGCTGGTGCAACGTCACGCCGACCTCTGCCGCTGCAGGCTCGCCCCGCACTCCGTGCCCCTCCCTCCCGCCCGGCCTGAGTGAGCCAGAGTCCCCGAAGAGGCTGCTCCTCTAACCCTGTCCTGTCTGAGCGAAGAACAGACGCCCTCCGGCGACCTACACGCAGAGGCGGGGCCAAATCCAAAGCTGAGACCCGGGAGCTGTGAGACAAAGAAGAGAAAGGGAAACCTCTCCCAGCAGCCTCAGAAGCAGTGGATTAAAGCTCCACAATCAACTTGATGCACCCTGCATCTGTGGAATACATGAATAGACAACAAATCATCCCAAATTGAGGAGCCAGGAGTCAGTGCTGTGCCTCTGAGGTGGGAGAGCCAACTTCAGGACACGGGTCCACAAGAGACCTCCCAGCTCCACATAATATCAAACGGCGAAAATCTCCCAGAGATCTCCATCTCAACACCAGCACCCAGCTTCACTCAACGACCAGCAAGCTACAGTGCTGGACACCCTATGCCAAACAACTAGCAAGACAGGAACACAACGCCACCCATTAGCAGAGAGGCTGCCTAAAATCATAGTAAGTTCGCAGACACCCCAAAACACACCACCAGACGTGGGCCTGCCCACCAGAAAGACAAGATCCAGCCTCATCAACCAGAACACAGGCACTAGTCCCCTCCACCAGGAAGCCTACACAACCCACTAAACCAACCTTAGCGACTAGGGACAGACACCAAAAACAACGGGAACTACGAACCGGCAGCCTGCAAAAAGGAGACCCCAAACACAGTAACATAAGCAAAATGAGAAGACAGAAAAACACACAGCAGGTGAAGGAGCAAGATAAAAACCCACCAGACCTAACAAATGAAGAGGTAATAGGCAGTCTACCTGAAAAAGAATTCAGAATAATGATAGTAAAGATGATCCAAGATTCTATTTCCAAGATCCAAAATCTTGGAAATAGAATAGACAAAATGCAAGAAACAGTTAACAAGGACCTAGAAGAACTAAAGATGAATCAAGCATCAATTAAAAACACAATAAATGAAATGAAAAATACTCTAGATGGGATCAATAGCAGAATAACTGAGGCAGAAGAACGGATAAGTGAGGTGGAAGATAAAATAGTGGAAATAACTGCTGCAGAGCAAAATAAAGAAAAAAGAATGAAAAGAACAGAGGACAGTCTCAGAGACCTCTGGGACAACATTAAACGCAGCAACATTTGAATTATAGGGGTTCCAGAAGAAGAAGAGAAAAAGAAAGGGACTGAGAAAATATTTGAAGAGATTATAGTTGAAAACTTCCCTAATATGGGAAAGGAAATAGTTAATCAAGTCCAGGAGGCACAGAGAGTCCCATACAGAATAAATCCAAGGAGAAATACGCCAAGACACGTATTAATCAAACTGTCAAAAATTAAACACAGGGCCTCCCTGGTGGCGCAAGTGGTTGAGAGTCCGCCTGCCGATGCAGGGGATACGGGTTCGTGCCCCGGTCTGGGAGGATCCCATATGCCGCAGAGCGGCTGGGCCCGTGAGCCATGGCCGCTGAGCCTGCGCGTCCGGAGCCTGCGCGTCCGGAGCCTGTGCTCCGCAACGGGGGAGGCCACAACAGTGAGAGGCCCGCATACCGCAAAAAAAAAAAAAAAAAAAAAAAAAAAAATTAAACACAAAGAAATCCTATTAAAAGCAGCAAGGCAAAAACAACAAATAACACACAAGGGAATCCCCATCAGGATAACAGCTGATCTCTCAGCAGAAACTCTACAAGCCAGAAGGGAGTGGCAGGACATAATTAAAGTGATGAAGGAGAAAAACCTGCAACCAAGATTACTCTACCCAGCAAGGATCTCATTCAGATTGGATGGAGAAATTAAAACCTTTACAGACAAGCAAAAGCTGAGAGAGTTCAGCACCACCAAACCAGCTTTACAACAAATGCTAAAGGAACTTCTCTAGGCAAGAAACACAACAGAAGGAAAAGAACTACAATAACGAACCCAAAACAATTAAGAAAATGGGAATAGGAACATACATATCAATAATTACCTTAAATGTAAATGGACTAAATGCTCCCACCAAAAGACACAGATTGGCTGAATGGATACAAAAACAAGACCCATATATATGCTGTCTACAAGAGACCCACTTCAGACCTAGAGACACATACAGACTGAAAGTAAGGGGATGGAAAAAGATATTCCATGCAAATAGAAACCAAAAGAAAGCTGGAGTAGCAATTCTCATATCAGACAAAATAGACTTTAAAATAAAGACTATGAGAAGAGACAAAGAAGGACACTACATAATGATCAAGGGATCGATCCAAGAAGAAGATATAACAATTGTAAATATTTATGCACCCAACATAGGAGCACCTCAATACATAAGGCAAATACTAACAGCCATAAAAGGAGAAATCGACAGTAACACAATCATAGCAGGGGACTTTAACACCCCACTTTCACCAATGGACAGACCATCCAAAATGAAAATAAATAAGGAAACACAAGCTTTAAATGATACATTAAACAAGATGGACTTAATTGATATTTATAGGACATTCCATCCAAAAACAACAGAATACACATTTTTCTCAAGTGCTCATGGAACATTCTCCAGGATAGATCATATCTTGGGTCACAAATCAAGCCTTGGTAAATTTAAGAAAATTGAAATTGTATCAAGTATCTTTTCTGACCACAATGCTATGAGACTAGATACCAATTACAGGAAAAGATCTGTAAAAAATACAAACGCATGGAGGCTAAACAATGCACTACTTAATAACGAAGTGACCACTGAAGAAATCAAAGAGGAAATTAAAAAGTACCTAGAAACAAATGACAATGGAGACACGACGACCCAAAACCTATGGGATGCAGCAAAAGCAGTTCTAAGAGGGAAGTTTATAGCAATACAATCCTACCTTAAGAAACAGGAAACATCTCGAATAAACAACCTAACCTTGCACCTAAAGCAATTAGAGAAAGAAGGACAAAAACATCCCAAAGTTAGCAGAAGGAAAGAAATCATAAAAATCAGATCGGAAATAAATGAAAAAGAAATGAAGGAAATGATAGCAAAGATCAATAAAACTAAAAGCTGGTTCTTTGAGAAGATAAACAAAATTGATAAACCATTAGCCAGACTCATCAAGAAAAAAAGGGAGAAGACTCAAATCCATAGAATTAGAAATGAAAAAGGAGAAGTAACAACTGACACTGCAGAAATACAAAAGATCATGAGAGATTATTACAAGCAACTCTATGCCAATAAAATGGACAACCTGGAAGAAATGGACAAATTCTTAGAAATGCACAACCTGCCAAGACTGAATCAGGAAGAAATAGAAAATATGAATAGACCAATCACAAGCACTGAAATTGAAACTGTGATAAAAAAATCTTCCAACAAACAAAAGCCCAGGACCAGATGGCTTCACAGGCAAATTCTATCAAACATTTAGAGAAGAGCTAACACCTATCCTTCTCAAACTCTTCCAAAATATAACAAAGGGAGGAACACTCCCAAACTCATTCTATGAGGCCACCATCACCCTGATACCAAAACAAGACAAAGATGTCACAAAAATGAAAACTACAGACCAATATCACTGACGAACACAGATGCAAAAATCCTCAACAAAATACTAGCAAACAGAATCCAACAGCATATTAAAAGGACCATACACCATGATCAAGTGGGGTTTATCCCAGGAATGCAAGGATTCTTCAGTATACACAAATCAATCAATGTGATACACCATATTAACAAAGTGAAGGATAAAAAACATATGATCATCTCAATAGATGCAGAGAAAGCTTTTGACAAAATTCAACTCCCATTTATGATAAAAGCCCTGCAGAAAGTAGGCATAGAGGGAATTTTCCTCAACATAATAAAGGCCACATATGACAAACCCACAGCCAGCATCATCCTCAATGGTGAAAAACTGAAACCATTTCCACTAAGATCAGGAACAAGACAAGGTTGCCCACTCTCACCACTCTTATTCAACATAGTTTTGGAAGTTTTAGCCACAGCAATCAGAGAAGAAAAGGAAATAAAAGGAATCCAAATCGGAAAAGAAGAAGTAAAGCTGTCACTGTTTGCAGATGACATGATACTATACATAGAGAATCCTAAAGATGCTACCAGAAAACTACTAGAGCTAATCAATGAATTTGGTATACTAGCAGGATACAAAATTAATGCACAGAAATCTCTGGCATTCCTATATACTAATGATGAAAAATCTGAAAGTGAAATCAAGGGAACACTCCCATTTACCATTGCAACAAAAATAAAATATTTAGGAATAAATCTACCTAAGGAGACAAAAGACCTGTATGCAGAAAATTATAAGACACTGATGAAAGAAATTAAAGATGATACAAATAGATGGAGAGATGTACCATGTTCTTGGATTGGAAGAATCAACATTGTGAAAATGACTCTACTACCCAAAGCAATCTACAGATTCAATGCAATCCCTATCAAACTACCACTGGCATTTTTCACAGAACTAGAACAAAAAATTTCACAATTTGTATGGAAACACAAAAGACCCCAAATAGCCAAAGCAATCTTGAGAACGAAAATTGGAGCTGGAGGAATCAGGCTCCCTGACTTCAGACTATACTACAAAGCTACAATAATCAAGACAGTGTGGTACTGGCACAAAAACAGAAAGATAGATCAATGGAACAGGATAGAAAGCCCAGAGATAAATCCACGCACATATGGTCACCTTATCTTTGATAAAGGAGGCAGGAATGTACTGTGGAGAAAGGACAGTCTCTTCAATAAGTGGTGCTGGGAAAACTGGACAGGGACATGTAAAAGTATGAGATTAGATCACTCCCTAACACCATACACAAAAATAAGCTCAAAATGGATTAAAGACCTAAACGTAAGGCCAGACACTATCAAACTCTTAGAGGAAAACATAGGCAGAACACTCTATGACATAAATCACAGCAAGATCCTTTTTGACCCAACTCCTAGAGTAATGGAAATAAAGACAAAAATAAACACATGGGACCTAATGAAACTTCAAAGCTTTTGCAAAGCAAAGGAAACCATAAACAAGACCAAAAGACAACCCTCAGAATGGGAGAAAATATTTGCAAATGAAGCAACTGACAAAGGATTAATCTCCAAAATTTATAAGCAGCTCATGCAGCTCAATAACAAAAAAACAAACAACCCAATCCAAAAATGGGCAGAAGACCTAAATAGACATTTCTCCACAGAAGATATACAGACTGCCAACAAACACATGAAAGGATGCTCAACATCTTTACTCATTAGAGAAATGCAAATCAAAACTACAATGAGATAATATCTCACACCAGTCAGAATGGCCATCATCCAAAAATCTAGAAACAATAAATGCTGGAGAGGGTGTGGAAAAAAGGGAACACTCTTGCACTGCTGGTGGGAATGTGAATTGGTACAGCCACTATGGAGAACGGTATGGAGGTTCCTTAAAAAACTACAAATAGGGGCCTCCCTGGTGGCGCAGTGGTTAAGAGTCCGCCTGCCGATGCAGGGGATACGGGTTCGTGCCCCGGTCTGGGAGGATCCCATATGCCGCGGAGCGGCTGGGCCCGTGAGCCATGGCCGCTGGGCCTGCGCATCCGGAGCCTGTGCTCCGCAACGGGAGAGGCCACAACAGTGAGAGGCCCACATACCGCAAAAAAAAAAAAAAAAAGAAAAAAAAAAAAAAAACTACAAATAGAACTACCATATGACCCAGCAATCCCACTACTGGGCATATACCCTGAGAAAACCATAATTCAAAAAGAGTCATGTACCAAAATGTTCATAGCAGCCCTATTTACAATAGCCCAGAGATGGAAACAACCTAAGTGTCCATCATCGGATGAATGGATAAAGAAGATGTGGCACATATATACAATGGAATATTATTCAGCCATAAAAAGAAACGAAATTGAGCTATTTGTCATGAGGTGGATGGACCTAGAGTCTGTCATACAGAGTGAAGTAAGTCAGAAAGAGAAAGACAAATACTGTATGCTGACACATATATATGGAATTTAAGAAAAAAACTGTCATGAAGAACATAGGGGTAAGACAGGAATAAAGACACAGATCTACTAGAGAATGGACTTGAGGATATGGGGAGGGGGAAGGGTAAGCTGTGACAAAGCGAAAGAGTGGCATGGACATATATACACTACCAAATGTAAGGTAGATAGCTAGTGGGAAGCAGCCGCATAGCACAGGGAGATCAGCCCGGTGCTTTGTGACCGCCTGGAGGGGTGGGATAGGGAGGAGGGGAGGGAGACGCAAAAGGGAGGGGATATGGGAACATATGTATATTCATAACTGATTAAATTTGTTAAAAAAAAAAAAGACAGCTTATTCTGCCTTAGGCACCTGTAGGGCCTCCCTGGGTCCGAATCTCAGCCATGTCATCCCTCCCCAGGGAGCCAACACAAGAGCCGGGCCACCTTCTTTGTGACTGCCCCTGAGTAAGTTCTGGACCAGGGAAGGAAATGAGACAGGCTGACATTCATGGAGCAACTGCTCACACCCAGTGCTTCCTCATTTCCATGAAGACAAATGAGTCTGTTCTCCCATTATAATCTGGACCTTTCCCTACTCCAAATTCTCAAAGTTATTCTATGTTTTTATCTACTGGTTTTGTGTTTTAGCTTTCGCATTTAAAATCTGTCTGGAATTTCTTTTATAGCAAGTGAGATAGGCATATAATTTCTCTCCACACTCTCACTAAGGCAATATTTTTTTTAACATCCTTATTGGAGTATAATTGCTTTACAATGGTGTGTTAGTTTCTGCTGTATAACAAAGTGAATCAGCTATACATATACATACATCCCCATATCTCCTCCCTCTTGCGTCTCCCTCCCACTCTCCCTATCCCACCCCACTAGGTGGTCACAAAGCACCAAACTGATCTCCCTGTGCTATCCAGCTGCTTCCCACTAGCTCTCTATTTTACATTTGGTAGTATATATAAGTCCATGCCACTCTCTCACTTCGTCCCAGCTTACCCTTCTGCCTCCCCATGTCCTCTAGTCCATTCTCTATGTCTGCGTCTTTATTCCTGTCCTGCCCCTAGGTTCTTCAGAACCTTTTTTTTTTTTTAAGATTCTATATAGGTGTTAGCATAACGGTATTTGTTTTTCTCTTTCTGACTTACTTCACTCTGTATGACAGACTCTGGGTCCATCCACCTCACTACAAATAACTTAGTTTCCTTTCTTTTTATGGCTGAGTAATATTCCATTGTATATATGTGCCACATCTTCTTTACCCATTCATCTGTCGATGGACACTTAGGTTGCTTCCATGTCCTGGCTATTGTAAATAGAGCTGCAATGAACACTGTGGTACATGACTCTTTTTGAATTATGGTTTTCTCAGGATATATGCCCAGTAGTGGGATTGCTGGGTTGTATGGTAGTTCTATTTTCACTAAGGCAATTTTATAATAACATACATAAAAGGAAGGAAGGGAGGGAGGGAGGGAGGAAAAGAAAGAAGCCCATGTTTCCTCCTAACTAGTGAAGCTACTTCCCTCAAACGTCAGCTTCCCATGTGTACTTTGGTGTGTTTCAGGACTTGGCATTGACCTCCACGGTCTGTTTGCCTGTTTCTGCATCAGTACCACACTGTTTTAATCTCTATGGCTTCACAATATGATCTGGGTAGGGTGATTCCCCTCTTTTTGCTTTTCTTTTTTAAACTGATTTAGATAATAGTAGGTATTTATACTTCCATATGAATTTTAGAATCATCTCGTCAGTCTCCCTGCCAAGATCCTCCTGAGATTTTGATTGTTGTATTCCTGAATATATAGATTAATTTGTGGGAGGACTGATCTCTTTACTACATTTTGCATCCATGAACAGAATATTTCCCTTTATTTATTCACATTTTATTGTATTCACATTTAGGATCATAACCTTTTTTCTACCAAAGTCCTGTACATTTTTTGTTAGATTACTTTGTGGGTTTTATAGTTATTAAAAATGGTATTTCATTTTCTGGGCAACTTTTGTTGAAATTTGTTACTAGTTCTAATTGTTTGTTAATTCTCATAGGTAACTTACAAACAATTATAATCTCCAAATAATAACAATTTTTTTCTTTCCACTCCCCATCCTTATCCTTACTTGTTTCTCTTGGCCAGTCCTCTGGTACTAAGCAGGCACACTGGTGATAGCAAGCAGCTCTGTCTGGTTCCTGGCCACAAAAGAAAGTTTCTCCATTAAGCACAATTTTTGCTATAGATTTTGGAGGACAGCCTCTATCAGACTGAGGAAATTCTTTTCAATTCCTAAATTTCCAAGAGCTCTCATTATAAATGGGTATTGAACTATATTCAATACTTTCTCATATCTATTGAGATAATGATGTTATTTTTTTCCCTTTCATCCATTAATGTGGTCAACTTAACTGATATTTCTTTCTAAAACAGAACCATCACTAGTTCCCGGGATAAACCCTACTTGAAATATTTAGCTGGCCTGATATTTCATTTAGGCTTTATACACTAATGATCCAAAGTGATACCTACAGCTTTTGTTCTTGTACAATTCCTATCTGGTTTTGGTATAAAGATTTTATGATAAATTATAAAATGAGTGGGACAGCTGTCCTTATCCTCCTATTTCCTGAAACAACTTATAAATATAGGAATTATCTGATCGATAGAATTTAGTATATCTTACCTCTGAAACCATCTTCGCCTGAGACTTTTGTGGGTGGTAAATTACCATGTCTCTCTTTAGAGGTTAATGGTGTA
Organism: Mesoplodon densirostris; assembly: GCF_025265405.1. Classification (NCBI taxonomy): domain Eukaryota; kingdom Metazoa; phylum Chordata; class Mammalia; order Artiodactyla; family Ziphiidae; genus Mesoplodon; species Mesoplodon densirostris. The sequence goes on from NC_082665.1 coordinate 148,342,762, forward strand.
TTCAAGGTCTACTGATCTTAGTCTGGTAATCTTGGCATTTCTATTTTTCTAGAAATATGTAGTTCATCCAGGTTTTCAAATGTCTTGATATATAGTCATTTACAATATTTTACTATTTTAATCTGTTATATCTGTAGTTATTTCTGCCTTTTTTCATTCTATATTTTCTATTTTTTTCATGATCAAGCTTGACAAAGTTTTGCCTATTATATTAATCTTTTGAGAGAATTAACTTCAGTTGTTAATAATTTTCTTTCCCCTTTACATTTTAAAACTTTTTGTTCGTTTTCATCCCTATATTTATCATTTCCTTCCTTCCTTCTTATTTCTTTGATCTAAATCTGCTGTTCTTTTATGTCCTTAGGGTCAACTCTATGAGTTTTAGAGTTGAATCATTTATTTTCAGTTTTTCTTGTTTCATGATAAATTCAAAGTTATAAATTCCCTTACAATTTTTAACAGTTTTTTCATCATTATTCATCATTATTCAGCTCTCAGTTTTTATAATTTCCATTATGACTTCCTCTTAAACAATGATTTTTTAAAATAGTAATATTTTAAAATATCTAGATGCTCGAGATATCTATTACCTATTTTTGTTTCCTAATTTAACTTCTTTATGATCTGAACAGTCTGTAGGATGGCAATTCACTGGAATATAGTGATAATTCCTTGGTGGCCTGGTACATGATTAATGTCTATGGTTGTTCCATGTATGATCAAGTTATTAATCATTTCCTTTTAATAGTCTTTCTCCTTGCTTACTTTTTGTCTACTTGATTTTCCATGTTCAAAGAGGAATATATGAAAAATTTCAAGCCAAACTACTGATTTATCTACTTCTCTATGCAATTCTGTTAGCCGTTGGTTTATATTTCACGTTTATATTATGCAGTACATATATGGCCATGATGATTATTTCTTAATTATGGCTCCTTTTACGAGCATATAACATCTTTCTTTGTCTTAAAGATATATCTGAGTTACAGTCTATCTTGTCTAAGATGAAAATCGCTACTACAGCTTTCTTTTGCTTCAAAGTTACCCAGTTGTATTTTTTTATCCTATTTTCAGCCTTTTTGAGTTCATGTTATCTCATGTTGTTTAATACTCATCTTAATCCCTTATTAGACCCATTTTCCAGATAAGGAAACTAAGCCTGAGAGGTTACTTAGAATCACCAGCTGTGGAGTGCTACAGCTGTGACCCAGATCTAGGTCTGTCTGTGCTTTTCCACCCCACCACTCACTCCTTTTAAGAAAACATTACATACCACTGTTTTCCTCTCTTACAGAACGTCTAACTGGACAGAGGACTGCCCTCATGGGACCTGAGCCTTCACCGGTAGGCCATGCTTTCTAGCTACGGTTTCCACAGACACTTTCATTTGATCCTCCTCATGCTGTATAAAGTGAACAGCAAAGATGCAATTATCCCCGTTTTACATATGAGGAGAGGCTCAGAGACTAGCACTTGCCAAGATCAATCAGGCGACCAGAACTCAGATTTTCTCCTGAGCCCAGCCTTCAAATCTTTTCCTCATCTGTTTCCCCTCCCCTTAAGCCATCTGAAACGTCAACATTTGAAGTCCATTTCTCAGTGTTTTTCTAACCTATCCCTTTTGCATTTAAAATTCCATCGCTTTAAACCTCAGTTTTCTCAACCACAAGACGGGTACAATACTACCAACTTCACAAAGTTCCTGAGAAAACTAAATAAAACAATGCATGTAAGGCGCTCAGTACCCTTCCTGACTCAGAGTAAATGCTCCAGAAATGGTGATTCTTGATGGAAGTTGTACAGACGTCACAGGTACGAACACTGACACTTCTGACCTCAGGTACAGCCAAGAACAAGATCACGTGGGCTGTGTGTCCAGTTCTGTCTGACCCAAAGCCCGGCAAATTCCCTGGGTCTCCTAGCGCCTGCTGCTCTGCACTTTGGGAGAACACTGAGAAGGCGGAACGGAAGATGACAAGAGGATAACACAGCGCAAGTGGTTGCGGCGGAGGGGGAAGGACCACGTAGATTCCTGTTTCTCTGGCCTCCGCTGCTTGGCTGAGAGATCTGTGCCCCCAGATAGTGAGCCACAGATAGGCTGGGCCCAGCGCCTGCGAGGCTCCACGGGAAACTCTGCCCAATGCAGGAGCTCCACAGTGAGGTGGGGCAAAGCGGCCCGGTCAGAGCCTCTGTCTGTGACTTTCCCTTGCCAGGTAAACAAAGGGAAGGCAGAAAAAGAAGCCACATGGCTCACTGTCAGACTGAGTCCTAAAGTCACTTTTGTACCAATTCCCATGAGGCTGGGGGTAGCCGGGAGTCCTTGGGAACAGCTAGGAAGAGAGACACTCACACCACCAGGCAATGCAAAGGGCTAGACTCTGAGTCTGAGCGATTCTCAAACTTTTCGGTATAAAAACACCACCTGGAGAGCTGGTGAAAATGTGGATTCTTGGTTGGGGCCTGGAAACATGCATCTTTAACAAGCTCGCCAGCTTGTCCTGATCCTGGTGGTGGAGGCTGTGGAAGCATGAGCACACAGGGCCCCCCAGGCTAGAGGACCTGTTCCAGCCCTGGAACTAGGTGGCTTTTCTGCTCCCTGGGGGTCCTGACCAGGGCTAGAGAGTCACAGCCTGTGTTTCCAGCTGTCACTCCTAGGAGAACATCAAATTCCTACCAGCAGCCTATGGCCCTCGATTCTTTTACAAATCTTTTGGACCACAAAGAGCAAAGGGAGGCAAAGCTAACAGGTGAAAACCACACTATCACAATCCTGCCTGGCTTGAGGCGCTGCCCTTGCCCCTAGAAGGTGTCCTCAGTCCCTTCCCGCAGCCTCGGGTTTCTCCTGACCGAGAGGAGTGAAGCTGCTCATTCCTGTGCTGCCCACAGGATCTAAAATCAAGGAGATAATGGACAAAAATCTACTTCTACATGGAGACGGAGCTCTGGAAGGTTCGTCTCCATAGAAACATGAACACTCTTCTGACTGACGTAGTACAGGTATGAGCATTTCCCCAAAGCAGGCCTGGAAAATTCGAAAGTTGTCGGGCCGTGGTCAAGTCACCAGGATCTCAGATGCTTGCTATTCCGCCTGCAGGAGCCCTCGGGGAAGTTTCAGCAAGAAGGGGCCTCAGCCTGCATGGAAGGCCTCCCTAAACTAACACAGTCATGCTGCTTGTAGTGCACTTGGGCCAAAGCTTTCCAGGCAAAGTGGGCTAATAATTTAAGGACGGCGTTTTTAGACACTGTCAAGAGAGTGGTGGTAATGACAGCTTAGAGAGGAGAGAAAGACTGGAAATCAAGCCGAGTCTAAGAATTCCAGACTAGCAGAGGCCACCAAAATGGCCCACATCGGTGCTTCCCTTTAGGTGGTCACGTGCTTTATTTCTTAAAATCTTTAGGAAAAATGATTTCATAGCAGTTGAGGAAATGGAGCTAGAGTGACGGCTGCATCCCATTGTGGGGCGGGGTCCACAGATGGGCTGGAGTTTGAGAGGCCTGGACAGGAGCTTCTGGCCACCAGACCCTCTCAGGAGGCAGGGGGATTGGAGAGCTTCACTTACAGAGCTTCCCTGTCACTAGGTGACTCGTGCTCGTTCCCTCACACAGGGACGGTGGCTGCTACCATGGAAGCAGGTGTGTATGGACACAGAGAGACACAGACATAGAGGTGGGTGGACACACATGCAGGCATACACACCAAGATATACACAGACACACAAAGACACATGTACAGACATAGACACACACACACGCAGAACTACAGACCCATCCACAGAATCACATGTACAGAGACCCAGGTACACACCCTCTTTGCTAGGGAAAAAAAAAAAGAAAGCCTCACGCCTTTGCTCCAAAGGGCTTTTTTTTTTTTTTAAGATTTTTTTTTGATGTGGACCGTTTTTGAAGTCTTTATTGAATTTGTTACAATATTGCTTCTGTTTTATGTTTCAGTTTTTTGACCATGAGGCATGTGGGATCTTAGCTCCCAGACCTGGGATCGAACCCACACCTCCTGCACTGGAAGCGTGGAGTCCTAACCACTGGACCACCAGGGAAGTCCCGCAAAGGACATTCTTTTTTTTTTTTTTTTCTCATTAAACTTTTTTAATGGGTCTCAAATTCTGTGACAGATTTTTGGTCAAGTTGTTTCCATTAAAAAGTACTGATTTTAAAAACTAATACCTTAAAACTGCCACACACAAAACCAACGGTCCACAACACATTCTCCGTTCCTTCTGAAGGTTTTACGATGCCTTGTTATCATTAACCAGTCTTTTGCTATTAAACTTAAATGGCCAATTGAGACAAACAATTCTGGGGCCGTTCTTCCACCACTGATTAAGACTGGGGTGGCAGGTGTTGGGGATAACATTCATTTAGCCTTCTGAGCTTTCTGGGCAGACTTGGTGACCTTGCCAGCTCCAGCTACCTTCTTGTCCACTGCTTTGATGACACCCACTGCAGCCGTCTGTCTCATGTCATGAACAGCAAAAAGGCCCAGAGGAGGATAGTCAGAGAAGCTCTCAACACGCGTGGGTTTTCCAGGAACCATATCAACGACGGCAGCATCGCCAGATTTCAAGGATTTGGGGCCACCTTCCAGCTTTTCCCCAGAACGACGATCAATCTTCTCCTTCGGCTTAGAAGACTTGCAAGCAATGTGAGCTGTGTGACAATCCAGCACAGGTGCATAGCTGGCACTGATTTGGCCTGGATGGTTCAAGATAATCACCTGAGCTGTGAAGCCATCTGCTTCCGTCAGTGGGTCATTTTCGCTCTCACCAGCCACATTGCCACGATGAACATCTTTGACAGACACGTTCTTTTTTTTTTTACATCTTTATTGGAGTATAATTGCTTTACAATGGTGTGTTAGTTTCTGCTTTATAACAAAGTGAATCAGTTATACATATATCCCCCACATCCCCTCCCTCTTGCGTCTCCCTCCCTCCCACCCTCCCTATCCCACCCCTCTAGGTGGTCACAAAGCACCGAGCTGATCTCCCTGTGCTATGCGGCTACTTCCCACTACCTATCTATTTTACGTTTGGTAGTGTATATATGTCCATGCCACTCTCTCACTTTGTCCCAGCTTACCCTTCCCCCTCCCCGTATCCTCAAACAGACAGACACGTTCTTGACACTGAAGCCCACATTGTCCCCAGGAAGGGCTTCACTCAAAGCTTCATGGTGCATTTCAGCCGACTTCACTTCAGTTGTTACGTTGACTGGAGCAAAGGTGACCACCATGCCAGGTTTGAGGACACCAGTCTCCACTCGACCCACTGGGACAGTGCCAATACCACCAATTTTGTAGACGTCCTGGAGGGGCAGACACAAGGGCTTGTCAGTTGGGCGAGTTGGTAGGAGGATGCAATCCAGAGCTTCAAGCAGAGTGGCTGGTTCCACTGGCATTGCCATCTTTACGGGTGACTTTCCATCCCTTGAACCACGGCATGTTAGCACTTGGCTCCAGCATGTTTTCACCATTCCAGCCAGAAACTGGCACAAATGCTGCTGTGTCAGGGTTATAGCCAAGTTTCTTAATGTAGGTGCTGACTTCCTTAACAATTTCCTCATATCTCTTCCGGCTGTAGGGTGGCCCAGTGGAATCCATTTTGTTAACTCCAACAATTAGTTGTTTCACACCCAGAGTGTAGGCTAGAAGGCCATGCTCACGGGTCTGCCCATGCTTGGAAATACCTGCTTCAAATTCACCAACGCCAGCAGCAACCATCAGGACAGCACAGTCAGCCTGGGATGTGCCTGTGATCATGTTTTTGATGAAGTCTCTGTGTCCTGGGGCATCAGTGATGGTCACATAGTACTTGCTGGTCTCGAATTTCCATAGGGAGCTATCCATGGTGATACCACGCTCGCGTTCAGCTTTCAGTTTGTCCAAGACCCAGGCATACTTGAAGGAGCCCTTTCCCGTCTCGGCAGCCTCCTTCTCGAACTTTTCAATGCTTCTCTTGTCGATGCCACCACATTTGTAGATCAGATGGCCAGCAGTGGCAGACTTCTCTGAATCTACGTGTCCAATGACAACGATGTTGATGTGGGTCTTCTCCTTTCCCATTTTTGCTTAGGTTGAGCGGTGGTTTTCACGACACCTGTGTCCTGGCGGCAAACCCGTTGCAAAAAAGCCCAAAGGGCATTCTTATACACGCACTCCTGCTGACTCAACTGATGCTGCCGACCCCCTCCCCACCTGCAAAGAAGAGAGAAGACCCCTTTCCGGGTGTCCTGCAGGGATGGGACACAAGGTGGCCGCGCTGGGCTGTCGTCCTCCTGAGACAGGCCCTGCTCCGTGGCTGCCTCTGCACTGGTTTCTCCTCCACCAGAAAACGGCCCCTCATTTCATTCGCTTTTCTCCTGACAAAGCACTGACTTTTATCCCTTTTTTTTTCTCCGTTCTTGGGAGGTAAACATTTAACCATGAAAACTGCTTTTAAATCTGCCCAACTCTTCTGCTTAATGTCACCCTGCTAAAAGTGCCTTAAGGGAAACAACTGCTTTGCCAGCTTGGAATTCTGTCTAGCAATGTTCTAGAATCCACAGATTCCTTAACAGCACACCCAGCCTGAGAACTGGCCTAAGTCGGCTGGACCCAGCAGGATGACAGAGCAGATAAAACTCCAAAGAGAGTCATCGGTGAGGAGAATGCAGGTGCCAGGAGCCTGTCACCCTTGCTGAGGAATAAGGGCTCGGAGCAGAGACGGACTGCCCTGAGCTGGCTGCAGAGTCGTTTCGAGGAGACCTGAGTGTAATCCTAAGTCGGCAGAGAGTTCAGGGATCCAGTTAGGGGTAAAAAATTCATCCTCTAGACTTCCGGGTAAGATGGCAGAAGAGTAAGACGCGGAGATCACCTTCTTCCCCACAGATACACCAGAAATACAGCTACACGTGGAACAACTCCTACAGAACACCTACTGAACGCTGGCAGAAGACCCCAGACCTCCCAAAAGGCAAGAAACTCCCCACATACCTGGGTAGGGCAAAGCAGAGAGATTCCCGCACAGAGGAGCGGTGCCGAGCGGCACTCACCAGCCCGAGAGGCTTGTCTGCTCCCCCGCCGGGGCGGGCGGCGCTGGAGCTGAGGCTCGGGCTTCGGTCAGAGCGCAGGGAGAGGACTGGGGCTGGCGGCGAGAACTCAGCCTGAAGGGGGCTAATGTGCCACAGCTAGCCGGGAGGGAGTCCGGGAAAACTCTGGAGCTGCCGAAGAGGCAGGAGACTTTTTCTTCCCTCTTGGTTTCCTGGTGCGCGAGGAGAGGGGATTAAAGAGCGCCGCGTAAAGGAGCTCCAGAGACGGGCGCGAGTCGTGGCTGAAAGCGCGGAGCCCAGAGACGGGCGTGGGACGCTGGGGCTGCTGCTGCCGCCGCCAAGAAGCCTGTGTGCGAGCGCAGGTCACTGTCCACACCGCCCTTCTGGGAGCCTGTACAGCCCGTCACTGCCGGGGTCCCGGGATCCAGGGGCGGCTTCCCTGGGAGAACGCACGGCGCGCCTCGGGCTGGTGCAACGTCACGCCGACCTCTGCCGCTGCAGGCTCGCCACGCACTCCGTGCCCCTCCCTCCCGCCCGGCCTGAGTGAGCCAGAGTCCCCGAAGAGGCTGCTCCTTTAACCCTGTCCTGTCTGAGCGAAGAACAGACGCCCTCCGGCGACCTACATGCAGAGGCGGGGCCAAATCCAAAGCTGAGACCCGGGAGCTGTGAGAACAAAGAAGAGAAAGGGAAACCTCTCCCAGCAGCCTCAGAAGCAGCGGATTAAAGCTCCACAATCAACTTCATGTACCCTGCATCTGTGGAATACATGAATAGACAACAAATCATCCCAAATTGAGGAGCCAGGAGTCAGTGCTGTGCCTCTGAGGTGGGAGAGCAAACTTCAGGACACTGGTCCACAAGAGACCTCCCAGCTCCACATAATATCAAACGGCGAAAATCTTCCAGAGATCTCCATCTCAACACCAGCACCCAGCTTCACTCAACGACCAGCAAGCTACAGTGCTGGACACCCTATGCCAAACAACTAGCAAGACAGGAACACAACGCCACCCATTAGCAGAGAGGCTGCCTCAAATCATAAAAAGTCCGCAAACACCCCAAAACACACCACCAGACGTGGACCTGCCCACCAGAAAGACAAGATCCAGCCTCATCCACCAGAACACAGGCAGTAGTCCCCTCCAGCAAGAAGCCTACACAACCCACTAAACCAACCTTAGCCACTGGGGACAGACACCAAAAACAACAGGAACTACGAACCTGCAGCCTGCAAAAAGGAGACCCCAAACACAGTAACATAAGCAAAATGAGAAGACAGAAAAACACACAGCAGGAGAAGGAGCAAGATAAAAACCCACCAGACCTAACAAATGAAGAGGTAATAGGCAGTCTATCTGAAAAAGAATTCAGAATAATGATGGTAAAGATGATCCAAAATCTTGGAAATAGAATAGACAAAATGCAAGAAACAGTTAACAAGGACCTAGAAGAACTAAAGATGAATCAAGCATCGATTAAAAACACAATAAATGAAATGAAAAATACTCTAGATGGGATCAATAGCAGAATAACTGAGGCAGAAGAACGGATAAGTGAGGTGGAAGATAAAATAGTGGAAATAACTGCTGCACAGCAAAATAAAGAAAAAAGAATGAAAAGAACAGAGGACAGTCTCAGAGACCTCTGGGACAACATTAAACGCACCAACATTCGAATTATAGGGGTTCCAGAAGAAGAAGAGAAAAAGAAAGGGACTGAGAAAATATTTGAAGAGATTATAGTTGAAAACTTCCCTAATATGGGAAAGGAAATAGTTAATCAAGTCCAGGAGGCACAGAGAGTCCCATACAGAATAAATCCAAGGAGAAATACACCAAGACACATATTAATCAAACTGTCAAAAATTAAACACAAAGAAATCATATTAAAAGCAGCAAGGCAAAAACAACAAATAACACACAAGGGAATCCCCATCAGGATAACAGCTGATCTCTCAGCAGAAACTCTAAAAGCCAGAAGGGAGTGGCAGGACATACTTAAAGTGATGAAGGAGAAAAACCTGCAACCAAGATTATTCTACCCAGCAAGGATCTCATTCAGATTTGATGGAGAAATTAAAACCTTTACAGACAAGCAAAAGCTGAGAGAGTTCAGCACCACCAAACCAGCTTTACAACAAATGCTAAAGGAACTTCTCTAGGCAAGAAACACAACAGAAGGAAAAGAACTACAATAACGAACCCAAAACAATTAAGAAAATGGGAATAGGAACATACATATCAATAATTACCTTAAATGTAAATGGACTAAATGCTCCCACCAAAAGACACAGACTGGCTGAATGGATACAAAAACAAGACCCATATATATGCTGTCTACAAGAGACCCACTTCAGACCTAGAGACACATACAGACTGAAAGTAAGGGGATGGAAAAAGATATTCCATGCAAATGGAAACCAAAAGAAAGCTGGAGTAGCAATTCTCATATCAGACAAAATAGACTTTAAAATAAAGACTACTAGAAGAGACAAAGAAGGACACTACATAATGATCAAGGGATCAACCCAAGAAGAAGATATGACAATTGTAAATATTTATGCACCAAACATAGGAGCACCTCAATACATAAGGGAAATATTAACAGCCATAAAAGGAGAAATCGACAGTAACACAATCATAGTAGGGGACTTTAACACCCCACTTTCACCAATGGACAGGTCATCCAAAATGAAAATAAATAAGGAAACAGAAGCTTTAAATGATACATTAAACAAGATGGACTTAATTGATATTTATAGGACATTCCATCCAAAAACAACAGAATATACATTTTTCTCAAGTGCTCATGGAACATTCTCCAGGATAGATCATATCTTGGGTCACAAATCAAGCCTTGGTAAATTTAAGAAAATTGAAATTGTATCAAGTATTTTTTCCGACCACAATGCTATGAGACTAGATATCAATTACAGGAAAAGAGCTGTAAAACATACAAACACATGGAGGCTAAACAATACACTACTTAATAACGAAGTGATCACTGAAGAAATCAAAGAGGAAATTAAAAAATACCTAGAAACAAATGACAATGGAGACACGACGACCCAAAACCTATGGGATGCAGCAAAAGCAGTTCTAAGAGGGAAGTTTATGGCAATACAATCCCACCTTAAGAAACAGGAAACATCTCGAGTAAACAACCTAACCTTGCACCTAAAGCAATTAGAGAAAGAAGAACAAAAACATCCCAAAGTTAGCAGAAGGAAAGAAATCATAAAAATCAGATCAGAAATAAATGAAAAAGAAATGAAGGAAACGATAGCAAAGATCAATAAAACTAAAAGCTGGTTCTTTGAGAAGATAAACAAAATTGATAAACCATTAGCCAGACTCATCAAGAAAAAAAGGGAGAAGACTCAAATCCATAGAATTAGAAATGAAAAAGGAGAAGTAACAACTGACACTGCAGAAATACAAAAGATCATGAGAGATTACTATAAGCAACTCTATGCCAATAAAATGGACAACCTGGAAGAAATGGACAAATTCTTAGAAATGCACAACCTGCCAAGACTGAATCAGGAAGAAATAGAAAATATGAACAGAGCAATCACAAGCACTGAAATTGAAACTGTGATTAAAAATCTTCCAACAAACAAAAGCCCAGGACCAGATGGCTTCACAGGCGAATTCTATCAAACATTTAGAGAAGAGCTAACACCCATCCTTCTCAAACTCTTCCAAACAATTTCAGAGGAAGGAACACTCCCAAACTCATTCTACGAGGCCACCATCACCTTGATACCAAAACTAGGCAAGGATGTCACAAAGAAAGAAAACTACAGGCCAATATCACTGATAAACATAGATGCAAAAATCCTCAACAAAATACTAGCAAACAGAATCCAACAGCACATTAAAAGGATCATACACCATGATCAAGTGGGGTTTATTCCAGGAATGCAAGGATTCTTCAATATATGCAAATCAATCAACGTGATACACCATATTAACAAATTGAAGGAGAAAAACCATATGATAATCTCAATAGATGCAGAGAAAGCTTTCGACAAAATTCAACACCCATTTATGATAAAAACCCTGCAGAAAGCAGGCATAGAGGGAACTTTCCTCAACATAATAAAGGCCATATATGACAAACCCACAGCCAGCATCGTCCTCAATGGTGAAAAACTGAAACCATTTCCACTAAGATCAGGAACAAGACAAGGTTGCCCACTCTCACCACTCTTATTCAACATAGTTTTGGAAGTTTTAGCCACAGCAATCAGAGAAGAAAAGGAAATAAAAGGAATCCAAATTGGAAAAGAAGAAGTAAAGCTGTCACTGTTTGCAGATGACATGATACTATACATAGAGAATCCTAAAGATGCTACCAGAAAACTACTAGAGCTAATCAATGAATTTGGTAAAGTTGCAGGATACAAAATTAATGCACAGAAATCTCTGGCATTCCTATATACTAATGATGAAAAATCTGAAAGTGAAATCAAGAAAACACTCCCATTTACCATTGCAACAAAAAGAATAAAATATCTAGGAATAAACCTACCTAAGGAGACAAAAGACCTGTATGCAGAAAATTATAAGACACTGATGAAAGAAATTAAAGATGATACAAATAGATGGAGAGATGTACCATGTTCTTGGATTGGAAGAATCAACATTGTGAAAATGACTCTACTACCCAAAGCAATCTACAGATTCAATGCAATACCTATCAAACTACCAATGGCATTTTTCACAGAACTAGAACAAAAAATTTCACAATTTGTATGGAAACACAAAAGACCCCGAATAGCCAAAGCAATCTTGAGAACGAAAAACGGAGCTGGAGGAATCAGGCTCCCTGACTTCAGACTATACTACAAAGCTACAGTAATCAAGACAGTATGGTACTGGCACAAAAACAGAAAGATAGATCAATGGAACAGGATAGAAAGCCCAGAGATAAACCCACGGACATATGGTCACCTTATCTTTGATAAAGGAGGCAGGAATGTACAGTGGAGAAAGGACAGTCTCTTCAATAAGTGGTGCTGGGAAAACTGGACAGGGACATGTAAAAGTATGAGATTAGATCACTCCCTAACACCATACACAAAAATTAGCTCAAAATGGATTAAAGACCTAAATGTAAGGCCAGACACTATCAAACTCCTAGAGGAAAACATAGGCAGAACACTCTATGACATAAATCACAGCGAGATCCTTTTTGACCCACCTCCTAGAGAAATGGAAATAAAGACAAAAATAAACACATGGGACCTAATGAAACTTCAAAGCTTTTGCACAGCAAAGGAAACCATAAACAAGACGAAAAGACAACCCTCAGAATGGGAGAAAATATTTGCAAATGAAGCAACTGACAAAGGATTAATCTCCAAAATTTATAAGCAGCTCATGCAGCTCAATAGCAAAAAAACAAACAACCCAATCCAAAAATGGGCAGAAGACCTAAATAGACATTTCTCCACAGAAGATATACAGACAGCCAACAAACACATGAAAGGATGCTCAACATCTTTACTCATTAGAGAAATGCAAATCAAAACTACAATGAGATATCATCTCACACCAGTCAGAATGGCCATCATCAAAAAATCTAGAAACAATAAATGCTGGAGAGGGTGTGGAAAAAAGGGAACACTCTTGCACTGCTGGTGGGAATGTGAATTGGTACAGCCACTATGGAGAACGGTATGGAGGTTCCTTAAAAAACTACAAATAGAACTACCATATGACCCAGCAGTCCCACTACTGGGCATATACCCTGAGAAAACCATAATTCAAAAAGAGACATGTACCAAAATGTTCATAGCAGCCCTATTTACAATAGCCCGGAGATGGAAACAACCTAAGTGTCCATCATCGGATGAATGGATAAAGAAGATGTGGCACATATATACAATGGAATATTACTCAGCCATAAAAAGAAATGAAATTGAGCTATTTGTAATGAGGTGGATGGACCTAGAGTCTGTCATACAGAGTGAAGTAAGTCAGAAAGAGAAAGACAAATACTGTATGCTAACACATCTATATGGAATTAAAAAAATGTCATGAAGAACCTAGGGGTAAGACAGGAATAAAGACACAGACCTACTAGAGCATGGACTTGAGGATATGGGGAGGGGGAAGGGTAAGCTGTGACAAAGTGAAAGAGCGGCATGGACATATATACACTACCAAACGTAAGGTAGATAGCTAGTGGGAAGCAGCCGCATAGCACAGGGAGATCAGCTCGGTTCTTTGTGACCGCCTGGAGGGGTGGGATAGGGAGGGTGGGAGGGAGATGCAAAAGGGAGGGGATATGGGAACATATGTATATGTATAACTGATTAAATTTGTAAAAAAAAAAAAAAAAATTCATCCTCTGGGCTTCCCTGGTGGCGCAGTGGTTGAGAGTCCGCCTGCCGATGCAGGGGACATGGGTTCGTGCCCCGGTCCGGGAAGATCCCACATGCCGCGGAGCGGCTGGGCCCGTGAGCCATGGCTGCTGAGCCTGCGCGTCCGGAGCCTGTGCTCCGCAACGGGAGAGGCCACAACAGTGAGAGGCCCGTGTACCACAAAATAAAAAAATAATAAATAAAAAAAATAAAAAATTTATCCTCTTACTTATAAAACTAGTAAAAGGCAAAACATCATCTGCTTCCTCCTCCTCCTCCATCCTGATAAGGCCAAGGTGAGATGGGAATGAGGATCTTTAAAGTCCTTAAGTTTTGACAGGTCAGTTTAATGTGTAATCTGTGTAAAGAACTGGAGAAACAGGGACTGAGATTTACATTGCAGACATTCACTGCAGCATTTATGCCACAGATTTTTTTTTATAAATTTATTTTATTTGTATTTATTATTTTTGGCTGTGTTGGGTCTTCGTTGCTGCGCGCAGACTTTCTCTAGTTGAGGCGAGCAGGGGCTACTCTACATTGCGGTGCATGAGCTTCTCATTTCGGTGGCTTCCCTTGTTGTGGAGCATGGGCTCTAGGCACACGGGCTTCAGTAGATGCGGCATGTGGGCTCAGTAGTTGTGGCTCGTGGGCTCTAGAGCGCAGGCTCAGTAGTTGTGGCGCACGGGCTTAGTTGCTCCGCGGCATGTGGGATCTTCCCGGACCAGGGCTTGAACCCATATCCCCCATATTGGCAGGCAGATTCTTAACTTCCCTGCGCCACCAGGGAAGCCCCACAGATTTTTATTGAATGCCTATATGAACCGGGCACTGAGCAAGGAGCTGAGTGTACAGACAGGAACAAGAAACACACCTGAAAAGAACATTAGATCTGGAGGAAAAGTTGGACATAAAAATAGGTAAGTGCAAATCAACATGGGAGGTGGAGTGGGTGTGAGAGAAGGGTCCCAGTGCCGGTGCCTGAGCTTGGACTTGAAGGAGGAGTCAAGGGAGTCAGACTGACAGATCAAGGGAGAAATTCCAGACAGATGAGGAAACGCCACCCACCTCAGCCTGCCACAGAAACAGGGCAAACTGGGACATAACCAAAATAGTGATGTTAGAGAAATGGTCAGGCAACTTCTGGTCTATTCGTATTAAGGATATCATAATCCTTAAGAATGTTTTTGAAGAATGTTTGTAAGACAATGTTAAGGACATAAAAAAAATTTTTTCAAAGGTACAAGTTTTCAAAAACCTTTTCATAGACCTTTTATACAAAGGAAGTGCACCCAAACATAGGGTGTATCTCCGGGTGGCAGGAATGTAAATGCTTACTCTAATATTTACTTGTAGACCATTTCCAAATTTTCTAACATGGGAATATTTGCACTTTTATAACCGGAAAAGTGAGATTTTTAACCAGTTACTTTAAAAAGTAAACACAGTATGGGCAAAAGAATGGAGTGGGTGAATCTGGGGTCTTGAAACACCCCATGTCCTGGAGGAGTTCCTTGGCTTTTCACTGTGAGCATTTCAAGGACTAGTGACCCCGGGCACACTGGGATGGGACTTCTCAGTCCCACCTGGCATCCTACAGAAAGAGGGTACACCGGAGCTGAGCTCTGACTCCCAGTGTGGCCCGAGGGACTCAAGTCTCATCCCCTTGACTTGAAGTGACAGGGTGTGTAAAGAGAACGGGGCTTTGTCCCTTTAATAGTTCCCACTGGGGCAGAAAACATCTTAACTGTCTCTTCACTATTTGCCATAGAGGAGGGGGAGTGGGGAAGCCCTTTCCTCCAGCACATGGGGACACTTCTGGGCTATGAGCTCTAGGTTTCCTGAGATTTAAAGATCCTTGGGACTCCGCCAGGAGAAGTAACTCTGCACGGCGGGGTGGGGGGAGCAGGCAGAAGGGAGGGCCCCAGCCCCCTGCTCCTCTGTGTAGCTGGGTGGCGGCCTTCACGGGTCATCGGGGCGCAGCTCACACCTCCCAGTGGCTCCCCCAAGGTCACTGGGGACGTTCCCACAGAGGGGCCAGCTCTGCCTGCTATCTCGGGCTCGACGAGCAACCCATGAACATGGGGCAGGGAAGGGGAGACCGTGCCCAGACCCGGGAGGCAGCCTTCGGAGCTCCAGCCAGGGCCCAGGCCTCGGGGGCGGGGAGGCATCAAGCAGCAAAAGTTACCCCAGGAAGTGTCTTGAAGAGTCCAGGGCATGAAGGACTGACTCTGAAGACCAGACGGGAAGTTTCTGGAGCACTAGAGCTGGAATCCCATGAACAGAACCCCAGGAAGGGCTGAGGGCCAGGCTGGAGTCTCCAACGGGCGCCGACCCCGGCAGCCGTCCATCCCTGGACGGCTGGGCCACTGGGTAATGAGTTTCATATTAGAAAAAGGGAGTTAGGAGGCCTGGGAAAGGAGGATACAGTGACACCCCCCCTGAGCACGTACTCGTGCCAGGCTTCGAACAAGCAGCGTTTCAGACTCAGCTCATCACAAACGCGTGTAGAAACTGAGCCTTCGAGGCCGACAGCTAGGTGAGTGGTGGAGCTGGGGTGTCACCAGCTCTGTGGGATCAAGGGCTCCAGTTTTGTCACTGTGATGTTCACAGCCCCCAGCCCTGGCAAGGTGGGCTGATCGAAGAGGCTCCTTATTTCTTTTCTTTTTTTCTTTTTTTCTTTTTTGCGGTTCGCGGGCCTCTCACTGTTGTTGCGGCCTCTCCCATTGCGGAGCACAGGCTCCAGACGCGCAGGCTCAGCGGCCATGGCTCACGGGCCCAGCCGCTCCGCGGCACGTGGGATCTTCCCGGACCGGGGAACGAACCCGTGTCCCCTGCATCGGCAGGCGGACTCTCAACCACTGCACCACCAAGGAAGCCCGAGGCTCCTTATTTCTTGAAAAATATATCTAAAAACTGAGTGGGAGGAACATTGGCATGTAAACAGCAGGCAGCAGCCGCTCCCCTGTTCAGAAGATGAACTGCCTTCTCTCCATGTGGCCGGGCCACGTCCACAAGCCAAGAGGCTCCCCGGCATTTTCACTCATGACCCCTTCTAAAGCAGAAGAACCCTTTCCTTGAGCTGTATGTTCCATGGAAGCGAACTCGAGGAGGAGCAGGTCTCTCTGAAGTTGGACCAGAAACAACCTCCTCTAACAGGTTTTTACAGGTGGGGACAATGAGACCCCGTGAGGAAAAGCACCTTCTCAGATCAGCCGGCGGCAGCAGCTTGGAGCGAAGTGTTGAGAAGGAGTCTCATGGGGCTGGGCTGGACAGCTCCGTTGAGAGCGGGCCGCCGTGGCCTGGCAGGGGGCAGCGATGGCCTCTGGGCTCTGGCTCAGCCTGGCCTTGGCCTCCGTCCCCTCACAGGGACTTGGTGCAAATTAGAGCAAGGTGCACACACAGCCGGGCAGGCAGCAGGGGGGCTGGGATCCACCCTCACTCACTGGCTGCTGGGTGATGACTTGCATGGCTGCGAGGCCCTCAAGACCTTTTCTTCAACCCCCCGACTACTGGTTTGCCATCTGTTAATTAGTAAAAATACTTCTCAAAGGAGGTCAGAAGCCATCAATCCCCATTCACGCAAGAACACCAGTTCTCAAGACAGGAAGAAGGTGTGTTGAAAGGTCCGCGTGTAAGATAGAGACACCGTGCTCTGAAACTGTGGACAAGGGTCTCTCTGTCCCTAACACACGGGAGCCACGTCTGTCTGTCTTCATAAACACTGTGTGTCCTCAGGAGGCAGGGAGAAGCCAGAAGAAGGGTATTCAACCAAGTAGGTTCCAGATTTTCCACATCATCCTTGGGCTTGGAAACCCTCACGAGGCGGGTCCAAAAGCCCACATTTACGTCTATGTGCGTGCTCTTCACAGGGGTTCACACAGACAACCAACTTCCCCAGACCTGCTTCACATTCTGGATTCCCAGTCCCAGTGATGGGCACCCAGCTCCCCAAATCAGAAAGCAGAAGACCCTGATGCCTCCCTCACTGCACTCTAGAGGCCGCCAAGCACCTGGAGTCCCCGTCCGTACAGCTCTCACCCTCAGCTCTTTAAGCCTCCACTATGGCCACCTTGGCTCAAATCACTTTCTCAACTGGTCTCTTTCCTCCAGCTTCACTCCTCCCTGCATGCTGCTTGTTCCAGGGCCTTTCCAAAACCTTGCCCAGACTCCTTTCAGCCTTCAGAATCAGCCCCAACCTCCATCAGACCAGCCTCAATTTGGCCCCTGTCCCTCAGCCTACACCGCACACGCCAGCCAGGCCAAACCACACAGTAGCCCTCGGATACCAGCCACACGGCGCCTCCTTGCTGTGCTCGCAAGCCCCCTTCTGCTTGGACTGCCCTTTGCGGTACCAGTGCCTCAATCCAAAAGGTTATCCAGGCCCTGGCCCTGCAAGCTGGCCAGCCAAGCCTGCCAGAAGGGTCTGGAGAACATAGGCGGAGGCCAGGCCCGTCCCAGGACCCTGCCAAGGAGGCAGGAGGCTGTGGTCTGGGGACAATCTGATGTGGAAACCAGGGAGGGTGCCCTTCCCCCCAGGCCTCTGACCCTGGACTGGACCCTGTTCAGACCCCAGTTTCCAGCTTCCCTGAGAGCTCTATGGCGACTCCCTGTTACGCATCTGCCTCCCGCCCCAGGCTGCCCTCTTGGGAGGTGAGACACCATCGCCTTCCTCGGTGTGTCCCTGCACCCAGCTGGGTCAGGCCTGGCGTGTGGTTTACGGGGTGAGAACCAGGAGGTACTGTCCTGTGCTCGTCTCATCCATCAGGCTGAGCTCCCTGTTGGCTACGTCCACGTAGTTCCGGGGACCCCTCCCCCAAGAGGAGCCAGAACGGTTTCTATGGCATTTGTGGGCGGGGGGTGTTGGGGGACCGGGGATGTCAAGGCCCCTACAGGATCTGATTCTTACCCCAATTTCAGAAACGTGGCCTTTGCATACAGCTAAGTGTCTGCAGGCCTCCCTAACACTGGCAGGGGCAGAAAGAAAGGAATGTCACTTGGTGAGGTATCACGGGCCCACCCTCGTGGGCTGAGGCGGCCATGGGGGTCAGGACAGAGGTCTGACAGGCAGCCTGGGCTCCCTCAACAGTGAACAAGGAGAGTGAACAGGTCCACGCCTGCTCTCTGGGTCCACATTTTCCACGATCACAAGCCATCAATCTCTCTCATGCAAGAAAACCAAGGTCTGGGCGAGACAGGCCCCAAACACTGTCTCCATGGCTGCTACCCAATATATACGTAAACCTATTTGCAAAGCTTTACTCTCAATCCATATGTTAGTATTATGGGCTAAATTGTGTTTCCCCAAATTTATGTGTTGAAGTCCTAACCCCTAGTCCCTTAGAATATGACTGTATTTAGAAATAGGGTCTTTATAGAGTTGATTAAGTTAAAATGAGGCCATTAGGGTGGACCCTAATCTAACCTGACTGATGACCTTATAAGAAGAGGAAATTTAGACACAGGTGAGTACAGAGGGAAGACCATGTGAAGACACAGGGGAAGATAGCCAACTACAAGCCAAGGAGAGGTCTCAGAAGAAACCAACCCTGTTGACGCCTTGATCTCGATACATGTCTGTTGTTTAAGCCACCCACTCCGTAGTACTTTATGGCAACCCTGGAAAACTCATGCAATAAGGCTTAATTTCTCTTTTAACAGAGAAAAGAGATCTGGCCTTTCTAATACCTTCTCAACCCACTTCAGATGCTACCGTCATGGGCAAGTGTGAGGAACCTAGAGCCTGAGCTGGATTTTAGAGTACAGGCCTCAAGCCAGGGGAAATGAGGGGTCTGGTGGCCTCTGGACACCTCTCCCTGTGTGCCTGAATGTTTCTGGAACAACCAGCACCAGTTCATCACCCAGAGAAGGGGGTTTGCTGCAGACCAAGTCTTAGACTGAATGCCCCTCTTGCAGCTGTTTCCCAAACTCACCTGATCATAAGACTCACTGAGGTTCCTCAGTCCCACCTGGGGGCTGTGAGGTGAGGCCTAAAACTTGTTTCTATTAAGTGGGCCACGTGATTCTCAGGACCCAGAAGCCTTTGAGAAGCCATAGCCCAGGCCATTCCACACCAGGAGATGGTTTTGTAGCTGTAGAGTGTGAGTGTGTGTGTGGTGTGTCTCGGTGCGTCTGAGCATCTCTACCAGGCGAGGCAGCGAGGGAAGCCCGGGAGCCAGCGCGGCGGCCGCCGGCCTCTCCCCTCCCGCCTGGCAACCCCATCCCAGCACTCCCATCTCTAGCCCCTCCCTCTGACCGGGCCTCTGCCAAAGGCAACCAGTCTGCAGCTTCTGTCACAGCTGTATTTGTCAGTGCTGTGCCCTGCGTTTCTTCTTTCACTCAACAGGCGAGTGGAAGAAGTGTCTTCTGCTTCCCTCACGAGTTAACTTTGCAGAGTCCCAGACGCCCTTGTTTTTCTCCTGGGTGTGGCCCGCCCGTAATTTTTCTCCCAGGTTCTGGGCCCTCAGGTGAAACCCAGGTTCCCGCTGCCAGCACAGCCGGACCAGAAGTGGCAATGAAGCCGAGGGGCGCCGCGGCGAGGGTACACGGCCACCGCCCCCAGGGTCTCTGCGCCGCGATCCGCGGGGGACCAGGTGTACGGGTCTCCAGGGTCCCTCCCTCCCTCGGGTCTGTGCGCCCCAGCTCCCCGGAAGACCCCAGGTTCCTTCCGAACCTTCAAGGGCATCCGCCCCACCTCCGACCCCCGCCCGGCTCGGCCCGGCTCACCCAGGCGGGTAGGTGCTGGCCCCGCAGCTCGCGGCTGATGAACTGGCGTTCGTTGTTTAGGAATTCGAAGGCGGCCGCCAGGCGCCCGAGCTTCCCGAGGCGGTTCCTGCGCCAGCACATCCACCCTAGGGCGCCGAGCAGCAGCCAGGTGAAGCTGATCCCCAGGTAGCCGGCGAGACAGACGGGCGTCAGGTAGAACAGCACGCGCGCCGCGAAGTTGTAGAGCTCGGGCAGCAGCTGGCTGGACAGGCGCGGCTCGGGGCCCGGCGTGCGCTCGGTCCCCCGGGAACCAGGGGCGCCGGGGGCGCAGGGCTCCTCCTCTGGCATCTCTTCGTCTCTCTCTGCCCTTTCCGAGAGCTTCACCTGAGGTCAGGTCCGCGAGCCGCGACGCCCGGTCACATCTGTCCTCCAAGGGGGAGGCTGGCTGACTCCCTGGCTGACTCGCCCGCGCAGTTTCCGCGCCCAGAACACCCGAGTTCTAAACTGGGAATGCGCTGAGCCGCCGTCGCGCTCCCTTCCTCGCCCAGCCCGCAGCTCCGGATGTCTCCGCCCCCGGGGGCGGGCCCAGGAGGAAGGGGGCGGGGTCAGGCTGCTCAGCGGGCGCCGCGGAGGTGTAAAAAGAAACCTTGTGTTGACGCAGCCTTCAGGCCCAATGTCCCGCGCAGGAGTCCGAAGACGTTGCAGTTGCCACACCCAAGTCCTACTCCAGGCAGTTGATGACTCACCGAGGCATGTGGACAAATGGCTTGTCATGGATAAACATCACCTAAAACCTGTTTCCTACACCCAGTCTGCAATATGCAAGCGAGTGTAGTAGGCTCTTACCTGGGCATTCGAGGGCCTCCCAGCCCCAGGTGGGCCCCGCCCTGTGTCTGAGCTCCCTGGGTGGACCTCAGAGCCCTGTATCGCTGCCCCCTCCTCTTGCACCTATAAAGCGTAGACCTAGCACCGCGCCCCACCTGGTCGAGCTCAGGGCCCTTCCTCTGCCCCACAGCACTCTCTACCCTGCACTCCCACCCTCTGTGCTGGGTGTCAGTTTGGAACATCAGTCTTTGCATCAATCAGATCGGGAGTTTCCCGGGCCGGACCAGTCCTCCTCATTTGGGGGCGCCCAGTACAGCAAGCGATGGTGACTAACAAGCGAAATAATGAGCAAGCCCTGGGGTGCTTGGCGGCCAGTTGTGAAACCCAAGGTTCCTACCTAATCCTTTCTGAATGATCAGAGCAGGTGAAGGTCTTGTGGATAACATACATTTTAGGCGGCTCACCTGAATGGGCACGTCGATTACTGGAATGTGATTTTGGAGTTGACAAATGATTTGGAATTATTTTACACTCTTTCAGTAGTTTTACTGAAGGACCAGACCCAATGGACAGCAAGCACAATGTAACTGAATTCTCTTTTCCTCTGTCCTTCAGGTATCTCTCTGTCTGTCTGTCTGGCTGGCTTTTTCCTTCCTCTTTCCTGGATAAAATTACTGGCTGTGATGAGTTTTTTCAGCAACACGTGTGTTCCTAGTGGTCAGAATAGCTGGACCCTCCTCTGTTGTTCTTGGTCTTCCAGGGCTGGCCAAAACAGAAGCTGAAACCTTCCAGCTTAACATCCTGTGACACTACATTTCCCAGAGTAACCTAGGAAGTCAATGTAGGAAATGCATCTCACTCAAGTTCCTTTTTGGAGAGTTCCTTTTTGAATGTACCTAATCCTATTAAAGGCTCTGAGAAGTCCTGCAGATAACAAGCTATTATATTTGATTTAACCCACTGTTTCCCAAATTATTTGACCACAGAACTCCGTTCTCAAAACACTCCTCTAGTGGTTGACCCAGGTCAGCTTGAGCTAAAGGAATGAGAAAGAATGACAGGGATTCTAGGGAAGGCCCCTGGAACCTGAGGCAGGAATGCAGCTGACTCCCATGATGGATGGACCGGGAAGTTAACTGGCTGGACTCGGCTCAGCAACCCTGCTGCTCTCCTCACTGACCTGCCTCCTTTGCCTTTGGCTGAAGTGGAGAACACAGCACCTTCCTCACAGCTTCCAAGGTCACAGAGCTTCACAGAGAGACTGCTTGACCCTTATCCTTCCCAATTCCAAATGCCTTGGAGAGAGGACCCAACTGTATCTATTATCCCCTTCCCTCTTAACACACACCAGGTCTAACGCCACAGCCCCCTCCTGGGTTAGTGTATTTGGGGAGGATTACTGGACAAGGAAGGTTGTCGATTTGGGAGCTGATGTCCAGAATGAGACCTGGAACACCTGGGGGGACGTGGCTACCCCAGCCGCACTGCCTTCTCTGCTCCTTGAACACACCAAGCTCATTTATGCCTCAAGGCTTGTGTACTTTGCTGTTCCCTCTAACCGGAATGATCCCCACATAAATTTCCTCTAAGGTACATTAGGGAAGTGGGATTATGGTTGATTTTCTTTTCTCTCTTTTCTAAATTTATTTATAATATCATTACGTTACTCTCATAAGTTAAATATATAAGAACATTGAGAATATGGCATCTAAAACTCGATATCCCACCTGAGGTCAAATCTGTGCCTAGAACACTGGAGCCATTATTCTCCTTGACCTGGACGTGCTACTTTGGTTACTACAGCCAGCAAAAGACACTTTATGTTCTGTTTGATCACAGCAAAGCCTGGGGGTAATGATGCCTTCCAGACCCTTTGCCTGAACCCATTTGAGAATTCATCATATTATACCACTTTTCCAGAGAACGCTAGCTCATTTGTTCAGTATACTTACTGGCCTCTATTGTGGGTTGAATTGTGTCCCCCCCCACCAAAAAAATATATTGAAGTCCTAACCCCTGGTACCTGTGAATGGGATCTTATTGGGAAATAGAGTCTTGGTAGATGTAATCAAGTTAAGATGCAATCATTCTGGCTTAGGGTGGGTCCTAAATCCAACGACTGGTGTCCTGATAAAGAGAGAGATTTGGAAACAGAAACACAGAGGAGATATACAAAGGGAGGAAGGCCATGTGAAGAAAGAAGCAGAAACTGGAGTGATGCAGTACAAAACCAAGGGCCAAAGATTGCTGGCAACCACCAGAGCTAGGAAGAGACAAGGAAGGATTCTTCCCGAGAGCCTTTGGAGAGAGCTTGGTCACGCCAACACCTTGATTTTGGACTGCTAGTCTCCAGGACAGTGAAAGAATAAATTTCTGTTGTTTTAAGCCACCCAGTTTGTGGTACTTTGATACGGCAGCCCTTGGAAACTAATACAGCCACTGACTAAGAGCCAGGCACTGTTCTAGCCACAGGAGATTCAGTGTAAACAGAATGGACAAGATCCCTGCTCTCACAGAGCTGCCATTCTAGTGGGGAACACAGAGAACAAACAAGTGAATAAAGAACAGAAAATAGCAGGTAAGGGAGAACGCTGTGAGGAAAGGCAGTCAGGTGTCTGAGAGAGAGTGACTGGCAAGGGGCAGAGGGCTGTTTTTTTGGGGGGGGGGTTTGTGTGTGTGTGTTTTTGTGGTACGCGGGCCTCTCACTGTTGTGGCCTCTCCCGTTGCGGAGCACAGGCTCCGGACGCGCAGGCTCAGCGGCCATGGCTCATGGGCCCAGCCGCTCCGCGGCATGTGGGATGTTCCCGGACCGGGGCAAGAACCCGTGTCCCCTGCATCGGCAGGCGGACTCTCAACCACTGCGCCCCCAGGGAAGCCCAAGCAGAGCTAGTTTTGATTGTGGTTCTTTTTTTTCTTTCTTTCCTCCAAAATGGGGATAATATAAACTCAAAAGCTCTCCAGTATCACTCCCACAAAATCTCTATGAGGTCTGTATTAAGTATGGAAATTATTTTATAGTTGGTTATAAAACAAAGAGATCAAAATAACATCTATTTGCTCATTAAAGTGGTAGCAGTAGGTGGGGGAGGAAACAACCACTAGAATTGTTGGAGCCAGACAAGGCCAAAAAAAAAAAAAAATCAGAGAAAAATCGGGAAAAAAAGTCAGAACCCAAAATAGTTTTCCAGGTAGCTCATCATTCATAGTATGTTACTCTGCAGATGGTAAATGCTTTTTTTTTTTTTTTTTTTTTGCGGTATGTGGGCCTCTCATTGTCGCGGTCTCTCCCGTTGCGAAGCACAGGCTCCGGACGCGCAGGCCCAGCAGCCATGGCCCACGGGCCCAGCCGCTCCGCGGCATGTGGGATCCTCCCGGACCGGGGCACGAACCCGTGTCCCCCGCATCGGCAGGCGGACTCTCAACCACTGCGCCACCAGGGAAGCCCGGTAAATGCATTTTAAGTGAGGCCAGCAGAAAACAAAGTTCTCAGGTTTTTTTCTGCAAAAGTAAAAGGAGACATGAGATCTGCCACTCAAATTATGAAATGAAAAATGCCAGGAAATGTGAGAATAGGACTTACTTTTAGCAAAAGAAGTATGGTACAGTGACCACTGCAGTGAAGCTTTCTTGATCTCTTGTTTGAATTCTCCAGCATCCAGCCTATTGTGTGGATGGCCTCTTCCCATCTCCAGGAAGAGTGTCCAAGACCCCCTGCCCCTTATTCTATTCACACTTGTCTCTCACTTCTACTTCCCACTAACAGCACCTGGCTGAAATAAATCCATGAATGTTGTCACTTGCAGAATAAGTAAGTCTTTTTGATTACAAAAAAGTTTTATCTTTCCAGAAGCACATATACATACTTTAGAATTATTAGATCTGCCTTAAGTGTGTTGGTAATGTTTCTTTAGGCCCTACTATTATGAAGGAAACCTGCAACGATCATTCCTCAATTGAAAAGAGTAGGCTTCTGGGTCATATTAGATGTTTATACCTGTTGTGGTAGATAATCATTCAATATCTGTCAATAATTCAAATTCTGACTGTACTTATAATCCATTAGTGGATTTTTTTAGTGTGGAAACATGATCTGAAAGTTTTGATATTAGTATTTTTATTTGATTTTTGCCCAATATCCTTTCCTTTATCTTGTAACCTGTGAAAAATTGATTTCCTCTCATTTTCCAAAAACAGGCCTAGATCCTCCAATCTGGTGTTTAATTCCACCTTCATCTTTGGCTCTTTCATTCACTCATTCAGTAAGTATTCACTGAGGGTCTTCTATGTGCCAGACATTGTATAGAACACAGGAGATAAAGCATTGAATAAAACAGACAAAACTCTTGCCTTGGGAAGCTTATGTTCTAATTTTATTCTTCTGGCTTGATTGGCTAGCTAATATATATTTTTTACTAATGTACTCCACTCTACTCTTTAGGGACCTGATATAATTTTGAGCTTCTTCTTCCTGTGACTAGAAGCAGGCAAAAGCACTCCCCTGACCTCAGACAGCAGTCCTAGTTTTCAGCAGAGAATCTCTGTCTAGCATCTTCTCCCACACAGCGTTGTCAGAAACCAATTATTCTGTTTCACACATGGTTTGTGTTTCTTTGATCTGGGATCTGTTGTCAGTTACAGTCCTGTTACTCACCCGGAGATTGCTCCTCATGTGCCTGCCTGGGTGACACCTACCATAGAGGATCGTGACCCACAGATCCTCCTAGGACTGGCAGATCCAGGAGTGGCGGAAGTGCAGGAGTGACAGGAGTGCCCGCTGTGGAAGGTCACTGGTCTCTCAGGTAATCCACACTGACACTGCAGCTCAACCCCACTTGGAGGTGTATCACGGCTGCTGCAATCACTACTATGTAATGCATGCCAGTGCTGGCCAAGGTGCAAACCTGGCTCTGCAGGAACAGGGACCAAGTGAGAGATGGGCAGTCCCCTCGGTCCTCACTGTCCGTCTTGAAAACTAGCGGGCTGTCCAATTGCACAGATCCACACTGGCAGCAGTTCTACCTCCAGACCCTCAGCTTCAACCCAGTGATTCTATACTTCATGTTAAATTGCCTTAATAATTATAGGGCCTTAACGTTTTCTTTCTTTTCTTAATCAGTTGTGTTTTCAAAACTAATTGTGAGGTAGTTTCAAGGAATTTTCCAATCTAACTTAAATTTTAAAATGTACTGGCATAGAAGTGTTTATAATATTATTATTTTTAAATGTCTGTAGGATCTGTAGTAATGTTTCTTTTAAATTCTTGTTATAGGTACTTTGTGTTTTCTCTTTTTGTCCCCTTAATCAGTCTTGTTAGGGGTTTATTGATTTTATTAATCTTTTCTAATAACCAACTTTTGGCTTCAATTAATTTCTTTATTTTATGTCTGCTTCTTCTTTCAATGATTCTGCTTCTTTCTTAATTATTTCTGTTCTACTTTCTCTGCATTTACTTTGCTTGGTTTTTTTTTTTCTTTTAGCTAGCTTCCTGAGATATAAATTAAGATAATAATTTCAACCTGTTTTCTCTTATAGTATGTGCATTTAGAGCTATAGATTTCCCTCTAAGCACCGCTACAACTGCATCCTACAAGTTTTTAAAACAACAAATTGCTAACATTTATTCAGGTCATACTGTGTGCAAAGCACTGTATTGAAACCTTTACAAACATTCTCTTTAAATTTTGTATATTTTTATTGAACACAATTTACATATAGTAAAAGTCACAGATCTTAAAGGTATAGTTTAACGAATCTTTACCAATTATACATCAGTATTATCACCAGATCCAGATATGGATCATCTTTATCGCTTCAGAAATTTTCCTCTTTCTTCTTCCTAGTTATTACCCATGTCCAAAGGTAAACACTCTTCTGATTTCTATTACCATTGATTAGATGTGCCTGTTCTTGACCTTCATATAAATCAAATCCAACAGTAGCCCAATAGTATGTACATCTTTGTGTCTGGCTGTTTTGCTCAACTCAATGTTTTAGACATTAATCTGTGTTGTTGTATGTATGTTTTTTTTGGGAAAATGCTGTGTAATATTCCATTGTATGGATATACTATAATGTATTGATTCATTTTCCTGAAGACAGAAATTTAGTGGGTTCTAAAAAAGTTATTGGCTATAATAAATAAAACTGCTATGAAAATTCTTGCACATATTTTTAGGTGGACATATACTCTCTTGGGCTTGTGTGGAATTGCGTGGTAATAGGATATGTGAATTTTTAGTCTTAATAGTTACTGCCAATGTTTCCAATATTTTAAATTACAGTGTACTAAATAAATATTAGTTTTACTATTCTTCTCATTTCCTGACATATTTATAATTAACAGTATGGGAGATTTTAATGTTTTGTCAAGCATTTTTAAAGGTCAGGAACTAATCAGAATTTTTCCCATTAAGTTTTCTCTTAAACTAATCAGATTAAGATTATTAAGCTCACTTTGAAGGGTTTCAGCTTGTCCTACACTACTGTGCAAAGTGAAGACTGCCTGTATTTATCATAACATAATCACAAGAGTGATAGCCTGTTACCTTTGCCATGTTCTGTTGGCTAGAAGCAAGCCACTGGTCTTGCTCTCACGCAAGGGAGACAGATCAGATTATACAAGACTTAATATCAGAGGACAGCGATCATGGGCCCATTTTAGAATCTTGCCTATAACATCTTAACAATATTGAGTTTTTCAACCATGAACATATGAACATGTTATATCCATTCATTTAGTAAGGACTTCTATAATTTGAGGCTTCGTTTTATTTGTTCATTTGTTTAGGACAATGTTTGTAGCTTTCAGAATAGAAGACTTGCACAATTTCTGTAAGAGTTACTCCTAGGTTTTAAACATTTTTGATGCTATGGTAAGTGGTGTTGATTTTTAAATTTTATTTTCTAGTTCTAGTGGCTAGCATATAGAAATACAATTGATTTCTGTATATTGACTCTGTGTTCATTAACTTAACCTACTAGTTTGCTTGTAGATTCTTTTAGATATTCTAAAAATACAATCAAAAATACAATCATGTTATCTGCCAATTAGCACATTTTTACTTCTTCCTTTTCAATCTTTATATCTTTAGTTTCTTTTCATTGCCTTTTTGGAACAGCTAGGACCTCCAGTACAATGCTGAATAGAATGAGAGAAAAATCCTTGTTTTGTTCCTGTTGTTAGAGGGAAAGCATTCAATATTTTCTCATTATGCATGATTTAACTGTAACTCTTTAAGGATGTCCTTCATCAGATTAAGAAACTTCCCCTTTTATATTAGTTTGCTGAATTTGATGTTGAATTTGATTAAATGCTTCTTGTGAATCGTGGAGATGATCATACAGTTTTCCCCCCTTATTCTGTTAACACAGCAAAGTATGGTGATTGATTTATAGTTATTAAATTAAATGGATGTATACATTTGACCCTGCATGCCTAGAATAAAACCCATAAAAGGTATTATCCTTTTAATTTATTAGTGTATTTGCTTTGCAAATATTTTGCTAATAGAATGTTGGCATCTGTATTCATGAAAGATATAGGTCTGAAATGTTCCATTCTTGTAATTTTCTTTCCTTGTCAGTTTTTGATATCAGGATTATGCTGGCCTCTTCAATAAGGTGAGAAGTTTCCTTTTTCCTTTATTTTTGAAAGAGTTTGTATGTGGTTTATATTATATCTTCCTTTGATGTTTGGTAGAATTTACCAATGAAATCATCTGGGCCTAGAATTTTCTTTGTGGGAAGGTTCTTAATTATTAATTTAATTTCACTAACACCTATGACTATTCAGGTATTTTATTTACTCTTATGTCAGGTTTAGGTTCAATATGATATAGTATTTTATTTGTTCAGTTAAAAACTATTCTATTTTCCACTGTAACTTCCTCTTTGATCCATTGATTATTTAGAAGTTCCTATTTAATTTTTAAATAGTTGGAAATTTTTACTTTTTCATTATTGATTTTTTAATTCAATTCCATTGTGGTTACAGAACATCTTTTGTATGATTTCAATCCTCAGAAATATGCTGTTTTGTTTTATGGTCCAGCATATACTCTTAGTTCCATGTGTGCTTGCAAGGAAATTGTATTCTGCAGTTGTTAAGTATCATATTCTGTATACGGCATTTAGATCAAAAGGATTAATAGTATAGTTCAGAACTTCCGTATCCTTACTAATTTTTTGTCTTTCTATTCTTAAGTTATTGAGAGGAGTGTTAAAATCTCCAACTGTGATAGTTGGTTTGTCTCTTCCTTCTTTTAGTTCTGTCAAGTATTGTTTCATGGATTTTAAAGCTCTGATATTAGGTACATACACATTTATAATTGTCTCTTAATGAATTCATTATAATAAAATGTCACTGTTTATCTCTGATAGTTCTCCTTGTCTTGAATATGAATATAACCTGTCCAGCTTTCTGTCCTTACTGTTTCTTACTGTTTGTGTGATATATCTCTTTTCATCCTTTTACTTTCAACTTATCTGTGCTCTTATATTTAAAGTGTGTCTCTTGGGCTTCCCTGGTGGCACAATGTTTAAGAATCTGCCTGCCAATGCAGGGGACACGGGTTTGAGTCCTGGTCCGGGAAGATCCCACATGCCACGGATCAACTAAGCCCGTGCGCCACAACTACTGAGCCTGTGCTCTAGAGCCCGCAAACCACAACTACTGAGCCCACATGCCACAACTACTGAAGCCCACATGCCTAGAGCCTGTACTCCGCAACAAGAGAAGCCACTGCAATGAGAAACCTGCGCACCGCAACGGAGTAGCCCCCGATCGCCGCAACTAGAGAAAGCCTGCATGCAGCAACGAAGACCCAACACAGCCAATAAATAGATAGATAGATAAACAAATAAATAAAGTGTTTCTCTTATATATGTAAAGTTGGGTCATTTAAACAAACTAATCAGAAATCTCTGTTTTTACTGTAGTGTTCAGTCCTTTTGTATTTAGGTGATAACTGACAAGTTTGGGTTTAAGTCTGTTGAATTGCCTTTTGCTTTCTATTTGTTCCATCTGGTGTTTATTCCCTTTCCCTCCTTTTTCACCATTAAAAAAATTAAGCAAAGGGAGAATTGACAATGCTTCAATCATAATTGGAGGTTTTAACATTCCTCCGTCACCAATTGATAGAACTAGACATAAAATCAACAAAGATATAGAAAATCTGAACAACACTATTACACTTTGACTTAACTGATATTTGCAAGATGCTGCACCACAAAATAGCTGACTACTTTCAAGTGTATGTGGTACACCAGGTGCTAAGCAATAAAATTAAAAGGATTGAAATTATACAGAGTATATTCTCTGGCCACAGTGGAATTAAATCAGAGCTAAATAACAATAACTAGAAAAACCTGTAATATTTGGAAATTATAAAACACTTCTATATAATCCATGAGTCAAAGAAAAAAATCACAAAGGAAATTGGAAAATATTTTAATCTAATGATAAAGAAAATAAAACACATAAAATTTTGTGAGATGCAGCTAAATAAGAGAAAAATTCATAGCTTTAAATGCTTATATTAGAAAGAAGAAAGATCTAAAGCCAATGATCTGTGTCCCTACCTCAAGAAATTGTATAACGAAGTACAAAGTGGAACATAAAGTAAGTAGAAGGAAGGAAATCATAAAGACAAGTGTAGTAATTAATGAAATAGAACATAGACCAACAATAGTGAAAAATCAGTGAAACCAAAAACTGGTTCTTTTAAAATGTCAGTAAAATTGATAAGCTTTTAGCTAAACTGACAAAGGTAAAAAAAAGAAAGAAGACATAAAATATTAATATTAGGAATGAAAAAGGGGACATCACAATAGTCTGTACAGTTATTAAAAGAATAGTGAGGGAAGAGAATATTATGAACAACCTTATGCCAAAAAATTGGACAATCTAGATGAAATGGACCAGTTCTCTCAAAGACAAAAACTACCTAAACTGGTACAAAAAGAAATAGGAAGTTTGGATAGCCCTATATTAATTTCAAAAATTGAATTTGTAATTTAAAATTTGCCACAAAGGAAACTCCAGGCCTAGAAGGCTTCATTTATGGATTCTACGAAACATTTTACAAATAAAAACCAATCCTATACAAACTCCTTTAAAAAATAGGGAAGTATGGAATACTTCCCAATTCATTTTACAAAGCCAGTATTACCTTAATTCCAAAACCAGATGAAGATATTATTTAAAAAGGCCAATATTCCTCATGAATATAGATGCAAATTTAAGTAAAATTAAATTTAATACTCATGTATGTATGTATGTATCTCTAACCTTCTAACTGTAAATATGTATTGAAAGATACTTGGGATGATGTTTACCTAATATTAATGATGATTGTTTCTGGTTGGTGGTTAAAGAAAAATTGTGTGGTTGTGCTTTTCTGCATTGTTTGAATTTGTTTTAACAAACATGATTATGCAGTGAAATAATTATTCTTTTTAAAAAACAGTAAGCAAATATGTTCTATTATTAGTTCAGATTATGGGAATATGAATGATTTGTGGTCTTCTTTGTACTTTTCTGAATTTTTAAAATAAAAATGGATACTAGTTTTTGGTTCTCAGTACACAGTTTTTAAAATTTTAGGTGGTTTCTTTCTATTCTTAATTTATCCAGTGTTTTCTGTTGGGAAAGTGCACTGAATTTTATCAAATGTCTTCCTGGCATCTACAGATATGACCACATGATTTTTAACTTATCCTCTTACTGAGCCACACTTGCAGTGTGGAACCAGCTTATTGTATAAATGTCTACTTAGTAAGGTACAAGCAGAAAGCAAACTTTTTCTACCATCCTTCAAGCCCACTCTCTGGGTGTGCTCCTCCTTGCTCTGGATGAAATCTTGTACAGCTTTCCATTTTTCTAATTATTTTTAGTCTAAGAACAGTTTCATTTTAGTAATAAAAAAGCCCTGTTCAATCCAATATTTAAAACTCCAACCTTTTATCTAATTTAAATTTCTCCTCTCCTTTAGCTCTATCTCTGACTGGGAAATCTGAGATGGGGACAGGGGTTTCACCGCTTTCCTAAGTGCTGTTTTGGGAGCTGTATTACTCTGGGTTCTTCAGAGAAACAGAACCAATAGGATATCTACATCTATATCAAAATAAGTTTTTATAACGAATTGGCTCACATGATTCTGGAAGCTGAGAAGTCCCCGCATCTGGGTCTGTAAGCTGGAAACCCAGGAGAGCTGGTGGCATGACTCAGTCTGGGTCCAAAGACCTGAGAAGCAGGGGAACCGATGGTGTCATTCCTAATCTGAGGCCAGGAGAAGACATCATCTCAGCTCAGCAATCAGGCAGAGAGAGTGAATTCTCCCTTCCTCTATCTTTTTCTATTCAGGTCCTCAGCGGATTGGCTGATGCCCACCCACACTGGGGAGGGCCATCCTCTTTACTAAGTACACCAACCCAAGTGCTGATCTCAACCACAAACATGCTCACATACACCCCCAGAATCATGTTGAACCAAATATCTGGGTACCCCATGGTCCAGTCAAGTTGACATGTAGAGTTAACCATCACAGGGGCCCTCTGGGAGAGAGCAGAGTTGAGGAGTGAGAAGGTCCTACCAGTTGGGTACTTTGTCACCTCGCCTTGGGGTGTGTTGCTCTTGCAGTTACTGAGGAGGGCTTTGCTTCCCCAGCACTGAGGCTGTCTCCTGTGGAGACTTTGATCCAGGCAATGCCTCTTCGAGTTGGCAGTGTCAACCTCTTCCCTCAGTCCCCTGGCCATCCTTTTGCCCAGTATGGGGAATCTCTACTAAGTACCACTCTTTACCTAGGGTCCACCTCTGGCCCACAGGAAATATGCACATGCCACTGCTGAAGGCCTGAAGGTCTGAAGTGCAGGCCTTTTTTTTTTTTTTCGTGGTACGCGGGCCTCTCACTGTTGTGGCCTCTCCCATTGCGGAGCACAGGCTCCGGATGCGCAGGCTCAGCGGCCATGGCTCACGGGCCCAACCGCTCGGTGGCATGTGGGACCTTCCTGGACCGGGGCACGAACCCGTGTCCCCTGCATCGGCAGGCAGACTCTCAACCACTGCGCCACCAGGGAAGCCCTTTTTCTGAATTTTTAAATTTAATTTAATTTATTTACTTATACAGCAGGCTCTTATTTGTTATCCATTTTATACATATTGGTGTATATATGTCAATCCCAATCTCCCAATTCATCACACCACCACCACTCCCCCTCCACTTTCCCCCTTGGTGTCCATACGTTTGTTCTCTACATCTGTGTCTCTATTTCTGCCCTGCAAACCGGTTCATCTGTACCATTTTTCTAGATTCCACATATATGTGTTAATATACGATATTTGTTTTTCTCTGACTTACTTCACTCTGTATGACAGTCTCTAGATCCACCCACGTCTCTACAAATGACCCAATTTCGTTCCTTTTTATGGCTGAGTAATATTCCATTGTATATATGTACCACATCTTCTTTATCCATTTGTCTTTCTTAAGACAGTCCTCACCCATAATCTGCTATCAGACAAGGGCAGCTGCAGCCAGTCTCTGACCTTGAGTCCTTATTGGGTCCTGTGTGCCTCAGGTTTCAGGAGCCCCTCCTCTGACTTGAGGTGGAAGGCCAGGGTGAGGGAGGGCATGCTCATTGGTGACTCTTGCTTTCCGAATACTTCCTCACTCCTCCTCCTCCTCAGCCCCTCAAGTAACCTCATGGAGGTTCTCATGGGCTGGCAGAGGTCAGGTGACTCCCTCAAGAAAGGGAGGTGCTTGCCAGCTCTGCTCTTGCTCTTGGCCTGCCGGGTTCTGCCAGAACTCAGACATCAGGAAGCGCTGCCTTTACAGCCCCGCACACTGGACTAAAGCCTCCTGATCACGGCACAGTGTGCTTTTCATACATGGCCTGATTTATTAGTATACTTTAACGTCTGCCCTTATTTCATACACGAAATTTATCATTTATTGTTTTCTACATGCTTTACCAGACTTTGACACGAAGGTATTTCTAGCTTTACGAAATTACTCAGGGACTTTTCCATATAGTTTTGCATAGTTTGAGTAACAAGGAAATTGTTTCTTTGGGTTAAGTAAACTTAGCTGTAAAACAGTCTTGGCATGGTGCCGTTTTTATTGTTGTTTTTAATTAATTAATTAATATTTGGCTGCATTGGGTCTTCGTTGCTGCTCGCGGGCTTTCTTTAGTTGAGGTGAGCAGGGGCGACTCTTCGTTGTGATGCGTGGGCTTCTCATCATGGTGGCTTCTCTCGTTGCGGAGCACAGGATCTAGGCACGCAGGCTTCAGTAGTTGTGGCACACAGGCTCAGTAGTTGTGACTCGCGGGCTCTAGAGTGCAGGCTCAGTAGTTGTGGCACACGGGCTTTGTTGCTCCATGGCATGTGGGATCTTCCCGGACCAGGGCTCGAACCCATGCCCCCTGCATTAGCAGGCGGATTCTTAACCACTGTGCCACCAGTGAAGTCCCAGGTGCCGTTTTTTTTTTTGTTTTCGGCTGTGCCATGCGGCATGCGTGATCTTAGTTCCCTGACCAGGGATCGAACCCACGCCCCATGAAATGGAAGTGTGGTGTGTTAACCACTGGACCACCAGGGAAGTCCCATGGTGCCTTTTAAAAAGTGATAAATCTTTAACAATGTTTCCAAGTTTTTCTATTGTTACTATTTTCTTCACATTTTCTACCTCTCTCTGGGTCATATTTGGCAATATACTCTGTGTTAGAAAATCATTCCTTTTCTTTGCAGGCTTTCACATTTATTGCCATAAAGTAGCACATAATGTTCTTCTGTTAGTTTCCTAGAGCTGTGCTAACAAATTACCACAAACTGGGTGGCTTAAAACAACAGAAATTCATTCTCTCCTAGTTCTGGAGGCCAGAAGTCTGAAATTAAGGTGTTGATGGGATTGGTTCCTCTGGAGGCTCTGAGGGAGAGTCTGTTCCATGCCTTCTAGCTTCTGGAGGCTCTCAGAAATCCATGGCATTGCTAGGCTTGTAGCTGCATCCCTCCAACCTCTGCCTTCGTCTTAACATGGCCTCCCCTGTGTGTCTCTGATCTTGTCTCCTTTTCCTTATGAGGACACCAGATATTGAATTTAGGGGTCACCCGAAACCCAGGATAATCTCATCACTATAGCTTTCACTTAATACATCTGCAAAGACCCTAATTTCAAATAAAGTCACATTCACGGGTACTGGGGTTTAAGCCTTGGGCATATCTTTTTTGGGCCACTATTCAACCCACTACTCTTCTATTTATAGAATCATGAGAACTGGGTTGAGGGTTTCTGAGAAACAAACACATTTATTTGTAATTAAAATTTTAAAATCTTTCTTTTCCGTTGCCTTCCAGCATCAGTAAGAGAGCCTTGTTTACATGATGCCACCAGGTCCATTTTCAGAGGAAATAAGTCTCTCTCTTCTCTCTCACCATACACGTGGGGGATTTGGATGGCAACGCTGAGTTCTGTGAAATTCCTCTCTTAGAGGTGACCAAGAGGGAAAGAAATGAACTGTTCACACTTTCTGCGAAAAGTTTGTGTATTTGAGTTTGTGAGCTTCCTAAAGAATGGGGGAATGCTAGGTACAGACCCATTCCTCTGGGTACCACGCTGTTCCGTTCCCAGGCCTGGCACTTCCCGAGGGTCGGGGCTCTCATAACATCATGGGGGGAGGGGACGGAACTTAAAAGTAGTGTAGTTGCTAGGATCAAGAGAAATCATGAAATCTGATAATCTGTGAAGTCAGCTGTCACGCGTCAGGGTTCTATTTGCTAAGCAACTGTCATGAAAACATTACACATTTTCATCAAGATTAAAAACGAAAACCACAATAGCTTTGAGCACCATCATACGGGGAAGTACCTATCACAACCCTGTCAGGTGGCACACCGCACAAACCACTAACCACACCACTGAAAAACATTTCAGCCCCTTGGCAATCATAACGTAGACCTACCGGAGCTCTGGAGAGAGGGATTCCTGCTGCGGTAGAAGAGGAGAGAATGCCGGCCATCGTGTCTCAAATTTCCCAATGCAGCAGAATCACCTGGAGGGCTTGATAACCACGGGTTGCTGACCCCACCCCAGAGTCTCTGATTCAGTGGGCCTGGAGCGGGGAGAATTTGCATTTCTTACAAGTTCCCAGGTGATGTGTAGTTGTTGAGAACCACTGGCCCAAGTGGGGCTTTGGAATCTGCCCTGTTAATAAGCCCCAGCTGTGACTGACTGAGGCGGAGACCCTCACACAACGTTTTGGTAAGTGCTGGTTGCAGAGTGAACAGGCCAGAGGCCAGGGACTTGGGGTCTCCCAAGGTGGTGGGTGTTTAGACACAGAGGGGTTCATCTAACAGTTCCTAAGAGGGTCCTCCAGCCTAGACCTGTGTGAACCATTTGCCAAATGTACGGTGAACTTGCTACACGCCAGACCCGGGGTCCCCAGGGTGTACGTTAAGCTGCATACAAGCAGGCCTTCTAGAGAGCAGGAAGTCCCAGAGGGCAGGGTGAGAGCTGGGGCAGGCGGTAGAGGGGTCTGACTTTTGATATCCTAGGACTCCTACAGGGAGCTGAGCCGGAGGCCTTCCGGTACAAACCCCGTGAGGCT
Source organism: Mesoplodon densirostris (assembly GCF_025265405.1). Taxonomy (NCBI): domain Eukaryota; kingdom Metazoa; phylum Chordata; class Mammalia; order Artiodactyla; family Ziphiidae; genus Mesoplodon; species Mesoplodon densirostris. Next base: position 148,379,312 of record NC_082665.1, read on the forward strand.
GGCAAGAGACCCATCCTCTCTGCGGTGGTGCCACCTGGTGGACAAGAGGGACACTGGCCCGGCTTCCCTGGCGTTCTCGGAGCAGGCCTGGGGAACCTCAAATGCGGAGAACACATACCCACTTAGTAGCAGTGCTGCTACTACTACGAAAATAATGCTGGTAGCGCCAAGAACAGCAGCTATGAAGTATCGAGAACATTCTCTGTATGTGCCAGACACAGCATTCTAAGCTCTTAGAATGCATTGACTCATTTAATCCTCACGACAATAGAGGTAAATACTCATATGAGCCTGTTTTTCAGATGACGGAACCCAGTCCCACAGAGCTGGAATAACTTGCGAGGCCACGTCGTCAGTGAGGCGGTGTCCTCTGATCTCAGTTTGGAGTTCGCATGGAGGACACACTTGAGGTCTTGGCTTTGCCACTCAGGCCTGTGAGAACTGGAGAGAGTTGTTTAACATCGCTGAAGCTCAGGTTCCTCTCCTGAGGGGAGTTGCGTGTCCTCCTCCTGGGGATGCAGTGAGGGGTGGTGTGGTGAAAGCGCTCAGCTCTGTGCAGCCCGGGGGCACCATTCACACGAATGCCATGGCAGCGTTGCCTCACACTGGGTAGCCCCGGCCCTGCCCGGCACAGAGCAAGCCTTCATCATGTGGCCTTTCAGCTCTTTGCCTGACAGAAAGTGGCATCTCTGTCAATAAACCCCATCTCCTTCCCCAAACTTTTTTTTTTTTTTGCGGTACACGGGCCTCTCACTGTTGTGGCCTCTCCCGTTGCGGAGCACAGGCTCCGGACGCGCAGACTCAGCGGCCATGGCTCACAGGCCCAGCCGTTCCGCGGCATGTGGGATCCTCCCGGACCGGGGCACGAACCCGTGTCCCCTGCATCAGCAGGCAGACTCTCAACCACTGCGCCACCAGGGAAGCCCCTTCCCCAAACTTTGATGCTATTTACACCTACCCCACCTCTCCCCTGCGCCCCAGCGAAAATGTGTGTCACTTCTGAAGAACTTCCTTGCAGAGGTGAATGTCAAGGGAGAGGGATTAACCCTGTTTCAGCTTCAGACAGAGGAAATCTGGCCCTTATTGGACCCAGGAACCAGCAGTGGCCAGAGAGCCTGGCCGGGTGACACCCCCTCCCTCGCCCAGGGGTAGAGCATCCCTCACCCCCTCACTGCCACCCAGTGCAGGACAAAGGGCCTGTCCTTCCCCTGGCTCCTGCCCAGACTTGCTGTCTAGGTTGGGGGCCACTGGTGACCTTGGCCAAGCCCACTGAATGGGCTGTAGGAGGGATGTGGTCAGAGAAAACACGGATCTCATTGGCCCCGAAGGCCCTAGTGAAGGGAGGGTTTGTGGAACCACTGAGGCTAGGAGGCCCTGAAGCTGGGCTGGGAAAGGAGATGGCGGTCAGGCTGAGTGCGTCTTGGTTCTATCCCCTATGCTTAGGAAACCTGTTGTGGCAGAGGTCTTGCACTTAGCACGGGGGAAAGTCCTGAGTGAGAGGGGCACAGGGAGCTTCGGAGCAGCCTCACGCCCTCCCGGCTCACTGATCTGTAAACGAAATTCCCTCCGGAACTCTGGGGTCAACAAAAAGATTACCTTTCAGACACAGGCTTTTTGTTGGGACAACTGGCTTAACACAAAGCTGAAACCTATTTTACGTGTCACCCCTGAGTACATTTCCAATGAAGTAAAGTTTAAGTTATAATAGCTAACGATGATAGAGCACCTACTATGTGCCAGTTACCAATTCTAGAGCTTTGCATGAATTCGCTCATTTGATCTTCACTCCAATGGTGTGAGGTATGGGTGATTCCATTTTATTATTTAATGGATAGGAAGTCATCTGGAAAAAGGTATAAATATAAAGGTATTAGAAGAAAATAATATTTGGATGAGAAAGGACCCTGTTAGTCTTACACCAAAGGCAGAAAACCATAAAGGAGAAAATGATAGTTTTAAACATTTAAAATTAAAAATATCTATAGTGTAAAAACAAATCATAAATAAGATTAAAAGATCAATTAGATGTTAGGAAAATTTCTGCAGTAAATATGACAGAAGTGGTCAATAATACATAAAAACTAATAAATAAGAAAAATGAAATTTCCAATAGGAAATCGAAGAGATGGCATAAATAGACAATTTATAAGGAATAAAACTTGACAAGCTTTAAAACATCCAGTCTTACTGGTGGTCAAGGAAATGAAAATAAAATAGAGATCGGATGCCATTTTCTTCACGTTTCCATTAAGCAAAGATTTCAAAAAAGATGATAACATCCAGGGATGGTGAAAATAAAGGAAATGTACATTTCTTATGCTGGTTCACACATTTTCTCTTTAATAGCTGGGTAATACTCCATTATGTGGGTATAGCATTATTTATTTAATCATTCCTAATTATTGTTCACTTAGATCATTTCCAATTTTTTTGTTCTATGAATTCAAAGATCATCTTTGTTCATCATTCATTGCAACTTTGATGATTTCTTTAGGAGAGGATTCCAGGAGTGGAATTTTTAGGGTATGGGATTTTTTTTTTTTTTTTTTTTTTTTTTTTTTTTGCGGTATGTGGGCCTCTCACTGTTGAGGCCTCTCCCGTTACGGAGCGCAGGCTCCGGATGCTCAGGCTCAGCGGCCATGGCTCCCGGGCCCAGCCGCTCTGCGGCATGTGGCATCTTCCCGGACTGGGGCACGAACCCGCGTCCCCTGCATCAGCAGGCGGACTCTCAACCACTGCACCACCAGGGAAGCCCTTGGCTAACATTTAAATAAGAGATTCTATGTGCCAGCCATTATTCTGAAAAGTGTATATATCTAATTCAAACCTAAAAATTTGACAAATGAGGAAATCGAGGCATAGAGAGGTCAGGCACCTCGTCTAAGTCATCAGCCTGTGGCACAGCCGGGCTAGACCTGGGCAGCCGTGCTCTGGGCACCACCTCACGCAGCTCTGCGCACCGATAATGCCAACCACAGAGAAGAAACAAAAATCTGGACTCTTGGGGGGCTGGTGGGGGCAGGGGAGGAGTTGTTCTGGTGCCCTGCATCAAGGGCTCCTCCAGGCTGCCTTCAAGTAGGGCTGAGGAGGGGTCCCAGGGGGCCCTTGGCTGCAGGCTGCTTCTACGGGCTGGAGGCCAGAGGTCCCAGACTACACTTGAGGCCCCTGGGGTTTCACCCACTCTGCTAAGTGCTGGCTGGCTGGCCGGCCTTGCTCAGAAAAACTAGGCTGGAAAAAGGCAGCAGATGGGTTAGGCGGTGCCCCTGGGAGGAGGCCCAGTGCAGAAGCTCTGGAAAAGGACAGTGCTCTAGGTTCAAAATGTCTCTGCTGAGTCACTCGGGGGAAGCTGATCTGCATTCAGCTCACTTGGAAGAAGGCGGGGATGTGGGAGATGCAGTGAGAGATTTGCCTCAAACAGGTTAAAATTAAAAAAGGGTGGGGTGGCTGGTGGGGCCCACTCAGCCTCAGCAAGGCAGGGGTGGTGGTAGACGGAGCACAGTCTTGGGAGCCAGAGAGATCTGCGTGCAAGGCCAGGCCCTGTCAGCCCTGGCTGTCCCTGGACCTCGGTTTCCCTTTCTGTGAAACAAGTACCCTACCACCTACCTCACGGGGTGAGATAATATGCACAAGTAACTCGGCGCCTGGCTTACCGTAAGCTCCACGAAACGTTCGCTGGTAACTAGCGTGTGCAGTCCAAGTGCCGTGTGCGGACCAAGTAACATGGATCAGCTAATTCAGGGTTCTCAGCATCACTTCCCAGGGAAGCTGGGAAGCTCGGGCCCTATCCCAGACCTGCTGAGTCAGAAAATCCTGTGTCTTACCCAGCCTCCCAGGTGACTCTGATGGATGCTAACGTTTGAGAACGGCCACCTAATTGATAATTATTAGGATTGTTGTTATAGAGCAAGGTGAAAATTTTCATTCTTACTAATAGGGGAAACCAGCTGTCCCGGTGTGCCCGGGTCTGTCCTGGGTTTAGAACTGTAAGTCTCACATCCCAGGAAACTCCTCTGAAACAGGCAATCGGGAACCTTGGTCCCCCAGTTGGAACCACATTGTACCCTAGGAAGGGGTTATGGGATTGTGGTGAAAGAGAGCGAACAAGGCAAGGGGGGAGATAACCTGAGGGGTGGGTGTTCAGCTGACTGGGGGAAGCGTGGGTGGGAGGGGGTCTGGCGAGGTGTGGGTTGAAGGCCAGCTGAGAGGCCCTGACAGCAGAGGGGCCATCCCTGGCACCCCAATTCCTCCGTGAAGCTCAGGGATGGCTACTGAGAGTGGGCTTCCTTTGTGGAAACTGAGGCAGAGGCTGAACTTCAGAGCGGGGGGTCTGTGGGACGGAGTCAGAGGCAGAAGCCTCTGCGGGACCCTGACCCTCAGGAACTATCTGAGTCTGTAGCTGTCCTGGGGCTGCCATAGGCCGGGGACTGGGGGCAAAGGAGGGAAGTAGGAACCTATCTGACTTAGGTTTGAAGGCATGGATATCTGCTGATATCTGTAATGACTATTAATCCATTTAATAAACATTCAGCATTAACATTGTAGCACCAGGCCCTCCCCTGGACCTGGGGACATACACATCATTGTAGATTGGACCAGATCAGTCAACAAGTTAAGCCAGGCTCCCAGAGGCTTGTAGTCAAGTGTTCATTTACAAAGGGCTGGGCTCTCCACGCAGTTGTTTCTTTTATTAATCAGTTTTCACTGAGAAGCCATAGGATTCAAGGGACCATCATACAATGTAACCCAGCTGGTTGGCTCAGCCCTGGCCATACAGCCGAATCCCCTGGGGAGCTCTGACCCCGCCAACTGCACCAGATCCTCTGGGGGTGTGGCCTGGGCAGCGAGATGCCTTCCAAAACTCCCGAAGTGATGCTAACACTAATACACAGCCCTTTGCAAACCACTGGTTACAAATTTGAGATGACGGCATCGGACATCAAGTGCCTTTGCTACACGCCTCACATCCCTCCTCTGCACCTGGCTCCCAGCCCCCACTCCCGCCCGGCGTGGGTGGCTAAGTGCTGCCAGGCCATCACTGCATCCTGAATTTCCTCTCTCCTTTGCCAATTCTGGCCCAGGGTGCTGGGGCCTGAGCAGCAGGTGGTGGTAACCCCGGTGGGAGGAGGTGGGAGAATCCTGTGTGTGGGTCACACACTTAGTCATGTGGGGGACGGGGAGAAGGGCTGAGGCCGCCCCCTGCCTCAGGATGTTGTGGGGGCAATGCAGGGACGTGTGAGGGATGCTGTCAGAGCTGCTTAGAAGATGGACCTTTGCTCATTTCATTTCCTCTCCCCACTCTCAGTGGCCTTGAAATTAGCAGAATGGTCCGCAGACAGAAAAAGAGGTTCAAGGAGCCGGTTCATTTTCTCACTGGGTAACACGGTGGTACGGTGGGAATCTGATAAAAACGATTGTCTCCCCAGAAGAATGCATGTGTACATACAATTTTGCATATGATTTTGAAGAGGGGTCGAGAGGGGGTCAGCTACCCCACCTGTCTCCTCACGGAGCCAAGGTTAATAACCTCTGTACTAGTGTCCCTGGGCTCCAGACCTTAAGGGACCCTTGTTAATCAGACACAGGAAGGAGAGGGGAAGGATCTGGGCAAGTTCTCCCAGAGAGCTTGGCTGCTGTCTTGCAGATGAGAACAAAACAAGCTGCCGTTTACCTCCACGTGGTAGGAATTTTCATTTTTACCTACAGGTATTAATTCAGTGGTTCTCAAACTTTAGGGAGCACCAGAATCACTGGTGAGCTTGTTAAAGCACACAGGGCTGGGCCTCACTTCAGGATTTCTGACTCAGTAGGTCTGAGATGGGCCGGGATCATTTGCGTTTCTAACAAGTTCCCAGGTGATGCTGAAGCTGCCGGTCTGGGGACCCAACTTTGAGAACCACCTGCCCGATTATTTTATCACCCCAGGTGCGGGTCCCATGACTGAGTGGGAAGCTGGTTTGAGTCAGAGTTTGTGGTTTCCCACATCATCGCCAGGATGTACGTTCTACTGAAAGCATCCATCAGTTATTGGCTGGTAGGAACTCAGTTTTCTTTTTTTTTTTTTGGCGGTTCGCGGGCCTCTCACTGTTGTGGCTTCTCCCGTCGCGGAGCACAGGCTCTGGACGCGCAGGCTCACGGGCCCAGCTGCTCCGCGGCATGTGGGATCTTCCCGGACCGGGGCATGAACCCATGTCCCCTGCATCGGAAGGCCAGGCGGACTCTCAACCACTGTGCCACCGCCCAGTTATCTTTCTTAGGTTTAAAATTTCACATTAGCATGATAATGCGCTATTTGGCACGGTGGTGGAGCTCTGCAAAGTGAAAGTCTTGGGGGATGAGAGTATCCCCAGCTGGCACAGAACACCCACCTTTAGTGACAGCTCCAAGAACACAGAGCCTTTATGTGTTCTCAGCCTGGATTCGGAGCTCTGTGCATTGAACGTGGTTGTCCACATTTTCAGAAAAATGCTAGAGAGTTTGAGAAGCAAACTGGGATCCAATTTGCCTTTGTGTAAACACTTCCCTTAATTAAGGAAACCACTTGCTGGCTGTGGGGATTCTTCTGAGTTCGCTGCCTGGCCAGGCAGAATCTTGCGGTTGTTCCAGGCAGAGGAACAAACTCTAATTGCTGAGTTGAAAGCAGATGAGGCTGTGCCTGGGTGAACGTGGCTGAACTGGGTCTTGAGGCACAGTGAGTCTGATCTCAGGTGGCCTCGGCCTGCAGTGGCTTGAAGTGGGATTTCAGTTCCCTGGCCAGAGATTGAAGTCAGGCAGCAGCAGTGAGAGCGCTGAATCCCAGACACTAGAACACCAGAGACAGAAATGGATTTCCACAGAGATGGAAAGTAGTGAAACAAATGAAGTGTTTATTAGGAGTAAAAAGAGTACGTGTGAATAGACTCACATGGGCGGGCTCAGAGGGAGAGTCGCGCCCTCGTGGTAGTTTGAATCACTTTTTTTTTTTTTTTTTTTTTGCGGTACGTGGGCCTCACTGTGTGGCCTCTCCTGTTGTGGAGCACAGGCTCCAGACGCGCAGGCTCCACGGCCATGGCTCACGGGCCCAGCCGCTCTGCGGCATGTGGGATCTTCCCGGACCGGGACACGAACCCGTGTCCCCTGCATCGGCAGGTGGACTCCCAACCACTGTGCCACCAGGGAAGCCCTTGAATCACTTGTATGGGGCATTTCTTCCGGGTTTCCTCTGGCCAATCATCTTGCTTTGCCTGGCTCTGAGTCCGTATCCGGTACATCTGGTGTAACTCAGCGTCCTCCCCTGTGTGCGTGCGCATCTCTTAGCCAAGATGGATTCTAGTGAAGAGGCCTATGGGTAGGTTGACATCACCTACTACGGGATGATGCCCCCTCCCCTTTTGGTCCCCGAGGAGCCTTTCTGCGCATGTGTAGTCAGGAAGTTCTCCTTGACCTCAGAATGAGGGACACGTGGCCTCTTTGTCTCTTATCTGGGCAGGGCTCAGCTCCTCTTCCCTCTTGCTATTGTCTTCATCGTGGAGTGTCTGTCCACAGGGGACCAACTCCAGAGGCTCAGCCTGGGGCCCATCCATCTCCTGCCTCAGGTCCAGGCTAGATTTTATTCCAGTGCTGGGTTGATGTCGTAGGGCAGTGATACTCAGATTTTACTGCACATGTGAATTACCTGGGCATCTTGTGAAACTGCAGGTTTTGGTTGAGTAGGTCAGGACTAAAGGAGATCTATCAGAAGAGCCTTTGCTCTGCTCATCACCACCCAGCACCCAGCACCCAGCCCAGTGTCTGGCACGTGCTGGTGCCCAGGAAATCTGCATGGGAGGGATGAATGGGCAGGCAGCCACACCACCCCTCCCTACTCTAGTCTGCCGTCCGGCCTTCTCTGCCCCCAGCGCGGAGGGTGTGAGAAGCACCCCTAGCCTCCAAGTTTACATGCTTCAGCTGTCATCACCCAAAGAAGTACCAAGAGAGGGCTTTGGTCCTCTATTCCCTGGGAAAAAGACCCAAAGAGGCTCAGCTTGGCCAACGACCCATCAGTTTCAATCAAAAGAGAAATGTAATCACATTATATGAAAGACTGTGATCTCGCGGATGGGGGCAGGGGGCAGTTTTCATGAAAAGCAACAGCAGACAATCCAATCGGTGTCCTTTACAAAGAGCATCATTTCTGGGATCTGTACCACGAACGCCCACACTTAGCTTTAGCCCTCGTATGCTTAGGAAGCGCACACCACTGTCCCATTCACAGGCGGGGCAGCTGAAGATTAAAGCAGGTAACTTGCTCAAAGGCACATAAAAGTCAGAGGCAGAGCCCTTATCCAGGGTTGCTGGACGTCAGGAGATCGGCAGGACGGGGACAACCCTCACAGTCACCAGCTGTCTTGTCCGCAAGAGGGCAGTGTTCTGGGCCAGACACTGAACGTTTAATGTTCTCAGCGAAACGTCAGGAATATTTGAGTAAGAGGAAATCAGACAGACAAGTGTTCCTCTTCTTTTCTTTATTAATGAGCTGGGATACACAAAGACTTAATAAAAGTTACATAAAAGGCTCGAGCATCATTGAGACCTTCAGGCATCACTCTCATTTCACGACAATGGCCACCTGTGTAGACAATGGCTAACACTGTGTAACAGAAGCTGGGCGCTCACGGGCACTCAGTCATTCAAGTATCTTTCATTCTAAGTAAACCCGACATGGACTTTCTAATCCAATGGGCTGCGAATGGAGGGAAACTGTCTCTGGCTCCGGATCTTCTGTAACACGTCCGAGGGGCCTTTGGGTTAGAGCTGCCACGGGTTAGTGGGTCACTCCTCCTAGGAACATGAGGCAGACCGCACCAGGCTGACAGGCATTCTCCACAAGAAGAGGGGGGGCAAAGTCCTAACAGAAGCCATCCAAGTGTCCCCTGTGAGGGAAAGTCAGTGGCCATCGCCCCAGGCTGGGGGTGGAGAGGATGGCTAGCCTTACTTGCTGGGGAGAAAAGAGCCCTCTAAGTGGGGGAGGGGCGGAAGAATGTTCGAAGGAAATCTGAGGGCACACAGTGGGTGAGAGGATTTCAGGAAGGGTGTGCTCCAGCGGGCATGAAGGGAGCACGATTCAGATGGAAAACCAGTGGGAACACCAGAATGCCACCAAAGACACAAGTCCCATTGGGCTCCACAGTCAGGAAGCAGCATGGCCAACTGGTTTTCCAGACTGACCCCGCCAGGTGACCGTGTACCGGGGATGCCCTTGGGTTTGCTCCACTCAGGCCTATCCAGAAGCTGCCACTGCCACAGGCGTCCACAGTTCTCTAAAACGCAAAGAACCGCCTTTTAAAAGTGTTATCCACCCATCTCACCTATGGGGAAAATCAGGTCACGGGAGATGAAGGCTGACCATTAGCTCAACAAGGAGGCTTCAGAAGGCCATCCCGTACCCAGTTTCTTCCTCCGGCATTGTGGGCTGAGTGCAGGAGAGATGGAAGATGGGGCCGGGGGTGGGGCAGATGTGCTGCCCTGTTGGGTGGAGGGCCTAGAAGCAGCTGGAATCCCTTTGTCTGGTTACATTCACAGCTAAGGGCTTCGTTCTCAGTCAACTGATCTAACAAGACTCCCCGTCCAGTGCCGTCAGGGAGCTGCAGGCTCCACAGTGGGCAGGGGTGCTGGTGGTGGTCCGTGCCCGGGGCCTTTCTGAAGTGGACGCTGCCCCGTGTGCAGGGCTTCCTGTCCTGCTCCTCCAAGTCGCTCCATCACCGCATCTCCATCCTTCCTTCTTCCCGCTGTCTTGCCTCTTCCTCATCTCCAGTTTGCAGCTGCCACCGAACTGCACCCGGGCTGCTAGGGTGTGGCTCAGAGGAGCGTATCGGTTGGAAAGAGCCTCGTCCTGTTAGTGTTTAGAAGGCCCATTAACATTACAGGATCTTGGGAAGCTCTGAAGTGCCTGATCTGGAATATTCTTTGTTATCTTTCCTTTTAGGGTCAGAAAAAAAGGGCCATTTAGACAAAGAAGTTTGATTTTCCAACAAACAGAAGTCCCAACTGTTTTTTCCGGCATCAGAATCACTCTCTGGCTGCGTTCCCCTTCCACCACGTTGCTGGTGATCTTGCTGAGTTAGGAACTCAGCATATTTTCAAAACTGGGGAAGAATCCAGGTGCCTCAATGTCCAGCTGAGTGCTCACTTTCCCCGGGTTTCTTTCTCCAAATGGTGGCCAGGCCACTCACTAGGGATATCCTAGTTTGCTTGGTGGCCTGATTTGTAACAGATGGAAACTAAGGTCACTAGCCGGCCGCCTCATCTTTTGGCTCTCTCTCGAGGGTGCGCTGTCCATCCATCCCGCCCCAGTCTGGCTCACACCAGCAGCACCTGAGAGGCAGGTGGGCGTGGTCAGGAAGCTACGGGACTGGCCCCTTGTAGAAACAGGTGTATGGGAGCCATGTCGTCACCCCAACCTTACTTTCTCCTCCACTTACATAGTGTAGTTAAGATCCAAGAGGTTAATAAAAGTTCCTGCCAGAAAGGCAACCTGTAATACTAAGTTTGCAAATGCTTCAAGGGGTTTTGCTCATTTATTGGACTTAAGAAGTGAGTCAGTTGACTCAAAGGGAAAATGGCTTCAGGTCTTGGTGCTGTTTTAGTAAGAACAGTACTGGATCATTTTTGGTTAAGATTTAGCACGAACTAGAGTTTTCCAGATGGTGTCCATGTTAGCTGACTTTGACGCAGAGACCGTACACGCCAGTTCAGTGTGTTTGTATCAGAGGCACCAGACAGCACAGGTGATGGGAGAAAGCCCTCTCCCACGGCTGCGAAGAACACAGAACTTAACCCACACCACCTGAAAAATACACGAACACTTTTGCGACTCCAATAAACTTACTTAAAATTTATATATTTCCAGGGTAATGAGAAGCCCTTTTAAAACTGACGTGCCCGTCTCTCCCCTCAGCAAAACAAAATTTGTTTCCTAATATCTGCATCCTCAACCACAGTAAAACCTTCTGGGTACACACATCTCTCTTCTCTCCAGTTTATAGTAGGCCATGAGTAGGGTCTGTTTCTCCCGGGGCCTCCAGCCACGGTCCCCATGAACTTCTGGTCTCTCGGTCACTCTGCTTTCACGTTGAGTTGAGTTTTGGCACGGCTGGGAAAATTCAGTTAAAAAACCACCATATTCCAGACATGTTATAGAAGAGGTCTGCTGAAGACTTGAAACTTCACCAGGCAGTGGGCACAGACCCCTTTAATAAAATAATAATCCCTAAAATAATTTAAAAATCTACAAAAGACACCCAAGCTCAGACACTGTGGACCGGGGTTGGGGTGGGGGAAGCGTGATCATGGCTTGTTTTTGTACGTGGATAAACACTTCCACATCAAACCCACACTATGTGGTTCAAAGGAACAACACAGCCATCAAGAGCGCGGAGGGACCGGGTTGCATCAGCGCAGGGACTTGGATGCTGCTTTGTGTACCGTTGCCTCTTGGTTGCTGCTGAGACACAGGGCAGCCCGTGCCCTTCCAGCAAAACCAGACTCTCTCTCCTCCCTGCCCAGCCTCCCTCTCTCCCTGTCCTCAGGCCAAGGGTCATGGTTAGAATGGTCTTCAGTGCGATTAGGCAGTGGAGGGGTCCCAAGGGCTGGCCAGTTCCCGGTCACTGTGCCCAGGGCCTCGGGCCATCACAATATCACGCACTGCAGTTTGTGGGTGCCAGTGGCCCGGTCTCCCCGCCATTTGGTTTTCTTCTTCTTCTTCTGGCTTTTTTCCGGAATCTGTTGCCTTTTGAGACGAGGAAGGTCAGAATAACAACGTTAGAAAGGGCTTTGCTTCTCCCTGCCTTCTCCTCCCTTGCCCCTGGGTCTGCGGCTGGGAGCCCAGTTCTGGCTCTGGAAGGGGAGGGGGCTGGGGGAGGGGGAGGGGAGGAGGGGCCGCTGTCCTGGACGCTGGAGGAGGAGAGCCTGGCCTGGACGGTGTCTCTAAGGCGAGGAGGTGGGAAGGGAGAGACGGCAGAGCAAAACCTGTCACGCTGCTGGTGAGACTTCCTGATACCACGCTGTGGCTACGTTTATTTCAATCACAAGCTATGTTATATGTTATACAGGGTTGGCTTCTATGTCTGTGTTTCATATTTTAAATAAAATGACAGGTCAACTGAGCACAAAAGCTTTTTACGTGTTTCCTGTTCATTTTTCCTACATCTAAAACCTGCCCTTGGAACTCGAGGTCCATAACCAAGACATCACCCCCTCCTGCTGTGGTAGCATCTCCTAACTCCAGGCAAAGGCCCAAGAGAAAATCGCTTCCCGAGGGCAGGACTGCCAGCTAAAGCATAAGGTGAAGGCTGCAAACCACAGTCCACGCTGGGGAATGATGAGAAAAGGAGGTTGTTGGGTGTGTGTGTATGGGTGTGAGTGTGTGCACGCACTGTGGGGGCTGAGAGGCGGCAGGTTGGGAAGTGCACGGCGACTCCATGACTAAGCAACAGCCCTACAGGTCGGCATAAGACAACATACCAAATGCATGCGGTCTGAGAACCACTGGTTAGGCCGCTCTGTACGTTGAAGATTTTGGCAACAGGAAAGGTGGGGGGACAGTGAGACCAGCCAGGACACTGTCTCCGTCATCTAAGCATGAGATGATTAAGGTTTGGACCTGACTATGCAAAGGAATCCACAAGAGACTACAGCCTGGGATTTCTGACACTCCCTGGAGACCGACAGTGGGTAGGGGCTGGAAAGGAGACACATGTACAAAGCCTCTGTGATTGGAACCTGGGGATCAGAATGCTGCTTGTTCAGGTGAAATGTCAAGGGGTGCTCTGACATCAGGGAAGAGGAGAATGGCCTACTTTTTACCGTGTTGGCAGCTTTGGTGTTGGGAGAACAGCGGGGGCAGGATGGAGGCGCTGTCCTCAGGGAGCCTGAGCTTCAGGATGGAGGGGAGGCCAGGGAGGCACCTCACGCAGGAAAGCACTTTGTTTAGCTTGTGGCTTCACCCATAGGGAGTCGGGGAGAGCAAAGATAGGTGGGAAGGACAGAGATGGACAGAAGTGTAAGGAATCCAAAACTAGGGACTTCCCTGGCGGTCCAGTGGTTAAGAATCCGCCTTCCAATGCAGGGGACACGGGTTCGATCCCTGGTCAGGGAACTAAGATCCCACATGCCGCGGGGCAACTAGGCCCACGTGCCACAACTGCTGAGCCCATGTGCTCTGGAGCGTGGGTGCCACAACTAAAGAGAAGCCCATGCGCTGCAACGAAGAGCCTGCCTGCTGCAACAAAGATCCTGCGTGCCGCAACTAAGACCCAATGCAGCCAAAAAATTAATAAATTAAATAAATTAAATTAAAAAAAAAAGAAAGAAAAGAAAACCAGGCCCAGAACCGCCCAGCCTGGGCCTCAGACACGGCGCCGTGCTCCTCCAGCCTTCCCGGTGTCTGTCTGGCCACAGAGGCCCTGCTTCCAGGCAGGCGAGCCTCACTCACCTAATTACTCTAACCAGGTCATGGAAGGCTCTGTCGACGTTGAGAGGTGGGTCCTTGGCACTGGTTTCTATGTACGGAATCTGGAAAGCAAAGCAGCGTTACGGAGTTCCTGTAACAGTGTTACATAGTCCTGTTCCCTAAAAAGGCAAATTCTCAGAGGTCCCGAGGAACCCTACGAAGCCCCCATGGAACCCCGGCTCCTACAACCTCAAGCCCTCAGTGGTTTTTCACTCTATAAAGTCGGAAAGTTTTACTGACAGCTTTTCTGATTCTCTCTTGTTCTCTGGTCACAGAGATATTTAAGAGCCCCCTAAAAACAGAATAAAAATGATCTTTTCAGACACTTGAAGACTAAAGACTGTTTCATTTATCAAACTGATGTATGTTCGGATTCTATTCAGTTTTCTCTCTGAGGTCTATTTCTCTACCTTAGAGGATTCTGCCCCTCTCCTCAGGTCCTCCAGAGGGGATGCCGGTGGGAAAGGCTGAGGTGAGGCTGGCCCTGGGCAGGACTCTGCACCCTGGCGACCCTGGTGGTCTATGCACCCCACCCCGACCTCAACCGTCTGCCTGGCCCAGCTCTTGCTTGGTCTGCGTCTACGAGCCCAGAGCTCAGCCACGTTTGCAGAAGGATTGTGTCTGCATGTTTAAGGCTGAGGATCATTACCCGGCTGGAAGGCAGCAGTAACTGCGAGATGTGGCTGAGGGGACCCTATAGGGCCGTGTCTACCCCAAGCCTCGGACCGGCACAGGGAGGAAACCAAAGGCTCCATGAGGTCAGGACACGGTCTTCTCCTTTAATAGGGACCCCACAAAGTCAGGAGGCTCATCCCCACTCCCCCAACAAGTGGCGAGCGTGTGGGCTCCGGACAACACGCACAGGCCCCCTAGATGAGATGCAGGTGAGCCAATCACGATTAGACTGAAGAACTTTGGTATTTTCCGCAACCTTCTCCTGATTACAAAATTAAGGCATTTCATTATAACACACTTGAAAAGGAAAAGCTCAGCGAAGAAAATAAAAACGATCAACACTTTAAATGCATGGGGGTCCGGGGTAACAGGGTAAGTCGTTATCTTAGAGGAGCGTGTTGTAAATGATGGCCCAGAGCACATCGTAAAGTATCTTCCCGTCAACGATCATCGCAGGAGATCAGATGTTCACACACCGCTGTGGCTTCAAGCAGGGGCTTGCTCTAGCTGACCCAGACACAAAGGGCAGAGCACGAAGGACTTGGCTCAGACCTTCGAAATTTTCATTTGGCAAATATTTGAGCCTCTGATAACCCCGAGAGGAAACTGCCTTCCACTGTAGGCTGCTCCCTGAGGTGACTGTGGGCTGTTTGGCCTTCCAGGTCTCAACGTCCCTGACCTCACTCATCCTCACGTTAACCCTCTGAGGCAAGCGGTTATCTACGTTTCACAGCTGGGGACACTGAGCTCAGAGTGGTGATGTACTTGCCCAAGGCCACACGGTGGCCAGCAGAGAATCAAGATCTGGACCAAGTGCACACTGCACTTCCCACAGGGCCCTGCACGGACAGGTAGAGGTGCTGAGGTCCGCTGCGGAGCCTCTTCTAGGCATGGCAGGCGCCCCAATAGCTCTTGGGAGCCAGAGTCCTGTGCAACCTTGTGAGGGCAGGACAGCGTTCTTCCCTTTGCACACTCACTCAGCGGGGAAGCGGGAGGGCAGCTGGGGCTGGGACCTCCCCGGAGGCTCTTCACATCCTATAATCCTGCCAGCTCGTAAGTCCCAGGCTCCTGGGGCCTCAGACTTCCGTTGCCTGCTCACAGGCACACCACTGTAGTACGCCCAGGTCCCCAGATGCCTCCACTTTCTTTCTAGGGATCCTGCTTCTGAAGAAACACGGATGTGCATTATCTGGGTTCTTAGAATTCTAGGGTGTTGTAGTCACAAGACTTAAACTAAGGGAAACCCTGCAATAAATGGTAGTACTATTTGACTCCACCAAAGGGCCAGGAAATGCCACCTTCTGCATTGGATGGGGGCGACCTGCCTTGGTCAGCTAAAGAAGAGCTTGCCTTATGAGCTCTGAAATTAGGACAGGAGCTCACAGGGTCATTTGGTCGAATGGTCAATGAAGCAGCAGCGTTCACTGTAGGAGCGTCAGCGGAGAGACTGCAGACCCGGGTTCTAGTGGGGATGGGTGGGCACTCCTCGCCAGCCGCGAAGCCCCCAGAATCCCCTCAGCCCCCTGTGGCTCATTCCCTTTTACCTGCAGAATGGGGCTGCTGCTATCCCCGTGCAGCACCCTTCCCCCGTCCCAGCCAGCCACGCACCCACCCAGGGGTCTGTGAAGGCTCTTAGCATCAGCTCACTGTGCGGAGCCCGAGGCTGTGGGATGCCATGGCTCCTGGCCTCTCTCTGTGCAGGATGTTGGCCGGTGGAGGGCACGGGCACGCTGCTGTCTGAGGCCTGCGTCTAATGCTAAACCCAGAGGTTAGTTCCAAGTGCTCACCTGGAGACTTCTGAGCACACCTGTCTTGGTTGATCACTTCCTCCTCCTTGAGGCATGTTCTTCCCTTGGCGCCCAAGACCCCACTCTGGGCCTCACCCATCACTGACCTCTCTGTCCCTTTTGCTGCTTCCTCTCATTTCCCCATATAACCCACAGCACCGAAGTGTCCCCAGCCTCAAGCCTGGGACCCCTGCCCCATCGACAACCATTCCCCCAGGCTTCATGGTTTTTTTCTTTTTGTGTGTATACACCTCTGTCTCCATCTCTATGTGAGTGTATACATAAATACATAATTATATATACACACAAAATTGAGGTAGAACTGACATGCACTAGTTTCAGGTATACAACTTAATGATTCGATATTTGTATATATTGCAAAATCATCACCACAATAAGTCTAGTTACATCCATCATATATAGTTACAGAACTGTTTTTTCTTGTGATGAGAACTTTTTTTTTTTTTTTTTTGCGGTACACGGGCCTCTCACCGTTGTGGCCTCTCCCGTTGCGGAGCACAGGCTCCGGACGCGCAGGCTCAGCGGCCATGGCTCACGGGCCCAGCCGCTCCACGGCATGTGGGATCTTCCCGGACCGGGGCACGAACCCGTGTCCCCTGCATCGGCAGGCGTACTCCCAACCACTGCATCACCAGGGAAGCCCGTGATGAGAACTTTTAAGATTTACTCTGGTTTCATGGCTTTAGATTCTACCCACATGCTGCTGATTTCCAGTATTTACCTCCAGATGGTGTATCTGACAGCGGTCTGGACACCTCCCCTTGACTCTCCCCTCAGCTCCTCAACCTAAGCGTCTAAAACAAAGCTCCTGGTCTTCCTGACGTCCTCGGTGCTCTAGTCCCCCTGCCCGGTTAGTGCAACTCCAGTCTTCTGAAAGGTCCTCATGCCCCAAACCTTGGCATCCTCCTCAAATCCTTTCTCTGTCACCCCACATCTGGTCTGTGGACAAATCCTGTCGGCTTTCAGAAAGACACCAGAATCCACCCGCTCCTTGCCACCTCCACGGGCACCACGCGGGTCCACGTCAGCCGGCACCTGGCTTACGGTACAGCCCCCAGAGACCTTTCTCCACACGGGCGCCAGAGGGAAGCTGTTCAGCCATGAGTCAGGCCATGTCACTCCTCACTCAAGACCCTCCAGTGGGGCTTCCCTGGTGGCACAGTGGTTGAGAATCTGCCTGCTAATGCAGGGGACACGGGTTCGAGCCCTGGTCTGGGAGGATCCCACATGCCATGGAGCAACTGGGCCCGTGAGCCACAACTACTGAGCCTGCGCGTCTGGAGCCTGTGCTCCACAACAAGAGTGGCCCCTGCTTGCCACAACTAGAGAAAGCCCTCACACAGAAACGAAGACCCAACACAGCAAAAATAAATAAATAAATTAATAAACTCCTACCCCCAACATCTTCTTTAAAAAAACAAACAAACAAAAACCCTCCAGTGGTTTCCCCTCCACTCTGAGCACAAGTCCATAAGGCCTTAACCCCCCGCTCTGACCTCACGTCCTGCTACTCATCCCTCCTACTCCTGCTCTGGCCGCTCCGGCCTCCTTTCACCTCCTTGCTGTTCCTCAAACTCCCACCTCAGGGCCTTTGCACTGATTATTCCTCTGCTGGAACATTCTTTCGCCAGATATCCAGAGGACCCACTCCCTCACCTCCTGTCAGTCCTCACTGATACGCACCTTTCCAGTAAGGCTTTCCCTGACCACCTATGTGTAAAAGCAGCCCCCCACTCCACGTTCCCTACCCCCTTCCCTGATTTACTTTCCCAGAGCACATGTCACCTTCTGACACGCTCTAATTTGTTGCCATCTCTAGAAGCAAGCACCCTGAGGCAAGGAGTTTTGTTTGCCAGGGCCTAGGACTGTTGAATGAATACGCGAATAAACACAGAAGGCAGAGACAAGCAAAACGAACTCGCGGTGAGCCCCTCTCTCTACTTACAGAGCTGGGCCCACCGGGCAGAGGGAAGGGGCAACCCTGCAGACCTTCCAGGAGGCTGGGTGAACTTGTACATAACTGACCACTGAGGCCAGGGCATGGCTGTGCTATGCGGGGGGAGGGGTGGGAAGAAGCCCAGTGATCCCACCATCCAGTGGGCAAAGGGGCATCCCAGTGAACTGAAAAAAAAAAAAAAAAAAAGCAACGCAAAGATGTCTGCTGACATGCACTGTGTGGCCTGGGCAAACCTCGGTTTGATCACTTGATGAAGACAGTGGTGCCTACCTCAACGTGTGGTTGTCGGGAGTAGATGGTCCCCCAGCACAATGCCTGGCACAGAGCAGGGCTCAGTGAAGGTGGCTGATCTGACGATTCTGAACATAGTCAGGCACTGGCTCAGAGACAGGGACAAAGCCAAGCCTCTGCACAGCCCAGCGAGGAACCTGCTGCGTCGGGGCCAGGAGGTGAATGCACCTGCCCTCAACAGCAGGGCCTCTAATGACTGCCAAGAAGGTGCTTTCTCTCTGGCCTGTTGTCTTGTTTCACAAAACATCCCACAACCTATGTGCCTCTATGTGGATCTAGGCCACTACCTAGGAGGCCTGTGTTTCATTCCAGTAGACTAGGACTGCAGGAGTGAGGGGCACTGACAGCCCCTGAGCCCTCACCCCGACACCCCCCCCCACACACACACGCACACACGCACACACACACACCACCTACATTGTGTTTGGTGGCCATTTCTTTTCCTTGCTCCCTGGTGATTTTCCTCAAATGCATCAGATCGACCTTGTTGGCCACGAGGATCATTGGGAATGACTCCCTGGGAAAAAAGAGGAACAGCAGCTCGTGAGCTTCCCTTGGTGAAGGCAGGGCACCCATGCCTCAGGCCTGACACAGCACACAGCACCTCCCTCTGGGGCTGGGTTAACTTCACAGTCTTTCCCTCCACATCTCCTGGAATGGAAGAGGGACCCGGGGGCTGCTGGCTGCCTTGGTTTGAAGCCTCAGGCCTGTTGCAAGGTTGAGTGGAGGCCCTCCTGGGAATCCCCTGGCTCTGCACTGACTGGGCCAGCGGCCAGGTTCCCAGACCTGCTTCCTCTCATCTCCCAGTCACCCTGACACACCACCCATGCAGGCCAACATGCTGTGGCCATCAGCAGTGACTTGTGAAGAGCACCGGGGCCAGGGCTGGCACACAGTTGCCACTCAAGAAATAGCAGCTGCAAAATCAGGATGGCTCCCAAGAGTGGAAGGGGGGGATCAAGAGGCATGTCTGCCTTAAAGGTTCCCGTGGACACACGGGGCCAAACTGCTGTTCCAAAGTGAATGAAATGCCAGTCTTTGTCAGCATCGAGTATTTTCATAAAGAAATTATAATTTGATGGGTGAAAAGTGGTACTTTATCCTTCTTCCTTGCACTTCTTTGATGAGCAAGAAGGTTGAATATTTTCCCGTATCTGTGTCATGTACGTTTTCTCTTTAGAGAGTCCTATAGTCAGGGGCTTAACCCACATTTGTCTCTTGGAGCTCTGTGTGTAGATGTGTGTATGTGTGTGTGAGTGTATGTCCCTTTACCTTGAAAAGTTATTAACACTTTGCCTTTGAGATAAGTGTTAACTGGATTTTTCGAATTTTGAAATTTTCGAAAATTTTGAATTTTCGAGATTTGTTCAAAGCTTGCTCTTTTCCTATTAGCTTGTCCTTTTACTTTTACATTGCCTCTTTAAGAGCCAATTAACTGAAAAGACCAGTTGGGCTTAAAACAGACTCCAAATTATTTAACTACGCCATATTATGCTAAGGAAAACATGAGCCTTTAATAGGGGCTTAGAAATCTCACAGTCAAATGTGATGTAACCAGTTACAAGGTACGCTGGAGAGAAAATTCACTTTTTCTTTGACTGTAATAAAATTTGGTTACATGGGAGCTGAAAAACAGATGTTATTTATGATTCCTTGACTCATCGGTGGGGACAGCTTAGGAGAGACGGGAGGGGGCCGACGCCTCGAGGCCTTGGCTGTGTGTAGACTCCTCTGGCTGTGTGGAAAGGTCTGAATTCAGCTCTGCCCCTCGAACCTCAGCTTTCACCTGAAGACCTGAGAAAGACAGACAGACAGACAGAGCCCACCCTGAACCGGGCATGGGGAGGTCCCGGCCTGGCCGCCCTCACCTGTCCTTGACGCGCAGAATGAGCTGGTGGAAGCGGTCCACGTGCTCGAAGCTGGCCTTGTCCGTGACTGAGAAGACGATGAGGAAGCCGTCCCCCGTGCGCATGTACTGCTCCCGCATGGCGCTGAACTCCTCCTGTCCGGCTGTGTCCAGAACTGGGGTGGGATGAGGCTGCTCAGGGACTGTCACCACCCACCCTGGAGCCCCTGGGGCCTGTGGACCCCCAGGCTGCTCCTGCGGCCCCTGGGGTGACTCCATCGAGCTGCCCCCAAGAGCTTCCAGGCTGTGCTTGGTTAGGGTCCAGCAGGGCCTCAGACACCTCAGTGTGAGGTTCTAACGGACTCATTTGTGGACCCACTGACTCCAGCCCACGGTGCTCCCTGGGCCTTAATTCTCTGCCTACAGAAAAGCCTCATAAAGCCAGTGATCAACTCTGCTGCAAAATCCCTCTGGAGTCCCCAGACCTAGGCTTAAAGCCCTGCTGCAGCCCTTACAAGCTGATTCTGGGGAAAGTCACCTGACTCTCCGAGCCTCCATTTTCCCCTTTGTAAAATGGACACAGTGGGGTTTCCCTGGTGGCGCAGTGGTTAAGAATCCTCCTGCCAGTGCAGGGGACACGGGTTTGAGCCCTGGTCCGGGAAGATGCCACATGCCGCGGAGCAACTAAGCCTGTGTGCCACAACTACTGAGTCTGCGCTCTAGAGCCCGTGAGCCACAACTACTGAGCCTGTGCTCTAGAGCCTGCAAGACATAACTACTGAGCCCGTGTGCCACAACTACTGAGCCTGCGCTCTAGAGCCCGTGCTCCACAACAAGAGAAGCCACCACAATGAGAAGCCTGTGCACCGCAACCAAGAGTAGCCCCCGCTTGCCGCAACTAGAGAAAGCCCGTGCACAGCAACGAAGACCCAACACAGCCAAACATAAAAATAAATAAATTTTCTTAAAAATGGACACAATGCCTCTACCTTGCAGCTCCTTTGGAGGAGAGCCCTGGGACAAGCCTGAGGGAAGCCCCAAGAGGCCATCCCCAGGTCAGGAAGGGTCCTCAGTCCCTGTGCGGACAAACGCCAGGCAGGGCGAGGAGAAGAAGCAGCCCCCTGAGAGCCGGGGCCCTCACCACCTAGGATGCGGCTGCTACAGGGTGGTGGGATGTGGGAGCTGAGGTAGCTGGGGAGACGGAGGCTGCGGGGGGAACCTCTTCGCAAAGGCTCTTCCCCCCAACCCATCCATCTCTTCCACTACCCGCACCGCTATTCTCCAGAGATAAAATGCCCTCCCTGACTGTTTCAGAGAGAGGTCACAGCCTCAGCGGCGTAGGGGGTGGGGGTGTCTCCCTTTAGACCTGCAAGCCTGGCCGGCTCCAGCCCTGTGGGCGCTGTGAAATCTGAACCCTTCAGCGGCCTGCAAGCCCCTGCCCCAGACCCACTTCCCCTCTCCTGCACGCAGCGGAGCGGCTGGTTACCGATTTCAAAGCCGGGTTCGGGGCTGAGTCTGGCTCCTCATATCTCTGGAGTGTGATCCTGGGCAAGCTCACTTCTCTGTGCCTCCTCTTCCTAAAATGGGGCTCGTCGGGGCTGTTTTGAGCGCATGTACTCAGGCCCTCGGAGCAGTGTTGGCACAGAGAAGCCCTATGGGAGCGTCTGCTGTGAGCCTGTGTCCTCACCCGGGGCGCCTCTCTCACCTCCGGGCCTGGGACTCCCTTCCCCCAGCCACCCCTCCTCTCTGCTCCCCTAGCTTGGTGAGCAGGCTCTGACCCACAGAATTCTGCTCCTGAGCCCCCATGACTCTCACCGCCCCCATACAGACCCTTCATGACGCTGTTCTCACTGCCCATGAAAAGGCCCCCAGCTGGACTGTCAGTTCCCAGAGGCAGGGAGCTGGTCTGTGTGTCACTCATCTACTCAGAGCCTGGCACAAACAATAGTTGAATGAATAAATGAATGTGAAGCCTATTCGGTTTCATGCATCCATTCATTCATTCAGGAAATATCTGAGAGCCTACTGTGTGTCAGGCAGTGTTCTAGGCACTATGGATACAGGGGGAATGGGGCAAAATCCTTGCTCCCATAGGATTTACATATACTCTAATAGGAAGGCAGATAAATGAATGGATAATATTATATCTAGTAAAGTGAGTACATACTATGAAGACCAATGGTGCCAGTTGAAGGAAACTGGAAGAAGTTGGTGTCGTTTTGGATAGGGAAGGAGAGCGTCTCTAGGAGAAGCTTTTGAACAGTGACTAAATGATGGGGGAGGGGGAGCCACATGGCCGAGGGCAAGAGCACTCCCGGCAGAGGGAACACAGTGGGTGGAGGTGTGCAAGGGCAGGCCCGCTGGCCTGGGGAAGCGGAGGGACTGGTGAGTGGAGGATAGGAGGTGGGGGCAGGTGATGGGGGGTGGGCTGCTGCACCGGGGTAAGGCTGACTTCATTCTAAGCAAGAAACGGGCCACCGCAGAGACTGGGCCAAAGAGCGAAATGATCTATAGGACATTTGAAAAGTTTATCCTGGCTGTTGGGAAAACCCAGACCAAGAGTAGAAGCAGCGGCACTAGGTAGGAGGTTATGCCATAACCAGCAAGACAGGATGGAGGGCTGGACCAATGGTGGGATGGGGTGGACGCTGTGAGAAGTGACCAGGTTTAGGCCACTTTCTAAGACAGAGCCAACAGGAGCGGGGCGTTCTGGGTGGAAATGTGCAGACGTGGGAGTGGGAGAGAAGAGTGTTGAGGACAGTGGCTGTCTGGGGCCTGAGTCAAATGAATGGTGGTGTCGTATCCCGAGGTGGGGAAGACGGTGAAAAAGAGGGTTGGGAGGGCTGAGTTTTTGACACACACTTCAGAACCTCTCAGACACCTATGTGGGTTTCAAATAGGCATTTGCAGACTTCAGTCAGAAACTTAGAAGAGGGGCAAGAGATACAGATGTAGGATATATCCATCTACATGTGTGTGGATGGCAAGGAAAGCCACAGGACGGGCTATCCAGGACCCCCAGGAAGCCACGTCTCCTCAGGAGATATCTTGAGCTCGTGCCTGAGAGAGTGACCTTGTCCCCACAGCCTGTCGCCCCTGCACGTCCTCCTGAGTCACTCAGCATGGCAGAGGGGCAAGGCTCGGCGGACACACGGACCCAGTCTGTGCCCCACGCACAAGAGCCTCGGTCTCCTCATGGACGAAAGGCGGGGCAGGGCTCCTGGGTCTTCAGGATTGAGTTCTGACATCCTAGAATTCTTTGGTCTGGATACCAAATGAAGGGGCTAAGAAAATAAGATCTACAGCTGAGGACCAGTGGGGTGACTGAGGCAGTTTCCGCAGTTTCCTCGGGAGGGGGTGGGGAACGAAGACTGCACCTTCACCCAGAGGGAGTGGAGCCTTTGGTCCTAAGTAAATCCCACTCAGAAATGCAATCAACAAAACAGATGAAAATGGCATGGATTTGGCTGAAGTGGGGATGGGGAGGCCTGAATTGAATAGCAAAAGACATTCAGGTAATATTGTAATTAATATGCTCATAGATTTTGAGGGTGTATATTATCCAAAACAAAAACTAAAGGTCTGAGATATTTAAAAATCTGATCATTCAGAACTTAAAAAAAAATGATTCAACAGGGAGTTGAAAATCAAAATGGACCCTCTAGAACAGAGAAAAAGTCATTTCAGACATTGATGGCCTTAGAAATTACATTACCCACAGTTTCTAAGAGAATTCTTGGAGGATATACACCAGCAAAGTGAAAAATAGATCCATGAAAGAGAAAGACGAGTGGTATTATAAACAATGGTACCAATGGTATGCAAAGGAAGCAGAAAAACCTAAGAGTTAAATTTAAATAAATATTATAACACAACTTGGAGAAAATGAATGGCAATTTAGAACTAAAATCTATGCTGATCCATATGTGAGGGTATGGGCTGGGAAAAAGTAAGTCGTTACTAAAGTGCTTGCCTTATCTGGGAAGAGTTTAAAGATATTGATTACATCCAGATGTTGATAGAAAAACATAAGTATATACACACATATGTGTATAGAATAACCACCTGAAATAAAACTCAAACCTTCCTAATCATTAGAGGAAAGAAAAACAGGACTAAGTAAATGGCACAAATCCAATGAAACTATACAAAAATAAGAAAGTTTAAAAAGTAGACATGAAATAAGATGGCAGAAATAAATCTATGATGAATGACAGTAAATGCAAATGGGTTAAATTCACCCATTAAAAGCAGATACTCAGTACAAAATCCACTTGTCTGCTACTATAAAAGACACGTATAAAACAAAATCACACAGAAAGAGTGAAAAATGAAAAGATAAAAAAAGATATGCCAGCCACATGCATCCACAAAACAGAATTCAAGGCTAAGGAATTAAACAGAACAAACCAGGGTATTTATAATAGGAAAAAGTCCAGCATCAAGAAATGCCAAAGTCATGAGTCAGAAGCATATAAGAATGTTGCCTAAAAATATATATATATATGTATAAAAAACTAATTTTTTAAAACAGTAGGAATTGACAAATCCCACAATCATTGTGGGAGAATTGAACAGTCCTCCCTTAGAGATAGAACAAGTGACTCCCAAAATAATGATTTATCATTAAATAATACAATTCACAAATGTAATCTGAGAGACTGAAAGAATGAACTTTACATTCAAAACCATAAATAAGTATTTTCAAACACACGTGAAATCGTCATAAAAATTGGCCATATATTAGGCCATAAATAAAAATTTCAACAAATTCCAGAAAGCATAAGTCATATGGATCATCAGAAATGAACAGAAACATGAGTATAAAAGAAACTATCCACTTGAAAATCTAAAAAGGTATAGTGCTCCACAACTCTCCAGTAAAAGAGAAGAGCAAAGCAGAGATCACAAACAATTTAGAATTGTACAACAATAGACAATAATAAAACCCCCTGGTTTGAGGTCAAAGTGGTACTTAGAGGAAAATTACAGCTTTAAATGCACTTCAGAAAACAAGAAAGACTAAAAAGTAACTAAGCATTTTAAACCAAGAGGTTAGAAAAGAAAAAATAAAATAAAACCAAAGAAAGAAGAAATCATCAACAAAAGTAGAAATTAAGAAAATGGGAAGAAGGAAAAAGTAGCTGATATCTAAAAAGCAAAAGCTGATTCTCTGAAAAGACCACTTAAGAAAAAAACCTTTAGGAATTCCTATCAGAGGAAAAAAAGAAAAGATATTTGGAATGAGAAAAGGCCTATGACTATGGATATAGATAAATATTTAATTAGAGAAAACGATCTACAGTTTTATAGCAACATATTTTCAACTCGATGAAATGGGTGTTTTAAGAAAATATAAATGAACAAAATTGGCTCAAGAAACTATATAAAACCTGAATAGGCCAATAATTATCAGTGAAACTGAAGAGACAAAAATGACCCCACGAGGAGCCCAAAGCTAGTCTTGTAATCTACAAATTGTTCCAGAGCAAGGAAAATATAGGAACTTTCTAGCTCATTGTAAGAGCCTAGCATAATCCTAATAAAAACCTGGACAGAAATAGCACATGGGTGTGTGGTGACCGCCAGGCCCACCCCACCTTTGGGGGACAGGAGCAGCCTGCAGGTGTGACCCTAAGAGGTACAACCATCCAATTATTTTCTGAGCACTTACTCGGTACCAACCCCTCTGCTGCTTGGTACTTTGGGTGGTTAAAGAATAAGATGCATCTCCCTCTCAAGGTACTTAGAGGCTAGTTGGGCTGATACTTAAAGAAAAATAACAACACAGGACAGAAAGTGATACATATTACTGGAGATCTAGAGACGGGGTGGGTCCCTTCGGCCTGGAGGGATAATGGAAGGTTTTAGCAAAGAGAGGACATTTATCGAAGAACAGAATTTGACATAAAAAGACAGGGCCTGGGGGCTTCCCTGGTGGTGCAATGGTTGAGAGTCTGCCTGCCGATGCAGGGGACACGGGTTCGTGCTCCGGTCCGGGAAGATCCCACATGCCGCAGAGCGGCTGGGCCCCTGAGCCATGGCCGCTGAGCCTGCGTGTCCGGAGCCTGTGCTCCGCAACGGGAGAGGCCACAACAGTGAGAGGCCCTCGTACCGCAAAAAAAAAAAAAAAAAAAAAAAAAAGACAGGGCCTGGGGAAGGACCTCATAGGCAGAGGAACAGCATGAGCAAGGGCCCGGGGGCTGGAAAGGAGAGAGCAGTGAGGAGGCTGGTGTGCTGGGGGAAAAGGTCTGTGTTGGGAAGAGGAGACAGGGAGATCAGAGGCTGGGACCTTGGATCCTACACTAAAATGTTAGAACTTGGTGGGCACTGGGGAGCTATTGAAGGTCCAGAAAGGAAAGAGATGTAGTCAGAGGAGAGTTTGGCATCCAGAGCGTGAGGGGCTGAAGGAGGGTGCTTGTGAAGAGGTGGAGGAGGACCCCGAGCAGAGGCTACCAGGGTGTCAGCAAAGGCAGTGTGCTTCGGAGGGAGGGGAAAGAATGACCAGGGGCACCCCGAGGACAGGGCACACAGGGAATGGGGGCCAAGGGGAGAGAGCAGGGTTGAGGGCGCCGTGGAAATTCCAAACCGTGGGCCCCAGGAAGGCAGGCTCAACCAGGGAGGAGTGGGGGCCAAGCTGGGCCTTGTCTGGTTTGGGGTCCACCCCTTGCCCACCCCTCCCCTCCCCAATCCTGCAAAAGCCTGGTCCCAGGCCCTGGTCAGCAGCTCTGGGCTTCTGGGGAGGCTGCAGAACACGGCAGCTATGCTTCAAAAAAAACTCATGATCCTGCCTGCATCCCCCATGCCTGATGTCACGACGGCAGGAGGACTCCCGAGACAGAAAGCATGAGTCACCGTGAGAGGTGTTCTGCCAATGTGTGCCTGTGTGAGTGAGACAGACAGGCAGGCAGACAGACTGGAGGAGGAGGGAGGAGAGACACAGAGGGGGCCAGTGCTGTGCATCTCCACCTGCCCTGCCCCCGTCTTCCCACCCGGGGGTGGGCGGGCCCTGCAGTGCTGCTGGGGAGGATTTAAGTGGAAACCCTGGAGCCGTTCTTGGCTCTGGTGGATTCAGAAGCCAAGCCCACATGCTGGCGGGGACGGGGTCCCAGGCAGGCGGGCAGCCAGCATGAAGGCAGCACCTGCTTGGGTCCCTGCTGAACCCTCCCCCATCCCCCTCCCTAGGTCTCTCCCTCTCCTTCCTCCTCCTCCTCCTCCAGGGCTCCCAGAGGGAGGCAAACCCTGGCAAGGGGTCTCGTGGCTCTGACATTGGCCCACAGCTCAGGGTACAGTCCAAGCTCTTTGGCTAAGCGTAGTCCCACTCACTGTTCCGACGCAGCAAGCGCCGTGCTGGGGCTTTATACACACACGTCCTTGCAGTCCTCCTTTTCATGGCCCTGGAAAGAAGGTATTACTGTCCCCCTTGCACAGATGAGAAAACTGAGGCCCAGGGAGTTAAAGGGACCTGCTCAAGGCCACACGCTGGGGAGGAGGGTGCTCCAACTCCCCAAGGTCCAGCTGCCTCAGCTCATCCAGGCTGTTGGCTTCAACCAGAGGGTGTGGATCTGGCTGGGCTGTGTCTCGGCTCCAGGCCTTTGCCCAGCCATGCCTCCAACCAGAATGCCCTCTCAGGGCTCCCCCAGCTGCCCTCCAGAAGGGCTACAGCCCTCCTCCTCTCCTGAGGGCCCCCACCGGCCTCCGACCTCCGACCTCTGTCTTTGAACCCTTGCTGGTGTGTGTGGCTCTGGTTCCTCCCAGACTGTGCCTCTAGGCCGGGCTCAGCTCCCCACCAGGTGGTGGAGCCCCAGAGCGTGGGAGTCTGGCTTTCATTTCCCTGGGTCCCCCAAAAGCTTCGGCACCCAATGAAGGGCTCAAAAAATATTTACAGAATGACTGGACAAATCGCACGCACGCTACAGGAAATGCAATTGAACACAATGTTATTGTGTTCAAACAGCCCACGCCAGCTGTAAGGGAAACCACTAAAAACAGACTTTTAAAGTCCTATAACTCTCCCTTCAGGGTGAAGTAAGGGTTCTGGAATATGAAGCAACACAGATGACAATTTCTGGAGATAATATGCCTCCAAGGACCGTGCGTGGTGTTTTCTATACCCCTCTCATGCACAGGCCCACTGTGCAAGGTAGAAGGGATGTGCCCATTTTACAGGGCAGTCAGGCAGCAAGGTCTATGCTCTTCCTAAGAAAAGACTCCCATTAAGAAATGCCACCTAGTTGAGGATCAATAGTGATGAAGCCTCCCCTTTCTGGGAGAGGGTGTGTATGGGGTAGGCTGGGTGCCGGGCAGAGGGCTGGATGCATCGACCAGGCACTGTTCCCAGAAAAAGGGCCGCTTTCTCCTTCTCCAAAGTGCTGGCCCAGTGTGGGAGCCAGGCCGCTCTAAGGGGAGGGAGCTAAAATCCCGTGGCAGGCGCCAGCTGGCTCCCTGGCGATGGGGGAAGATTCCCTCTGGCAGTGGCCCCAACCTTGACTGGCTGACCCCAGGGGAAAAGTGCTGGCCACCGGCCCCAGGGGACACTTGTTCTCATGACCATACCGCTGCAGCTGCGGGAGTGGGGTAAAGTCGGGGAGGTCTTGGGAGACGTTTCCATGAGGCCCACAGATTCACGGACTTGGTGGGCACATTGCATGTGTGGGCGCACACCCTTTCAGGGAGGGCATCCGTGGCTTTGTGGGATTCTTAGAGGAGCCTGGACCTCCCCGCACCCCACCTCCATGTCGCTCTCAGAGAGGGAAGAGAAGAAAGAGGGGAAAGAGCAGCAGCGGGGCTCACCTGTGTAACCAGGGACCCAGGAGCATCCCAGAGACAGATGGGGGCCTAGGAGGGGCCTGGCCATGGAGAGGAACAGGGAGGCGAAGCAGTGGCCTGAGACCCCGTTTCCACCTCACAACCACTGTGGGGAGCGGGGGGAATGTTACCAGGGAAGACACGGAGGCAGGGCAGGGCTGGGACCTGCTCAGGTTCCTCCTGCTGATGAACGGCAGAGGCATGATCTGAAACCAAGCGTGTCTGGGTCCCGGCCTGGCTGAGGAGCTGGTGGCAGTGTCCCCAAGGCCTGTGAGGAGGGGTGAGGACGGACCACCTGAGGCTTGTGGGGATGGAAGACTAAGTCCTGGAGGCTATGCCTCCTCCCCACACCCCCACCTGGCCACCCCAAACCGTTCACCTACTCCACACCTGCCCCTGGGCAGCCACGTGGAGCCAGGAGGAGAGAGCTCGGCTGAGCCGGCCTGGTTCCCTTAGAGCAGCCGCAGGGCACCCTTAGAACCCCCAGTAGATCTAAACACATCCCCATCCAGTCCCTCCATTCCCAGGCCACCATTTCCCACCGCTTCCTCTTTCCTCAAGCCTCCACCCCCAGCTGAGGATCAAAAACAGATTATCAGGAGCTGAACTCCACAAGTTTCCAAACCAACCTGCCTTGGAGAGAGCAGAAGCCTCATACACTGCAGGTGAGGAAAGTAAAATGACACAGCCACTTTAGAAGACAGTTTGGCAGTTCCTCAAAATGTTAAACAGAGTTACCACGCGGCCCGGCAATTCCGCTCCCAGGGGTGTACCCAAGAGAACTGAAAACACATGTCCGCACAAAAACTTGCACACCAATGCTCACAGCAGCATTATTCATCATAGCCCCAAAGTGGAAACAACCCAAGTGTTCATCAACTGATGAATGGATAAACAAAATGTCATCCCTCCATATACAGCTGACCCTTGAACAGCACGGGTTTGAACTGAGCAGGTCTATTTATACCATTTATATGGGGATTCTTTTCAATAAATATACAAAAATATATGTGTAGAACATCATGTGCAAGACTCGTATTGAAGTGGATGGCCTGTCCTTACATTAGGCATAAGGTGAGTGATATTTAAAATTACTAATCTGTTAGTTTTCTTATTGTTTTATAACTTTGCTTTCAAAGAATTACATAACTGCACAGTATGTCTCTTCCCCTCCTCAGCTTGTAATTAGAGAAACTGCATATCCGTCTATCATCACAAGTAAGTGGTTTCTAAAAAAAATGTGTTTCCAGTACTGTATTATGAATATGACTGTAATACTGTATGCTGTAAAAACTTTATAACGATTCATTCATTAGTGTTAAAGCTAGGCTACTGGGAAACAACTGTATCGGTTACACTAGGCTACCATAGAGTGCTCATGTCACTGCTTCTTTGTTATCAATGCATGAATCATTATACCTGTGTATAAATATGAACTTCTTTTTCATATTATCCTTTCATTTTTGATGTTTAGTGTTAGTAACACATATAATATCTACAGTGCTTTGTATCCTATAAGAGAAAAGTGATGTAGGTACCGACAGACAGATATAAACAGATGACATAAACTTATGGTATCGATAAATACAGTACAGTACTGTAAATGTATTTTCTCTTCCTTATGATTTGCTTAATAACATTTTCTTTAGCTTACTTTATTGTAAAAATACAGTATATAATATGTATAAAACATATAAAATACATGCTAATTGACAGTTTATGTCATTGGTAACGGCTTTGATCAGTAGCAGGCTATTAGTAGTTAAGTTTTGGGGGAGTCAAAAGTTATAAGCAGATTTTCAACTGCGAGGGAGGTCGGTACCCCTAAACACCACGTTGTTCGAGGATCAACTGTACTAGAATATTATTCACACGTAAAAAGGAATGAAATCCTGAGACACGCTACAACATGGATGAACCTTGAAAGCACTGTGCTAGGGGACAGAAACCAGACGCAAAGGTCACATGCTATATGATTCCACATATGTGAAATGTCCAGAATAGGCAAATCCATAAAGACAGACAGGAGATGAGTGGCTTGGGGACTGGGGGGAGGGGAGGGTGGGGGGAATGATGGATAATTTAGGGTGTGAGTTTTCTGGAGGGTGATGAAAATGTTGAGGAGGAGACAGTGGTGATTCCAGTGCCCGCTGATCTGTGAAGTCTATCAGCAGTTGGTGATTGCACACCTTTGTGTATATACTATCAGCCACTGAACTGTACACTTTAAAAGGGGGGGGGATTTTACATGTGAATTATATCTAAATTTTGAGGGAAAAAACCCACCTCCCTTCTCTGAAATGCGTGCTCCACCTTCCCCTCTCTGCGGTGGATGCCCCGGTCTACTCCTGTCCAAGACCATCATCCCTCCAGCTGCCCACTGGATCCTGTCCCCTGTCACCCATGGAAGCACATTGCTACTATTTTGTCCCCTCCCCCTCCTGCCTCATCCATTTCCCTATTGGTTCATTTCCATCAGGATGTAAACATGGTATAATTTCTTTCACCTTAAAAAAAATGAACAAAGATAAAGAAGAAAAAATTAAAAATAAAAAACCCCTCCCCGTGAGCTCACACCTTCCAGCTACTGTGCATTTCTCTCCTCCTCTTTCAGCCACACTCCTTGAGGGATCTGGTTTTACTGCCTGCCCTTCCTCTCCTCCACTCTCTCTCTCTCTTTTTTATTTTTTTACATCTTTATTGGAGTATAATTGCTTTACAATGGTGTGTTAGTTTCTGCTTTATAACAAAGTGAATCAGTTATACATATATATCTGTTCCCATACCTCTTCCCTCTTGCGTCTCCCTCCCTCCCCCTCCCCACTCCCTCTTGAACCCACCATAATCAGGCCACTCTATCAAAGCTGAGCTTGTCAAGTCACCATGAACTCCGTGTCACTAAATCCAGCGGACACTTCGTGGTCCTCATCCCATTGGGTCACTCACCAGCATCTGATGCACTGGATGGTTCCCTCCTTTTTGAAGAGCCTTCTGCACTTGGCCTTGGTATGTCACTCTATCTTGCTTCTTCTCTGACCCTAATCCCTCTCTGAGCATCAGTGGGTCCCTGCGCTCAATCCCCGGACCCCGTCTCTAAACACGTTCACTTTCTCAGAGGTCTCCTGTCTCATGGCTTTATGTGGCAACTCCCAAGTTTCCATCTCCAGCCTGCACACCTCCCCTTACTCCAGACTCAGACCCCCGGTGCTGGTTTGAGTTTTACTTGTATGTGTGAAAGGCATCTCAGATTTCACACATCCAGAATTAGACTCTTAATTTTTCCCTCAAACTTGCTTTTACCCGTCTTTCTAACCTTTTTTAAAATTTTATTTTATTCAAGTATAGTTGATTTATCCGTCTTTCTAATCCTGATACATGTAACTCTATTCTACCAGTTGTCCAGGTCAAAGGCTCTTCCCTCCATACACCTACCCCATCCCACATACTCCATCGACAAATTCTGCTACTTCCTCCTTACAATACACCCAGACTCTAACTCTTTCCCACCACCTCCTTTATCGATGTCCTAGTCTACCATCTGGAGCCTCTGAACTGGTCTCCTAGTTCTGCCTTGGTTCCTCTCTGGTCTGTTGTCCACACCACAGCCAGAGCGAGCCTTTTAAACATCAGTCAGACCATGCCCGTCCTCTGCTCAAAACCCTCCAGTGGCTTATTTCCCTACAAGGCCCTAGAAGATCACTGCCCCCTAGCTATCTCCCTGATGTCTCCTATTAGCTTCTCTCTCACTTCCTCTGCACTCTAGCCTCCTAGCTATTCCCCAAACACATCCCTGCCTCAGGGCCTTTGCACCTGATTCTCTGTCCAAGATTCTCTCCCCCCAGGTACAGGCACAGCTCTTCCCTTCAGGTCTCTGTTCCAACACTGCCTCATCAAGAAGGCCTTCCCTGATGGGCACAGATGAGATAGCAACCCCTTCCCCACTGTCTACTCCCTCCTACCTTGCCTCATTCTCCTTTGCAGCATTCATCACCACCTGACACAGTACATATTTGTTCATGCCCTGTCTCCCCCATTCTACCAGAAGCTTCATGAGAGCAGGGCCCTGGCTTTGCCAGCTGCTGCACGCAAAGCGCCCCAAAGAGAGCAACAGGCACCCAGAAGTATTTCTAGAATGAACTAGTGAATAGTCCCACATACATAAGTCTTGGAGACCGATCCACACAACACTGAAGGGGAGAGGTGGAAGCTCCAAGTCAGGGGCTTAAGCCTCACTCTGGACCTCCCCAGATGCAGGCAGATGGGTCAGTGACCCCTCATCGGCACATGGGATAGGACCTATTCTTGAAAGCACCAAGCCACTCTCTGAATATAAATCATATTAGAACAGCCCTAGCAACAAAAGCATTACCGAGGCTTTCTATGGGCTGAGCTTCACAAGGTGCTTCATTCCCTCCCTCCCTCAACAGACAATAACTAAGCACATAATAGGCGCTGCTGGCACCAGAGATACAATGGTGGGCAAAGTCTCTCTCCTGGCGGAGCTCACAATTTGTGATGTTTCATTTTTTTTTAACTTTTTATTTTATATTGGAGTATAGTTGATTAACACTGTTGTGTCAGTTTCAGGTGTCCAGCAAAGTGATTCAGTTATACATATACACGTATCTCTTCTTTTTCAAATTCTTTTCCCCTTTAGGTTGTTACACGATATTGAGCAGAGTTCCCTGTGCTATACCGTAGGTCTTTGCTGGTTATCCATTTTAAATATAGCAGCGTGTACATGTCAATCCCAAACTCCCCAAGGGATAGTTAGGGAGTCAACACCTATGAGGCTCTCTCCCATTTGGGCACAGACCCCACAGATGAGAGAAGGTGGTCTTGGCCCAGAGGCTGTCTGTGCCCAAGGGAAAGAGGAGCCCCCAGTCACTCGGACCTGGGGCCTGGTGACAACAGGCTGACAGCGGCTGTGCCGCGGCCTGGAGCTGGCAGCGTCACCCAACACAAGGGCAGACAGGTGAGATGTCAAATCTACCGACTGGGCTGGTGCGCTTAGCACAGACCAGTCACATGACTTCTAACAGGGATTAACTCGGAGCTCTGAAACCAGGGCAAAACCCAAAATTAACTGCAGGAGTCTAGGACCTGATTGTCAGCAAGGTGAGTAAGAGGAAAACCTGGGGTTTGGGGTGCTGACAAGCTTGGAATGACCCCCAGGCTGTGCTGTGACTTTGAAGGCGGAGGGGTGCACACTGCACTCAGACCTGCATCACTCAGCCCTGCTGAACTGACTCTAGGTCACTGGCTGATGGCCGGTCCCTCAGCTCCCAGGCTGGCTAGTGGGGCTAAGATGAGCATAGAGCAAGATATCCTTGGCTTCAGGGTCAGAGGGAATGGGGTGCTAATTAGCTGTGTGACCTTGGACTTGTTATTTCACCTCTCTGGGTCTCAGTTCCTTCCCCTGCAGGGCCCTGACCTACCAATCAGGGCTGCTGGACAGGTGCGGAAGCAGGAGGTCTGGGTTCCCAGGGGGAGGGCTCTTGGGGACACAGGGTGGCGGCACTGGGAGCAATTTTCCGATGGTACCGAAGTATTTCACCATTTTACCCACTGGTGCAGTAGTACTGCTGCGTACTGGCCACACCCTGTGCTACGTGTTTCACGGGGATTGCTTTATTTCATCCTTGTGGCAATCCTGCTACATTGAGATTAGTGTCTTCACGTTACAGGTGAGCACAGCTGCTCTTCGGCCAGTGCTACTGCACCCGTGGGTAAAATGGTGAAATACTTCGGTACCATCGGAAAATTGCTGCCACCGCTGCTACCCTGTGTCCCCCAGAGCCCTCCCCCTGGGAACGCAGACCTTCTGCTCCCACAGTAGCTGCTAACACTGCTGGGGGCAGAAGAAGCGACAGCGACCAGGCTTCAGGGTCAGGAAGGGCTTTCTCCCAGCAGGCACCGCCCCAGGCACCAGGAGATCAGTGAGCTCTGCGTCACTGGAAGCATTCAAGCAGTGATGGCTGATGGAGGTGAGATAAAGGGTCAGGCAGAGAGGCCTGCGGGGCTGAGTTGCATAATCCCAGGCCAGCAGCCGTGCTCCCTCAGAAAGGAAAGGAAAGAGGGAAATCCCTCCCACATCACTGTGGGCAGGGAAAGGGGAGGACGGGTGGAAGGAAGGCCAGCTCGGCCCGTACGCCCCTCTTAGCGGGGGCCACAAGGAGGGGTCTTCTCTGAAGCGGGCCTAAGGGCTGCTCAGCACAGAGCCCACCATGCAAAGCCCCCGGCTCCGAAGAAACCCTCAGGAAGTGTTCCTGTCCTCTTGCTGCCCTCCCCGCGTCCTCCTCCCCCCACCTCCCCAGAAAGAATGCGGATTCAAGTGTTGGGGGGGGGGGAAAGCCAGGTCCAGGCCCCTCCGTGAAGACAACAGCACTTGTGTCTGCGGTTTGGGCGGAAGCCAGGGTGGAAACGTCCCAGCTTCTGAGGGTGCAGGAGGGGAGCCGGGGTTTTCGCTCTTTGCAGAGACTGAGCCCTGGCCGGGGACGGAGCGGCTGCAGAGCGGGGCCCCAGAGCCCCTAGGTGGGAAGGGGTGTCCGCAGGCCACCGTCCTCTGTCGACGGAAGAAAGACGCCAGCTTCCAGAGGCTGGCTGGGCAGAGGGCGGGGCTGGCAGCCATGTGGGTGGGAAGGCCCAGATTGTTAAGTGGGCAGGAGATTTGGTCAACATCCTACCCTGCAGGCCTGAGGCTTGGGCCAGAGCGGGAGGCAGCTGACAGGATGGGACGTCCTTAGCGGAGTGAGGGGGCCCTAGGCCTGGCTCTGCCTCTAGAGAGGTCTGAGCCCGGCAGTCCCTTCTCCATCTGCACTGCAGCTTCCTCAGGTGTAAAGTAAAGGGGGCTGATACCACAGCGCTCAGGCGCCTTCCAGCTCCAAACAGACTGGAAGAACAGGCAGGCAAGCACTCCAGGACAAAAGAAGTGAGAGCAGGGACTGGAGCAGATATCTGTGCGCCCACGTGCACAGCGGCATTGTTCACGAGGGCCAAAACGCAAATGTTCATTGCCGGATGAGAGGCTCAACAAAATGTGGTAGATGCATAAAATGGAATATTATTCAGTCTTCAAAAGGAAGGGAATTCTGGCACATGTTATAACATGGGTGAACCATGTGGTAAGTGAAATAAGCCAGTCACAGACGGATATTGTATGATTCCACCCGTACGAGGTCCCTAGAGTAGTCAAAACCATAGAGACAGAAAGTAGAATGAGGGTTGCTGTGGGCTGGGGCTGATGGGGAAATGGGAGCTATTGTTTGGCAGGTACAGGGTTTCAGCTGGAGGAAATGCAAATGTCCTGAAGATGGATGGGGGTGATGGTCGCAGAACAGTATGAAGGTACTGAATGCCACAGAACTGTCCACTTAAACATGCTTAAGATGGTCAGTTTGACGTTCCGTATATTTTACCACAATAAAAACAGAAACAAAAACAAACACAAAACTCCAGGACTTTGACTAAGGCTCGGGTCTTCCTGATTCATGAAGCCGGAGAACTGGGATACAGGGAGTCATACAGCTGACAGACAGGGTGTCGGGGGTCCAAAGTCACAGACCCCCGAAGAGGTAGATGGGGAGCCGATGCAGCCCCACAGCACAGAGGTGGGACCCAGATGATGAGGAGGCGATGATGTCCCCAGAGTTGGGCCCTTAACACTGGAAGGTGAGACAAAGGTCCCGAGCCCTCGTGGGAAAGAACACAGAGCAGGCTTGCTCCAAAGTTGGGGGGCCC